>NC_079445.1:876724-1011724 GCF_903798145.1 Danio aesculapii | reverse complement strand
CTTAAACCTATTAATACTCAGCACATTTTTTGAGCTAAAAGTCATAGTTGTTAATGTGTGAACATGAGGATTTGAGCTTAAAATAAAGTGTGAACAAAGCGTTTTAACGCATGAACGAAAAACTGACGAAATGTTTTTAACACCCCGCTTTCTAGAAAACTGTGGTGGATTTTAACAATGAAAGCATTGCCAACTTCACCAACCCATATTCCACATCACCAGTCATGGAGTTTTGGGAGTGAGTATAATAATTCAGACTGTTCACTAGCATTACATGCATAATATTGTCCGTATTCCTGGGAACATCAGCATTTGGCAGGCAGACTCTGGGATCACCATTGGAGAAATTAATATGCGCAGCGTCACACTGACTTTCCAGGCTACTTCTGGCACAGATTATGTGCAGGGCAATTGACCACTGTTTAGGATCCATGGAAATCCATAACCTTTTTCTCTGATAATTTGTCATTCTTTTTGCAATGCTGTTGTCAACAAGCATCAAAAGGGCACTCGCACAGCAAGGAATGGTATGGACACAAATTTGGCCACAGAAAGCGTGTTTATTTCACAGAGTTTTCATATTCATGGCCAAATACAGAGGAAGCAGTCAAGTGCTAGCGGTCAGACAGTTCTTAAAGAATGGCGAAGGTTTGCTCAAAGGGGCATGGCTTAGGCAGTGGATTTCACCCAAGAACATGTCAAAGATGATAAATGGCAGTGCGAGAAACAGAATCACGACTTTCCTTTTGCTATCTTGCAGTTCAATGCGTCATCAGCGGTCAATGTTAAACAAAACTTCAGACCACCTAAAAGTTGAGACAAATAGTTGGGACAAATAGTCTCCTGGAAGTCAGAGTCTCTCAGAATCTTGATGGAGATCATTGCTGAGTGGCCATTGTGCACTTTCGGTTTAGTTTACGCTAACTATCGATATAGTGTTAGACCAGTGGTCACCAAACTTGTTCCTGGAGGGCCGGTGTCCTGCAGATTTTAGCTCCAACCCTAATCAAACACACCTGAAACAAGCTAATCAAGGTCTTACTAGGTATACTTGAAACATCCAGGCAGGTGTGCTGACGCAAGTAGGTGCTAAACCCTGCAGGGACACCGGCCCTCCAGGACTGAGATTGGTGACCCCTGTGTTAAGACGATTAGGGTTAGGATTAGTAGAATAAGTTTACATGTACTCTACTTACAGTTAATAGATTATAAGTTTTGGCAAGATCCAAAATAGGTGTTAGCTAGTCCAATTTAGTCCAAACTGGACTAAAATCTCTGACTTGTATTTTTATTGCTTGATTGCTAATGTCAGAATGTGTCTTCTTCCAGACGCCGCGTTCTCAAAATATCCTCTGGAATTGAAGAAGTCGGCGGCCTTCGCTGGGAACTCGCTCTCTGTCTTGCTATAGCCTGGGTCATATGTTATTTCTGCATTTGGAAAGGTCCCAAATCAACGGGAAAGGTAAAACAAAAGGTCCAGTGAGCAGAAACGGTGTTGGATGTGTGTAGATGTTAACCAAAGAATGAGAGTTGGAGATGTCTCAATGAGAGACTGGAATGAATGGTCAATTCAGCACAGAATCAATCGGGCAAGTGAGATGTACATTCCATCCCCGCAAATGATGTCATCAGCTCAACTTTGACACGTCGAATGCTCACACAGTATGTGCGGCGACATTGTGGATCCGGTCATCTGCAAATATTCTCTGTGTAAAGATTTCAATCACTTTGAGGCTTTGGAGGCGGATTGAGGAGAACGTCAGCTGTCAGAAGTGCCAACGCGCATATCAGACAGGCAGGCATCCAAAAGGCCATTGAGCAGAATTCGGCAGACGTCCAGAAGCCGAACGGAACGTAGGTGCATGCCCACAATAACCAAATGGTTTATTGGTAAACTCGAACCAACCTACTTTGAAAAAGTGCCTTTGGAAAACAAACAGTTTGCATTATCCCTGTGTCTGGACCGCAAAATGCAGCTCTGGCCTTCCTCTGCCTTTGCCTTGTACCCACAATCCATTGCATTATGATGGCCTGTGTCCCTCTGCCAATCTCTGCAGCTCAGTCACTAGCCTTCCTCTGGATTCTATTCTTCGAGCAGCCTTTAAGAAAGTCTAACAGACTCAATGAGCCAGAAAGAAGTGGGAAGAAAGGAAGGAGGGATGTGTGGGGAAAATAAATGGGTCACATTGTACAGGTCCCGGAGAAAAGCTCGGCAGCAAGGCCTATATCTCCTGAAGTGGCTTTTGTTTGGCCGTGAAGCAAGGGATAAAGAATGCTCCTTCATGGCAAGGCTTTAGCAGCCTGTCCAAGATTGATTTCTGTATTCACAGGGGGAAAGTGGAGCGTTCATGAGGAGCATGCAGAGTTTCCTGCTCGCCTCTTCCCTTCTGTCAGGAATTAATGTCTGGTGGAGAGCAAACTGCTTTCTTCCTCTCCTTTGACCACTATACAGATTGCAGCATTCAGGACATTTGCTAAGCTGTTCACCGCAGGCCTTTTGTGGTTGTTTGCGATTCTCCCATAAGCCAGCGGTAGATTTATGGCATGGGGTTGACCTGCGAATGCGGGGCTTAAATGTTGGACTGGGGAGAGTTGGGAGAAAGTCAGCATGCGTCAGAGTCTCACGGCGAGTTGAAACATTGCGCCATTCATTGAGAAAAACCACACGCATGCAGCTGAAAGCCTAGCAGGGGATTCCCTTATTGCAGTGGCCATGGTTTTTTGGATATGGATATGTAATCATTTTATGAGACTATTGAAAAGGGTGTGAATTAGTGAGCTGGACTGGCTTTGGCTTGCTCACACTGTGAGGGTGATTAAAGGATCTCCTTTGACGAAGAGCTCACTCTTACAGGTCTCAGATTAACATTCTTTATTTGTGTTATCCCAGCGATTATTTTGTTAAGTGATGTAACCAAGATTTAGAGCGGCTCTATATCACTTTCCAGAACCTTTTCATTCACTGTTCTTCAGCGGTGGAATGATCTTCTTCCGATCCCCGACAGACTGCTCAGTCTCTGCTATCATTCAAATGGCAACTGAAACTCTTGGGTTGCACTAAAATGAACACTCTGGATGCGCTTGGCCGAAATCCGAAACAGAAAATGGTTTCTAATAATTATTTATTATTTATTAAATTATATAATTTTGTAGGAGTTTTAGGTTTAACTTAATAATTTAGATAGCACTGACACATGTTGAGAGGGGTCATTTTATAGCGTTGCCAAGACAGCACATTAGCAACTGCTGCAAGCAGCAAGAACAAGTATACTACATAGAAATATCTTGTAAGTGTGTTACTTGAGTGGACTTTTTTACACTGAGCATGTGAGTTTCATGCATAGATAAGTATGGGTTTATTGCATTATACATACTTAGTCAACACATCAGCAAACCAGCCTTCGCATGGCGCGATGAAATTAATGGGTTTCATAGCGCAGAACTTTCTGATTCTGGTGTGAATGCTGCTTATATCCATTCAATAACCAAGGAGGGAGTGTGAAATCAGCACACTGAACACTTCTGGGCAGTAAAGTGCAGCATAACCTTTTTTCGGCTTAAAACCAAAAATACCATTTTATGTTGTTCACTTTCAGCAGCCTAAATTTGGTGCATCCCTAGAAAACGTCTCTTCTTCGGTGAGCACTTGAGTACTTCATTAAAAATAAATAATAATAATAGTAATAATTCCCCTCTCCCCCTTCTAACTCTAGCTCCTATTTCTGCAGGCAATATCAGTTTCTTGTATAAGTAGCACATATTGCCTCTTCATGTTGAGTCGCTTAATGCCTCCTCATTTATAAGTAACTTTGGATAAAAGCATTTTCTTAATAACTAAATGTAAGATTGACAACGGTTCTTGCATTGTTTGGTGCAAAACGTTTTATTAACTTCCTAAAGTGGCTTAAAGGGCCACGCATTTGTCGCGAAGACTTGTTTGTTGTCATTTGGTACAGTAAATTACCCAGGTCATATTGAAGTGATTGTACGTTTCCTTGCCACACATTTTCCCACACTGCCAACTCAACCCAGTTGGGATCCTTATAGAGGGAAACAGAGTAGAAGGCTTTTTGTGTACAAACTCTGTCTTGTCCTCGTATGGTCTTGACTGGGTGCCAGAGGAACAAGAACCTAGTGCCGCCCCCAAGGGTGGTTTTGTTCACGGGCCTGAAAGAGCTTCAAAATGTTGAACTCATTTCTGTGGACCGTGAATGCGAAAGCGTTTTAAAGTTCTGGAATTGGATGTATAGTGGAGAAGAATCATGCAGTGATCTTCTAACATTGTCAATGTGATTGGACTGAGGATTCGAGCCTCTGTGTGGCTTGCGAGACAAAGATCTTACATTCTTTGGCTGAGACTTGGTAATAATTCAAGCCTGTGACCATCATGTTGACAAGTCACAACATGATGGTGGCCTGACTATTCTATTTTTGTCTATTTGATGTGCGGTTGTTGGACTGTCGAGTGTTTTTCCTCCATCAAAACCTCTGGCTCAGACCTGCATCTCTTCCTCCCCCTGAGAGTAACTCTTTCAATTGGTGTCCAATTAAGGCTTTGGGAGAAAACCTGCCCTCTCTGGCAGACACTCAGAGCCTTCTGTAACCCCTTCACTTTAAGAGCACTGCTTCATTCACTCACTCACTCGTGTGCTCAAACCCTTCCTTTTAAATGTATACTAGTAAGATCTGCACATGATAGCCCATCACACACAATGGGCTTAATTATCAAGAAATATTTTCAAATATACAAAATTTTGGGTGACACTTTAATTAAGGGCCAATGGGCTATATACATGCCAAGGCTGCGTCTCAAATGCGCCTACTACTCAGTAGGTGCATTTGAATTTAAACATACTACTCAGCCATTAGAAAAGTACGTTCTATACAGTATGAATGTTAGTGGTATGAATGGAAACTTGGACGTACTACAGGCGCCATTTCGTCATCATCATGTGACCTACTCGCATCAGTTGCATCGCTTCACTCGCATTCATGAATTCTCGCCGGAAGTAGACAGTCATCCGGGTACTTCTTACATACTGTTTTCGAGTTCTATGAATTCGGACATACTACTCAGACTGCATACTGTTTTCAGTGTACTATTTAGTATGGAAGTATGAAATTTCGGACACAGCTCAAGTGTTTTTTCAGTCACCAATAAACTTGCGGTGAAAGGTCGATGTGACTGTTTTCAAATTCATACGGTTTCTTTACAGCATCGATAATGTAATTTAGTTCAAATATAGTCCATTTAAAATGGCTTAGTTTAGTTGTTCAAGCGTAAAACGAGATGAATGATCATTCAAACACAAGTGCCGTCAGGAGCAATAACTTAACACCATTGACAATATCATGGTAACATTTATTTGCTTATTTTTAAGACATGGCATAGCACAATGGAATTTAATACAGTGCTTCTTGTCTGCACTTCATATCAGGCAGTAAAGATAATTGATTTTAAGCAAACCAGCTCTACCCCAATACTTAAACCCAGCTACTACCTTAATACTTATCAATAAGCAGCAATTTAGTAGTTTACTGAGCTAAAAGTCAGTCAGTTAGTTAGTCTAAAGCTGCGGTCACACTGTACTTTTCGCCCCATAGCTTCCATTCATATGTAAACGAATGCGACGGACTCAAAATGCAAGCTCGTGCTCGTTTCGCAGTTTCACTGCTTTGCAAGTTCAAGCTTTGTGAAAGGACCTGCGAATCGCATTACGTGACTTCATGAAACCCAATCGAAGATCAAAACATGACCTGCTATGAAAATATAAAGCAATCGCTCGCTTTTTTAAATGTCTCATCATTTCCTTTAATCCCGACCCTTTTCGCAGAACCGCACGACAGAAATTTGCATGCTCAAACCGTAGTGAAACCACAGCTTTAGACTTTGTTAATAGCGAGAATTGTACCTTAAAATAAAGTGTGACCAAGTTCTGTTCATGTTCTGTATCTGTATGTGTGCATTAGAGATTACATGTCAAAGTGATCAAAATATCGCAAATATGCATATCGCTAAAAAGTGATGCATGATTACCCACAGGTTATTATTGTCCATTGTGTGACAAAAAATAAATAATAATAACATTAATATAGTAGTAATAATAATAATAATAATAATAATAATAATAATAATAATAATAATAATAATAAATACAGGTTTAAAACTACACAAATGAATCAATTACAGAATTTATAACATTTACTTTATGATTATTGGTAAATGTACAGTTGACTGAATGAGTGGTTTGTATAGACCAGAGTTGTCCGATCTCTGTCCTGGAGGGCCGTTGTCCTGGAGAGGTTAGCTTCAACCCTAATCAAACACACCTGAACCCGCTAATCAGGCTCTTACTACTTATACTAGAAACTTCCTGTCAGGTGTGTTGAAATAAGTTGGAGCTAAACTCAGCAGGACACCGGCCCTGCAGGACCGAGTTTGGACACCCCTGGTATAGACCGAGTGTCTCTAGCATTATCGCTCTAATTCCAGTGTTTATATGCAGTGAAATATAGTACATGTTTCCCCCTGCAGGTGGTGTACGTCACTGCAACCTTTCCGTATTTCATGCTGTTGATCCTCCTTCTCCGAGGAATCACGCTGCCTGGAGCCGCTAATGGAATAAAGTTCTACCTGTATCCCGATATCTCTCGACTCTCAGACCCTCAGGTACAAACGCTTTTATCTGCATTTTTTATAGATTTAACACCCAGCTCTTCATCCATTATTGCTCAACAACATTTTGAGATAGTATATATATATTTAATTTACCTTCTTTAACAGCTAACATCAATCAACCCATAATATGCAAAGTAAGTAATTTTCCAGTTGTTCAAATGTTGAAAAACAGTAATGTCCAACACAGTCTCATTGGGAATATGTGCTACATTTTTGGGAAGCCGCAAATACTGTATATTCCCTGGCAGTATGTCTGGTTGCATTTTGTAGGTAAAACAAACCCTATGGGGCAGTATGACACAGGTAACAACTTCTTTTCCTTTTCGCGAAATCTGTTGACCCAATTACCTCTGTGTGGACAGCTTTTCCAGGAGCAGTCAGTTTGCTCGGTAGCTCGCCTTGTATGGCGTCAAATAGTTGTGTGAAATGGTATAAGCACACAGTCGCAATGTGCTTTTCTCTTCTAGTTTGGAGAAAGACCTGCATGAGCAAAATGTGGCCCAGTAATGTTTTTGAGATGGTCAAAGAATGTGCACACATCGACATCTAGTGGATTTACGAAGAAAAAAAAAGCTGCAAAGCAGACATAGCCTTGACCACTTATTTCACTGTTCCCAAAAATGTAGCCCTGTGCACATATCTCCATTGAGATCTCCTTGGTTGATAGTGTAAGTGTTTTAACAGTTTAGTCTGTCTCAAAATCTAATAGATGTCATCAACAATAGTCCAAAAACACACTAGTCATCAAATAGACAGAAATAGCCAGGTCTGTCTTATTGATTCAATTCAATTCATCTTTATTTCTGTAGCTTTTTTACAATGTAGACTCTGTCAAAACGGCTTAACAGAGGGCTTTTGGTCTATTTTTGGACTATTGTCTATAGAATTTTCACTGAGAGTCCAAATTTAGCCTTGATTTAGTCAGAATGTGTATGTTTAGATGTCTATTAGACGTCTTTAAAGCACAAAATTGCCATTGCTTTTGCAAAGCATCAGTTGAATTAAAACAGAAACTACTAGTTAGGGGTTGTATTAAATCACAATAGGCCAGGATTTCATTAATTACATAAATCTTTGACCTGTGTGCTTCTGCGTGTATTGGAAATGCAGTTATACTTGATTTTCTGAAATGTTAAGTCCTTCCGAAACCTCTCTTCATTAATGTTAAGTCAAAATAAATGCTTGAGTGACTCTTCCAAGCAAAGAACTGATTACATTTGCATTGGAATCCTGTGGGAAGTGTGTAGACTTTATGTAAGGTTGCAGGGATCATATATGCTTATTACACAGCTCTCTGAAATACTTGATTCTGGTTGGTCAATCATAACATTCTGAGGTTTTTATTATAGTAATATAAACGGCTGAATTGAGCAGACACTAACCTATGTATTATTCGATTACAAGATGTTGCCAGACAAGCTTATAAATATGGATGTAAATGCATTCAGTCAACATTATTCTGTAATTTGTAATTAAGTACCCAGATTAACCTGTGTTTTTTGTCTTATTACACGGCTGTCAGGAGTACTCGATTCTGATTGGTCAGTCATGACTTTTCAAAGTAACTTTATAGTTAGTGGTTAGTTTATGGTTAGTACATGCTCCATTTAGCTTGCTTTCGTTTGTGAGCTTTACATTTTTGAATGTTTTGTGCCATCTATTATCTAAATCAAGCACAGGTTAGTGTATACTCCATCAGCTGTTTTTCATTCTGTCAGCTTTGTGTTTATGACTGTTTGGCGCCATCTAGTGTCTGAATAATGCACAGGTTAGTGTATACTCCATCAGCTGTTTTAGTTTTCTGTCAGCTTTGTGTTTATGACTGTTTGGCGCCATCTAGTGTCTGAATAATGCACAGGTTAGTGTATACTCCATCAGCTGTTTTAGTTTCTGTCAGCTTTGTGTTTTTGACTGTTTGGCGCCATCTAGTGTCTGAATAATGTGCAGGTTATTGTATACTCCATCAGCTGTTTTCGTTTCTGTCAGCTTTGCGTTTAATGACTGTTTGGCGCCATCTAGTGTATAAATAATGCCCAGGTTAGTTGTATAGTCCATCAGCTGTTTTGTGGCAAATAGCCATGTAATAAGCAGGATAAAGGACATCCAGGATGGTTCGTTTTCTCAGAATAAACCCTTCAGTCTTCTACAACAGTGCTGTGCTTCACATCGAGCTGCTGATAAACCTGTCTGGCTTTATTCTACGATAACAACCTCCTGGGTGTAATTTATCCCTTACTTAATTATTATTCTATATTAACTAAATCAATTATTCAAGAGTTTGCATGTTCTCCCCATGGTTGGCGTGGGTTTCCTCCAGGTGCTCCGGTTTCCCCACAGTCCAAACACATGCACTATAGGTGAATTTCATGAACTAAATTAGCCGTAGTGTATGAGTGTGTTTGTGAATGAGTGTGTATGGGTGTTTCCCAGTACTGTGTTGTGGCTTCTGCTGTGTAAAACATATGCTGGAATAGTTGGCGGTTCATTCCGCTGTGACAACCTCTGAGAGTAAGCCGAAGGAAAATGAATAGTTTTCCACATGTATCTCTGGTGATGCACTGAAAGCACAGGCTGTCCCGGATGCAGGAACTCTGGGGTCATTTATTGGGACTATAGGACATCCACACATGGAGATGAGTGTAAATCAGGGTTTAATCATCCCAGTGAACAGAAAGCAGGAATGTATGTGAAGGATATCGATGGCCTGAGAGAGCGAGAGACATAAAGGAGACGCAGAGAAAGACAGCGGGTGATAAAAGGCTGCTGTTTGGCGATGGGGCGCCTCCAGTGTTTAATTAGCTTTCATGCCGCACAATAAGAGGTCTGTTCACTTTCTCTGTGCACCGTTGTTTTATTCACCAACTTCCTTTACAATCTCACCACGCAGTTCAGCGATCGGTGCCAGAGAGCTTCAAACCGCATGGAAAACTACACAAGTATCAAGTGCTTGCTTTTCAGTGATAATGTGGTGAACTACACTGTTAAAATATATCTGTTATGAACAGTTTCCGTATTTTAGATGTATTTTGCGGTGGTGAATTGCATTATGGGATGTTGATCTCTGCTCTGTCCACTTCTGATGCTGAAAATTCAACTCTACAGTTTAACAACGTGACTTTTATTGATATTCCTAGTATAATCGTAATATAATGGATCAGAACTAATATCTAGAAAGATAAGTGTGTAGAATAACAGAAAAATGTGCTGCAGTTTATTACAAGGTTTCTGTAGCGTAATATACAACACCACACACACAATATAGTCCTGCAAACTATTGCAAATGTGCAGAAAAGTCACTTTTTTTACAACTTTTCAAGGTCAAAAGTTGTTGGAAGAAAGATCAAGATCCCACTATGCAATTTAAAATGCAGAAATGAATAGTGGAAAACCAAAATAAAAACATAAATCATAAAATATGGCTAAAAAACTGTTAATTTATGGATTTTGTTTACAGTGTAGTGACATTTTTAATGCTGTTACTGTACATTACAAAGTCTAACATACTGTATCAGCAGGTAAACATAAGCTTCATACCTAGTACCTGAACCAAAAAAATAAAAACTTTAAAATTAAACACTGAAATACACTAGTATTTTCATGAGCTACTTAATAATACGCAAAATACCACCAGAGTTTGTTGTTGGACGAAACTTTATCAACCAACTAATTAGCTCTGATTACACGAGTTAAAATGATAACGATTATTGATCATTAGTAATTGACAATATCTCACTCAGAATAAATAAATATTGTCAAAATAGTGTCTTAATTAAGATAATTTAATGTCAATATATATGTATGAATATGAAAAACAATATATACATTTTAAAATGTTATTCGGTCACACTTTACAATAAGGTTTTATTAGTTAATGTACAGTGGGGAAAATAGTACTGAGCATGTCACCATTTACTATATAAATAGATATGGTGCTGTTGACATGAAATTTTCCCCGGATGTTTATTGCAACCAAAGAAATCCATATATGCAAAGAAAACAAATCTAATTTGATTACAAATGAATTTATGTGTAATAAAGTGAAATGACGCAGGGAAAAAGTGTTGAACACGTGAACAAAGGTGAAGGAGCTGAAATCTCTCAGTAGTTCTTCAACAACCCTCTGCCCTGTAAATGAATATCAGCTGCTTCAGTCCAACATCTACATAAGCAGGAGGATGAAGATGAAACCAGGGTGGACATTTCAGCTAGATAATGATCCAAAACACAGCCAAGGAGACTCTCGGATGCTTTCAGAGAAAGAAAATCAAGCTGTAGAATGGCCCAGCCAATCACCTAACCCCAATCCAATAGAGAATATTAAATAAAGCTCAGATTTGATAGACAAGACCCACAGAACCATCAAGAGTTTGACACTCTGTTGAAGTCTCACACCTGAGCAATGCATGTGACTTTCTCCATATGAGAGGCGTCTTTAAGCTGCAGCACCAAACAAGCCTTTTATATATATATATAAAGTATTAAATACGTTTCAGTAGTTCAGCACTTTCTCCTTCTGTCATTCCATTGTTATTACACACGACGCATTTCTCAGTTTTGTTTTATTTTTGTGTTTGTATTGTTTGGGTTTTTACCAAAATCTGCTTCAATTCCATGTCTACAGCTCCTTTAGAAATATAATTCCCAGGAAAAAAACATGACAACGTGCACTTATTTTCCCTGCTGTATTTACTAACGTGAGCTAATTATGAACAATACTTGTACAGCATTTATTATTCATAGCTCAACATTTACAATTAAAATCCGAATTCATGCTAGTTAGCATTAGTTAACGCACCGTGAGTTAACATGAACTAACAATCAATGATTTCATTAACATGAACAAATACTGTAATGAATGTATTGTTCATTGTTTCTTTCATGTCTGTAAATACATTAACGATTACAACCTTATTATAAACTGTTAATCAATATTATTGTAATTTGAATATGAAAACGCTCCAATTTCCTGCTAAAACAAGACAAAACAAACCTCCAAGTTAGCCACAACATCAATAAGCAGCTTTTAGAGAATGTGACGGGGTGAAGCCGAATGTTAAAATAAGAATGTAAATGAGCATGCCGTAGACTGGATGTTCTTGCTGTGTGTTTGTGAGGTCAGAAGGGTTGCCATGGTAACCGCTGGACACATCAAATACTCTGAGTTCTCCATTGTTTCTCCAGTAAGGAGATTAGTGGCTCAATGGTGATGTGAGAGCGTATTAAAGAGCTGCTGGTTTATTTTTCCACCGACCCTCATAGATCCGCTATGGCCACATTTTACACTTCTGGCCCTCTGTGGGGCAGAATGACTTTATTCAGGGCTTTTATGCACTCTGGTAGCCTAATGCAGGCGAGGAGACCATTGCATCAGAATCAAAATCAGTTTTTCGAGGAAAGTAGGGCACTGTTGTTGAAAGTCATTTTAACGATCTAAGCGCAAAGTATAAAGCGCATGGTGCTAAAGCATTAAGGCCGTGTCCGGTCTAACAGGGTTGTGCTTATTCTCTTAATGAGTTCTGGGTGTGTTTTGAGCATAACGTGCATCAAACCTCATCTCTCATTCTCTTTAACAGTCAGTTGCGTCTCTCCATGGTGCATTTGCTATTTACATGGTGGACTCTGTAAGTGTACAAACTGAACGCTTCACTAGCGAGAAAACAGTTAAACAGAGCATCTGCAGCGCGGAGGATGAAGAACGAGCCTCCTCCATTCAGCCTCTTTACTTTTTTTTGCAGTGACGGTATAATAAATAATGTGAGTTATGCATGTGTTATTAATTATTGCAGGTATGGGTGGATGCGGCACGCAGATCTTCTTTTCATATGCTATATGTCTGGGTTGTTTAACAGCTCTCGGCAGCTACAACAGCTACAACAACACTGCTACAGGTCAGAGTCCCGACAAGCACTTTTTTTTGCTCTCCAACACGACTAAAATCTATTCAAGATAAAAAAACACTGTATTTCAACACAATCTCACGGCAACTCGTAACTTTTTGATTTAGTGGCTAATTCGTACGAATTTGTACGATCTAATTCGTACAATTAAGTACGATTTGCTCATCCTCCAATGACGGTTGGGTTTAGGGGTGGGGTTGGGTGCCACACCTCCTTTTTAAATTCGTACAATTTCGTATGACTAAACTCGTACGAATTCATACGAATTAGCCACTAAACTGTCAAAACGTAAAATACTTACGTTTTCTCGTGAGATCAGGCTGGTAGTTTTCTATTAACCCTTTAAAACTTTACAGAGCGCCAGTTTTTAAAGCAAATATATATATATATTATATATTTTTTTTTTATTTGCTTTACTATGCAATATGCACATGTCACATTTATGCAGTATTGATTCGCATCTTTGGCTGGAGGCATATCTTATAATCCAACAAAATGAAGACAACATCAGATTTTCCTCTCTAAATGACTAAATTCTGCTAACTCTATAAGGGGGTGTAAACTTATGCACACATCTTTTTCATGGCCTAATTTGGGAACGCATCTGAATATAATCAAAGTTCATGACTTACACACACCCCCCAGCTCTCACACATGAACGCACCAATTTCTGATCCATTTAGTACATTTGATGGCAAGAAAAGTGGTGAGAGAATCCCGTGATGACTTTGAGCTAGTGAGAAATGGCCTGGATTGAAGATAACCATTTCTCTTGTGTTTCGTCTTCTGAGGTCAAGAACTCGTTTATTAGAGAAGAAAAAAGACCACAGCGGCTTCTCCAAACTACATTTCTCTGATGATTATTTGTGCAAGTTCTTCAGGATGATTGACTTCTCTTTTGTTCTCATTGGATGGAAGCGCAGCTTTATTCTCAAATGCTTGATGCTAAATTCCAGCTTGCACATAAATATAATTCACATCTTTAGATAGAAACACTGTGGGTTTAATCTAATCCAGTATGAGCTCTGGACATATATAATGCTGGATTACTGATGATTTAATTCATAATTGATATGCATTGTTCCTCTTCATATCACTATGTAACATCTGCAGTGAAGAATGCATTTTCTGCATGTCTTTTTAAAGTTCTGTTACTGCAATGATCCTCCATTCCTTATAGAACTGCTCAAGTTCAGTGAAGATGCAGTTTTTGAGTGATCAGATTTTTAATTGTTCACTCATAAACAGGACTTAGGATTCTTCATCTCTGTCATGCCTTCAGGCAAACCACTGCTGAATCATCAAATATTTAACACCGTCTTCTGTCTGCTGAAGCACAGAGACTGCTGGATCTCTATTCTTTCCTCTAAATTCGTCACATTAGCAGATTGGCTGATTTCTTGGAATTCAGTCACAATTCAAAGTCACTTTCTCTTGGTCAGCATGGCAAATCAATGTGAAATATGCATATGAAAACCTTTTAAACTCATGCACAATTTCTAATTACAGATGAAGAACCCGGTGCTCCGGTTTCCCCCACAGTCCAAATACATGCGCTATAGGGGAATTGAATAAACTAAATTGGCCGTAGTGGATAAGTGTGTGTGTGTTTGTGTGTGAATGAGTGTATATGGGTGTTTCCCAGTACTGGGTTGCAGCTGGAAGGGCATCCTTTGTGTAAAACATGCTGGAATAGTTGGTGGTTCATTCTGCAGTGGCAACTCCTGATGAATAAATGACTAAGCGAAAGGAAAATGAATGAATGAATGAATGTATATATTGGGTTGTTGCAACCAGGAGTTGGGTCAAACATGGACAAACCACTCTGTTAAATAGTTTTTTTCATTTATATTAAAATCTTATTTAAAATCTTTTAACCCAGCTGTTGTTTTGTCCATATTTGACTCAACATTGGGTTTAAACAACCCCTCCAATTGATTAACAGCTTTAGAGTTTAGAGTTCCTTTCCCAGTACTGGATGCAGCTGAAAGAGCAATCCGTAAAACATATGCCAGAATAGTTGGCGGTTCATTCCGCTGTGGCGACCCCTGATAAATAAGGGACTAAGCAGAAGGAAATATGAATGAATGAAGATTCCTATTCCAAAAATAAACTAAAAGATTAAAGATTGATGAGTTGTCGTTAAAATCAGCTCACCCATGGAGAGATTTCACTTCAGAAACCGCACTGTAGAAAATGCTGGGTTGTTTATAACTTAATGTTGGGTCAAATATGGGCAAACTCAACTGGTGTTTTTTTTTTTTTCACATTTTATCTGATCATCATCTGTGAAAACCTCAGTCACATCACGCATCCTGATGAAGCACATACACAGAGTTTATTCACTAAATCAGTTTATGCACATTTATTTAATCACATAAAAACATAATCCTACTCACTCACTAGTGTGCATACAATTTTATGCACATTTTCAATATTATACACATCATGTTTCTTAGTTTTACCTTTGCAATAATCCAAAAGAATAGACGAATGGAGACATAGCTATTGATTTTAAAGGGGGGTGAATATTTATGCACTCTTCTGTGTTTTTCAGGGACTGCCTCATGCTCTGCTGTCTGAACAGTGGCACCAGTTTTGTGGCAGGATTTGCCATCTTTTCTGTCCTGGGCTTTATGGCGTATGAACAGAACGTACCCATTGAGGCAGTAGCAGAGTCAGGTGAGCTGAGATCCCAATTAAACCTTCACTTCATTTGTAAAATGCTGCTTTAGCTTTATGTAGGAAAGCAATGCATGTGCCAGACATGCTGTATATGTGCAGTACAGTATCTGGAGTGTTTGCACTCATGCAATTTAAAGCACTTCTCAGAAAAAGCTTTTTATTGTATGACTTATTCAACAAATCAGCATTACTTATTTATCACTATAGAGCAACTGTAAAAGTGGCTGAGATACTCTTTGATGGGTATTATTCAGAAAGAGAAACATTAATAAGAAAAAATAGTCGGATTTTAACAAATGGGAATTAATATGAGTATTTTTTAACACACGTTTTGTTTAAGAAGCATCAAATCAAGTGTGCTTTTTCTTTACAAATCGAAAACAGTTGAAGTTGGTGTGAGTGTGTGTGTGTGTGTGTGTGTGTTTGGGTATTAAATACTATATATCTTCTATATGCACTGCTTTGGAAAAATGCTATTTTTTGGTCAAATATAGCATCTGTCATAATAAACATTGTTAGTTCTTTATTAAGATATAATAATAATCGCTATATTGGGTGGTTAGCACTGTGGCCTCACAGCAAGAAGGTCGCTGGTTCGAATCCTGGGGTGCGTTTCCCAAAACCATCGTTAGCCAACTAAGGTCGCAAGTTCTGTAGTTAGAAACAGTTCCTGGCTGTGATCTATTTCCACTTATCCCCCCTTATGCCCTATTCATTTAGAACATTCTAACATTTAAACTTGGAATGATTAAGAATAATAAAGCATTAAAGTCATCACTCTTAAGTGTAGTTTGCTTTCAAAGTATATTTACAGTTCAGTTTTACCGATCTTCATGTTTACAGTTGTGCTCCCTTCGCAGTGCACTTTGAAAACATTGATGTCATTTTGAACACAGCCTCATGACGAAAGCTGTAGGTGACCTATTATTTAAATACGGAGTTTATGTTACGTCTCCAAAGCTTGTGAACACAAAAAACATAGCATACGCTAATGCTTTTCATTTATAGTGGGGTATTTATTAAGAAATGTATCTGTACTGGATATGACATGGTCCTGTTGGTTAGAACATTTCTGCAGTGGTTTACATGTCAAATTGTAAAAGTAGACTTTAAAAATAAATAAATAAATAAATAAACAATATCCTACTAAATAATAATAATCGTCATCATCATTAATATTATTATTAAAATGTGATTTTTTTAGTTTCCTAATAAATAATAAATATTAAATTAAATTTATAGCCTCATTATTTATTTATTTATTCATATGATTCATATATGAGATTAGAATATGTGTTAGTTTTGTTAGCGGTTTTATCTTTTAGAACAGACTATGTAATGTTCTCAATAATATTTGTAAAGGAAACTAAATGTGCCATTTATATATATTTCAATTAATATGAAAAGCGAGTGCATGTTTCAAGCAAAACTAATATTGGATTTGATTTTAAATGTGTGTTTGTGTAAAACAATATAATCTGCACTAAGAAATGATGGAAGTAGTTCCTCCACCCTGTTTAGAACATCATTATGGGCGTTTTACTTTAGCTAACGTGGTTCAGATGATGGATCTGCGACAAAGAACTACATGTTTTGGGAAACACTCGTCACTACATCGTTCTTTTCCCAAACGATGCATCGTACTATGATAGTTCAGCCGTGAGTTATGTTGTTGTTTGGGAAACACACACTGGATAGGCCAGTTGGCATTTCTGTGTGGAGTTTGCATGTTCTCCCCATGTTAGCATGCGTTTCCTCCGGGTGCTCCGGTTTCCCCCACAGTCCAAACACATGCGCTATAGGGGAATTGATGAACTAAATTAGCCGTAGTGTATGGGTGTGTGTGTGAATGAGTGTGTATGGGTGTTTCCCAGTACTGGGTGGCAGCTGGAAGGGCATTCACTGCGTAAAACATATGCTGGAATAGTTGGCGGTTCATTCCGCTGTGGCGACCTCTGAAATAGAGACTAAGTCGAAGGAAAATGAATTGCTATAATTGCATATTATATAATTTTGATATCTAATATGCTCATTTGTTCCTCACATATTCCTAATATGCTCATATATTCCTAGTATAATCATTCATTCATTATAATCATTGATTTGATTTGTCAGAGAAGAGAAGCGAAGCTCTCGGCAATATAAACGGCACAGTATTTTAATATACTTTCAGATACAAATCTCTCTACAGGCTTGGGCAAGTTGGGGAAGGTCTTACTTTTAGGATTTATTATAAGCTATCCATACATGGTAAATAAAAGTGTGATTAATATGAAAATGCTCAAATACAGCTGACAAAATGATGTTTAACAGAGCAAGGAGTTTTTCACAGTATTTCCTCTAATATTTTTTCCTCTGGAGAAAGTCTTAGTTGTTTTATTTCAGCTAGAATACCAAAAACAAGAAGAACAAGCCACTGTTATACAATGACTTGCCTAATTAAACTTTTAAATGGCACTGTAAGCTGAATACTACAATAGTATCTCGCAAAATAACTAGTCAAATATTATGTACTGTCATCATGGTAAAGACTAAATAAATGAGTTATTAAAACTATTATGTTTAAAAATGTGTTGAAAAAATGTTCTTTCTATTAAACATCACTTGGAAATATTTGAAAATGTAATTTCGTCCTGAACTGTATTGTACAGTAGCTTCTGTCATATGTTTTTAGAGCTGGACGTGTTTTTTTCAGCCAGTGTTATTTGTGAGCTGGTTTGTTTATTTCCTAGCTGATTTTACAGTGTTCGCATGGCAATGATCTCTGCTCTTGTCCTGCTGCTTTTGGACAGGTGTCCCTGTGCTGTAAAAGCAGAGCCAAGACACATGGCAGCATCACTGGAGCATTTCACCATCATTATCATCCAGAGCGAGGAAATATTATGATTTAATTCATGCTCTTTGGGCTGATTTCACCCCTCAGGACACTGCTTTTCTGAATGAGTTTTTGTTTTTAGTTCAAATATCTAAAGCAATTTCTAGACAAGCAAAAAGTATTGGTTTGTTTTAATAAATATTGGGTCAAAATTAGTTTTTCCTTAAAAGAAGCACAATGATCTGCCAATGGGGTGAGTGAAAAAATCTCATGTCAAAGCAAAAAACATGTTTATTTCACTGTTTATTTGTACCACATTGAATACATTTATTTCATTTCGTTGATACTTTATTTTCAGCACAGTGGCTCAGTGGTTAGCACCATACCTGCCAACACTTACGTTTTTCCCGGGAGTCTCCCGTATTTCAAACTAATCTCCCGCAACCATCCCGTTTTGTTATTTCTCCCGAAAAACTCCCGTAATTTCATCCCCACCCCCCCACCCCCCACCCCCCTCTTTTTGGTACAGTCTGTAAACACCCCTGGGTCGGCAACTTTGGTACAGTACCCTATCGCAGTGGCCACCCAAAACCTGCTGCATCCGATCCCGGTTCTCAACAGTGTTATTCAGAGACTCGTGTCAGTAATATTGTTGTGAAATGTGCTTCAGGTCCTGGTCTAGCGTTTATAGCGTATCCTAAAGCTGTGACCATGATGCCATGGGCTCCGCTATGGGCTGCACTCTTCTTCATGATGCTCATCTTCCTCGGACTCGACAGTCAGGTGATTCACTGTTCATACACACACACACAACTGTAATCTCAACTGAAAACAAAGAGACATAGAGTAGCTCGTCAAATAAAAATGCACATTTCAAAGCACTTCATAAGACTTTAAAGAAATTATATTTTTGACTGTCTACAGAACAAACCATTGTTGTCTAATGACAATTAACCTAACTTGCCTAGTCACCTAATTAAACCTTTAAATTGCACTTTAAGCTGAATACTATCTTGCAAAATAACTAATAAAATATTATGTAGTCATCATGACAAAGACTAAAAAAATCTGTCATTAAAACTATTATAATTTAAAAAAATGTGTTGAAAAAAATCTTGCAACTGAGAAATATTAGAAAAATAATGACAAATTTGACAGGAGGGCTTATAATGTCTTGAACTAAGTTAATAGGTTTTACAAACGTTTTAAAGATATGGATACTTCATTATTGTTACTGGATTATGAATGAAAGTAATGTGAAAATGTCAACACTGCTTTGCTCTCTGTGTTTAGTTTGTGTGTGTGGAGAGTCTTGTGACGGCCATTGTGGATATGTACCCCAAAACCTTCCGCGTGGGCTACCGGAGAGAGCTGCTCATCCTGGGCATGTCGGTGACTTCATTCTTCCTGGGTCTAATCATGCTGACGGAGGTAAAATTCAGGCACTTTTACACATGCAAAAACCAAGATCCATAGGAGGCAAATTAGATACTTACAATATACATATTTTGTTATATGTTGTTTTGGTGTTTTTTGCTGTAGTGGTGGTATATTTGGCTGTAGTGGTGGAGTTTTGGCTACAGTGATGGTGTTTCTGGCTGTAGTGATGTTTTTGACTGTAGTCCTGGTGTTTTAGACTGTTGCGTGTAGTGTCTTTGGCTGTAGCGATGGTGGTTTTAGGGTTGTAGTGAGGGTGTATATTGCTGTAGGGGTGGTGTTTTTGGGTTGTAGTGATGGTGATTATGGTTGTAGTGATGGTGTATATTTCTGTAGTGGTGGTGTTTTTGGTTGTAGTGAGGTTGTATATTTCTGTAGTGGTGCTGTTTTTAGTTGTAGTGATGGTATATATTTTTGTAGTGGTGCTGTTTTTGGTTGTAGTGATGGTGTATATTGCTGTAGTAGTGGTGTTTTTGGTTATGGTAATGGTGTTTTTGTTGTAGTGATGGTGTATATTTCTGTAGTGGTGGTGTTTTTGGGTTGTAGTGATGGTGATTATGGTTGTAGTGATGGTGTATATTTCTGTAGTGGTGGTGTTTTTGGTTGTAGTGAGGTTGTATATTTCTGTAGTGGTGCTGTTTTTAGTTGTAGTGATGGTATATATTTTTGTAGTGGTGCTGTTTTTGGTTGTAGTGATGGTGTATATTGCTGTAGTAGTGGTGTTTTTGGTTATGGTAATGGTGTTTTTGTTGTAGTGATGGTGTATATTTCTGTAGTGGTGGTGTTTTTGGGTTGTAGTGATGGTGATTATGGTTGTAGTGATGGTGTATATTTCTGTAGTGGTGGTGTTTTTGGTTGTAGTGAGGTTGTATATTTCTGTAGTGGTGCTGTTTTTGGTTGTAGTGATGGTGTATATTTCTGTAGTGGTGCTGTTTTTGGTTGTAGTGATGGTGTATATTTTTGTAGTGGTGCTGTTTTTTGGTGGTGATGGTGTATATTGCTGTAGTGGTGGTGTTTTTGGTTGTGGTGATGGTGTATATTTCTGTAGTGGTGCTGTTTTTGGTTGTAGTGATGGTGTATATTTCTGTAGTGGTGGTGTTTTTGGTTGTAGTGATGGTGTATATTTCTGTAGTGGTGGTGTTTTTGGTTGTAGTGATGGTGTATATTTCTGTAGTGGTGCTGTTTTTGGTTGTAGTGAGGTTGTATATTTCTGTAGTGGTGCTGTTTTTGGTTGTAGTGATGGTGTATATTTTTGTAGTGGTGCTGTTTTTGGTTGTAGTGATGGTGTATATTGCTGTAGTGGTGGTGTTTTTGGTTGTAGTGATGGTGTATATTTCTGTAGTGGTGGTGTTTTTGGTTGTAGTGATGGTGTATATTTCTGTAGTGGTGCTGTTTTTGGTTGTAGTGATGGTGTATATTTCTGTAGTGGTGGTGTTTTTGGTTGTAGTGATGGTGTATATTTCTGTAGTGGTGCTGTTTTTGGTTGTAGTGATGGTGTATATTTCTGTAGTGGTGGTCTTTTTGGTTTTAGTTATGGTGTATATTTCTGTAGTGGTGCTGTTTTTGGTTGTAGTGATGGTGTATATTTCTGTAGTGGTGGTATTTTTGGTTGTAGTGAGGTTGTATATTTCTGTAGTGGTGGTGTTTTTGGTTGTAGTGAGGTTGTATATTTCTGTAGTGGTGGTGTTTTTGGTTGTAGTGAGGTTGTATATTTCTGTAGTGGTGCTGTTTTTGGTTGTAGTGATGGTGTATATTTTTGTAGTGGTGCTGTTTTTGGTTGTAGTGTTGGTGTATATTGCTGTAGTGGTGGTGTTTTTGGTTGTAGTGATGGTGTATATTTCTGTAGTGGTGGTGTTTTTGGTTGTAGTGATGGTGTATATTTCTGTAGTGGTGCTGTTTTTGTTGTAGTGATGGTGTAAATTGCTGTCGCGATGGTGTTTTGGGTTGTAGTGATGATGATTTCGGTTGTAGTAAGGGTGTATATTTCTGTAGTGGTGGTGTTTTTGGTTATGGTAATGGTGTTTTTGTTGTAGTGATGGTGTAAATTGCTGTAGGGGTGGTGTTTTTGGGTTGTAGTGATGGTGATTATGGTTGTAGTAATGGTGTGTATTTTTGTAGTGGTGCTGTTTTTGGTTGTAGTGATGGTGTATATTTCTGTAGTGGTGGTGTTTTTGGTTGTAGTGATGGTGTATATTGCTGTAGTGGTGGTGTTTTTGGTTGTAGTGATGGTGTATATTTCTGTAGTGGTGGTGTTTTTGGTTGTAGTGATGGTGTATATTTCTGTAGTGGTGCTGTTTTTGGTTGTAGTGATGGTGTATATTTCTGTAGTGGTGCTGTTTTTGGTTGTAGTGATGGTGTATATTGCTGTAGTGATGATGATTTTGGTTGTAGTGGTGGTGTATATTTCTGTAGTGGTGGTGTTTTTGGTTTTAGTTATGGTGTATATTTCTGTAGTGGTGCTGTTTTTGGTTGTTGTGATGGTGTATATTGCTGTAGTGATGATGATTTTGGTTGTAGTGGTGGTGTTAATTTCTGTAGTGGTGGTGTTTTTGGTTTTAGTTATGGTGTAAATTGCTGTCGCGATGGTGTTTTGGGTTGTAGTGATGATGATTTCGGTTGTAGTGAGGGTGTATATTTCTGTAGTGGTGGTGTTTTTGGTCGTAGTGCTGGTGTAAATTGCTGTATTGATGGTGTTGTTGGCTGTAGTGAAGGTATTTTTGGCTGTAGTTATGTTTTTTGGGGTTGTACTGTATATTCATGTAGTGGTGGTGTTGTTGGCTATAGCGAAGGTGTTTTTGGTTGTAGTGATGATGTATATTGCTGTAATGATGGTGTTTTTGCTGTAGTCGTGTTGTTTTTGACTGTAGCAAAAGTGTTTTTTGATTGCAGTGATATATATTGCTGTAGTGGTGGTGTTTTTGGCTGTAGTGAGGGTGTATATTGCTTTAGTAGTGTTCTTTTTGGATGTTGTGATGGTGTATATTGCTGTAGCTGTGTTGTTTTTGACTGAATCAAAGGTGTTTTAGCTGTAGTGATGGTGTTTTGTCTATAGCAAGGGTGTTTTTGGTTGTAGTGATGATGTCTATTGCTGTAATGAGGGTGTTTTTGCTGTAGTTGTGGTGTTTTTGACTGTAGCAAAGGTGTTTTTGATTGTAGTGATATATATTGCTGTAGTGGTGGTGTTTTTGGCTGTAGTGAGGGTGTATATTGCTTTAGTAGTGTTCTTTTTGGATGTTGTGATGGTGTATATTGCTGTAGCTGTGTTGTTTTTGACTGTATCAAAGGTGTTTTTAGCTGTAGTGATGGTGTTTCAGCCATAGCAAGGGTGTTTTTGGTTGCAGCATAGGTGTATATTCCTATAGTGGTGGTGATTTTGGCTTTAGTGATTGTTTTTTGCATTAGTGTTTAGCTTTAGAGTTCTGGCGTTTCACCTGGCATGATACCGCCGCTACTGCATGTGTTTATGACTGGTTCGAGGGTAAAAATAGGCCTGTGTTCAGCTCTCCAAGAGTAATGTGCAGTCAGGTGAACACTTTCACTCCATGTTTCATGAATAAACCCATCCAAGTGAGGAACGACAGACAGTCTCTGTTACTAGGAGAAGAGGAGATGAAAAGGCTCTGAAAGCTTTGCTTGTGTCAATATGCCAGTAGTTATGGCTGCTCCATACTGCCAAAAAATTCTTTATTGTGATGCTTATGTTGGTCAGAACTTTTTAAAAATTGTGTACAGTTATTAACAAGATTAGAAGTGGCCAAAATTAAACAATTATCCATTATATAACCAAAAAGACACTAGTATTTTTGTACTTGTTAAAGTACTGTGAAATATTGTGATAATACCATACAGGATATTGTGATACAATCTTCGGTAATTAATCACAACAAGAAAATTTGATACTGCATTAAAGCCTGAATGGAGAGCTGTCAGTGCATCAGACTGTGGGGTTATGTTTGTATCTGATTGTGTTTGTGTGTGTGTTTTGTGTCCTCAGGGTGGTATGTATGTGTTCCAGCTGTTTGACTCATATGCAGCCAGTGGCATGTGTCTGTTGTTTGTTGCCATCTTTGAGTCCATCTGCATTGGCTGGGTCTACGGTAAGACATCGCTCTTTTTACACGCATATCAATATTCATCATCTGATAAGTAAAAGCATCAGTAGTCTAGACGTCCTTGGGCAAGAAAGTCAGCTGCCAAATGTCATCTGGCGTTTCTGGTAGATAAATGGTTCTGTCACATGGAGATTTCCTTATTAAAAAACTCTCACTAAATCATATGCAAAGATACTAATTATTACTGCTGAATAAGGTCTCATATTGCACTCTTAAAAATAACGTTTCTTTATAGGCATCAGTGGATTTATGAGGGAACTGTAGCATCAATGAAGCCTTCTCATTACATAAGAGATTTCTTTAAGCTAAAAAAAGGTTCTTCATATCATTTTCACACTAAGAAAAAAAGGTTCTTTAGGTATCCCAGAATAGTTCCTATATGATATCACGGCAAAAAAAGTCATCTTAATTTTATGAGTGTGTGATGTGACATAACGTAAACATAATAGAAATAAATAGAAATAGAAATAAATGGTGGCACTGTGGCCTCACAGCAAGAAAGACGCTGGTTTGAGTCCCGGCTGGGCCAGTTGTCATTTTTGTGTGGAGTTCTCCCTGTGTTGGTGTGGGCTTCCTCCGGGTGCTCCGGTTTCCCCCACAGTCCAAACACATGCACTATAGGGGAATTAAATAACTAAATTGGCCGTAGTGTATGAGTGTGTGAAAATGAGAGTGTTTGGGTGTTTCCCAATACTGGGTTGCGGCTGGAAGGGCATCCGTTGCGTAAAAAAGATGCTGGAATAGTTGGCGGTTTATTTCGCTGTGGCGACGCTTGATAAATAACGGACTAAGCCAAAGGAAAATTAATTAATAAATAAATGAATAGTATATATGTGTAAAATTTTAAAACAACATATTAAAGAAAAAAATTCTAAGCAAACTTTCATTTAAAAGCTGGAGAA
Organism: Danio aesculapii; assembly: GCF_903798145.1. Taxonomy (NCBI): domain Eukaryota; kingdom Metazoa; phylum Chordata; class Actinopteri; order Cypriniformes; family Danionidae; genus Danio; species Danio aesculapii. The sequence goes on along the minus strand of NC_079445.1, from coordinate 987,197 downwards.
AAAAGGAAATAAGGAAAAAAAAACTGCTAAAAATTAGAAAATAAGAAAAAAACTGAGATTAGCTTCAGATGTTTAGATTAGACGTGGCAGCAGATTCTCTCCTGTTTAACGAGCTGTGTCAATGTTGAGGCTGTTTACATTATCATCGCATTTCTGTGAGCATTCTGCCCCCTGCTGGCTCAAGTCAGACAGTGCAAACACTCAGACATCTAAAGTAGACTGATAACGAAGAGATATATCAGTTGTATAACTGTAGTAAATATACATGCATTCAAAAAATCTCTATTTTTTATTTCTGGATTTTAAAAAACTAGCTTTTAAAAATGATCTAGTTCTTTTAAAAAATGTCTATATAATCTAGTTTTATAGATATATTAATCTTTTTTAAAATCTCTAGCTTTAAATACACTCTTAATGTCTATTTTTCCCATCTAAGCTTTTTTAAACATAGTTTTTATCTTTATCTTTTTAAATTCATTAAAAAAAAAAATCTAATAATCTATATATGTATAGAAATAAATATCTATATGCTTTTTAAAATTAGTATTATTTTTATATTTGGCTTTATAAATCTAGTGTTATTTAAATAGCTATCTTTTAATTGTAGCTTTTTAAAATCTCTAGCTTTAATCTAGTGTTTTTTATCTTTAGCTTTTTAAAAACTAGTTCTGTTTTAAATTCTCTAGCTTTATAAAATATAGCTTTTTCTGTAGCTTTTAAATCCTTTAAAAAGAAGCTCTATATAATGGGTTTTTAAAACATCTCTATATTTTTATTATTGTTTTAATCTCTAGCTTTTTAAAATCAAGTTTTTTATATTAGTATATTTTTTAAATCTAGTTTTATTTAAGTCTCTAGCTTTTAAAATAAAGTGTTTTTTAATATTTAGTTTTTTTTATCTATTTTTATTTAAATCTCTGGCTTTTAATTGATGTTTTTTAAATCTCTAACTTTATTCTAGTTTTTTTTTTATTTCTAGCTTGTTTAAAGTCAATTTTTTCATATATATATATATATATATATATATATATATATATATATATATATATATATATATATATATATATATATATAATTAATATTATATTATATTATCTCTAGCCTTTTCAATTATCTATAAAAATACTGGCAGAAGTGCAACCACTGAAACATCAGCGTGATAACAGAGATTCCACTCAGATGTAAATTGTGTAACTGTAGTAAACATAGATGATTAACGGTGGTGTTGGTGTTTTTGTGCAGGCAGCGACAGATTTTATCTGAACATTGAGGACATGATTGGATATAAACCCATCTTCTTCATCAAGTGGTGCTGGAAGTTCTTCACCCCGGGCATCTGCACAGTGAGTTTATGTGGTTACAGTGTTAATGTCAGTGTTAGTGTTAATTCCAGTGTTATTATCAGTGTTGATGTCAGTGTTAATAACAGTAGTAATGTCAGTGTTAACACCAGTGTTAATGTTAATATCAGTGTTAATATCAGTGTTAAAGTCAGTGCTTATGTCAGTGTTAATATCAGTGTTAATACCAGTGTTAATATAAGTGTTAATATCAGTGCTAATGTCAGTGTTAATATCAGTGCTAATGTCAGTGCTTATGTCAGTGTTAATACCAGTGTTAATATAAGTGTTAATATCAGTGCTAATGTCAGTGTTAATATCAGTGCTAATGTCAGTGCTTATGTCAGTGTTAATATCATTATTAATATCAGTGTTAATGTCAGTGTTAATATCAGTGTTAATACCAGTGTTAATGTCATTATTATTATCAGTGTTAATGTCAGTGTTAATATCAGTGCTTATGTCAGTGTTAATATCAGTGCTAATGTCAGTGCTTATGTTAGTGTTAATATCAGTGTTAATACCAGTGTTAATGTCATTATTATTATCAGTGTTAATGTCAGTGTTAATATCAGTGCTTATGTCAGTGTTAATATCAGTGCTAATGTCAGTGCTTATGTTAGTGTTAATATCAGTGTTAATACCAGTGTTAATATCATTATTAATATCAGTGTTAATGTCAGTGTTAATATCAGTGCTTATGTCAGTGTTAATATCAGTGTTAAAGTCAGTGCTTATGTTAGTGTTAATATCAGTGTTAATACCAGTGTTAATATCATTATTAATATCAGTGTTAATGTCAGTGCTTATGTTAGTGTTAATATCAGTGTTAATACCAGTGTTAATATCATTATTAATATCAGTGTTAATGTCAGTGTTAATATCAGTGCTTATGTCAGTATTAATATCAGTGTTTATGTCAGTGTTAATATCAGTGGTAATGTCAGTGTTAACACCAGTGTTAATGTTAATATCAGTGCTAATGTCAGTGTTAATATCAGTGTTAAAGTCAGTGCTTATGTCAGTGTTAATATCAGTGCTAATACCAGTGTTAATATAAGTGTTAATATCAGTGCTAATACCAGTGTTAATGTCAGTGCTTATGTCAGTGTTAATATCAGTGCTTATGTCAGTGTTAATATCAGTGTTTATGTCAGTGTTAATATCAGTGTTTATGTCAGTGTTAATATCAGTGTTAATGTCAGTGCTTATGTCAGTGTTAATATCAGTGCTAATACCAGTGTTAATATAAGTGTTAATATCAGTGCTAATACCAGTGTTAATGTCAGTGTTAATATAAGTGTTAATATCAGTGCTAATACCAGTGTTAATGTCAGTGCTTATGTCAGTGTTAATATAAGTGTTAATATCAGTGTTAATATCAGTGCTAATACCAGTGTTAATGTCAGTAATATCAGTATTAATGTCTGACCACGTGGTCTGTTTCAGGGCATCTTCCTCTTCTTCTTGATCAAGTATAAGCCGCTGAAGTATAATAATGTGTACACATATCCAGACTGGGGTTACGGCATCGGCTGGATGATGGCGATGTCCTCGATGGTCTGCATCCCTCTGGGAATCTTATTTCAGATCTGGAAAACTAAAGGAACGTTCCGGGAGGTAAAGGCTGTTTTATTTTCTCTTTTTCACTTTTCTTTAACATTTTAATCTGTAATCTTTAAAAAAAACTCATTTATTAAACAATTTTTAGTTTTAATATGTAACTTTAAGGGGCAGCACGGTGCCTCAGTGGTTAGTACTGTCACCTCACAGCAAGATGGTCGCTGGTTCGAGTTCTGTTTTTTGTTGACTCAATAGTGACAACACACATGCATGACCGTATGCACAATAACTAACACGAGTACACACCATTCTCTTTTGTTCTATCTATTATTTTTAGTTTTAATATGAAACATTCATAAGCATCCACATGATTATCTTCAGCTGTAGCAGTGCTCTCAGTAATGAGCGTGCAGTCTTTGACTCATTAATTGCGCATATATTCAGCTTTAATGATGATGTAAACCTGAGTCATGTTTGTCTGTCCTGGATTCACCTCTGCTGTTTCTGCTACCGTGGATTAAAGAGGATTTTCCGGCATTTTCTTGAGGAGAATCTTCATATCTGGAGCCGAGATGCCGCTCTGACCTCAATGTGCCACGTCTGATTGACATTATAGTGGAGAGATAGATACTCTAGTAAAAATATCTTTACTTTACTTAGAATATAGTGCAAGTACACTCTAAAAATAGCAGTTTGGTTGAACGTGGACAATGGTTCACATGTTAAACAATGTTAAACCAGCTCAAAATTTAGTTTAGTTTATTTAAACGTGTTATAACACTCTTGTGAAAAGGGGCCATTTGCATCTTTAGGTGTAAACACAGCTTCTTTTGCATGCATGCACTGATTTGTGTGGTCTGAATGTGATTGCAGCGGATCAAGAAGCTGACGACCCCCAGTGCAGACCTGCGTATGAGGGGCCGCGTGGCCTCCAGGGGTCCCTGCGCTATCAATGACGCTGATGCCAAATTGAGGGCGGACGGCAAGATCTCCACCATCTCAGAGAAGGAGACGCACTTCTAAACCCAAGACACACTCGTCACCAGCACAACAGACAGAACAGAGAAGAAACAAATATGTTTGCCTTTATTTTTAAAGAGAGAAATCTATTATCACATTTGTAGCGTCGATTTTGTTTTGTTTTTTTTGTGTTGCACAAACAAACAGGTAACGCATCACAATTTAACGTCATGATTAAACACTGTGTTGTATCAGAGTGTATCTAAATCTAGAGGAAAGAAACTGTCTTTGTCACATTAGTGGTTTCTGCGCTGAAGAATGAAGGTATGATGTAGGGCTGCACAGTATTGCAATGTTTTGATTTTCTGCCATTTTCTGCATTGCGATATAAATGCAGGCTTTCTCCATGTCAAATTGAAGACTTTTTAAGACCTTTTTAAGACTATTATGAAGGAAATTTCAGACTTATAGGGCAAAACGCTAAGGGTTTTTTCTAATGGGCAGTGGAAAATACTTTTACTCGCCCCAATAAAATTCAAACACATATTTTTCCAAACATATACTTATAAACAAATGTTATTGCAAGAAAGATAACTAAACCAAATTGCTAAATAAAGTTAATAAAGGTCATTTATGTTAAACTTTTTTTTTTAGATGAATTGTTGGTTGTACCAACTGAGTAGCTTTACATGGACAATGGGGAATTATGACCTGTTTAAAATGATTTAAGACCCACAACACCATATTTCAGTGAATTTAAGTATTTAAGACCCCGCGGACACCCTGTAAATATAATTTTAGCACATTAGCTCAATTTCGAAATAAGTCATGGTTTATTATAGATTGGCATGAGTTCGCAAGACAAAATCTGCACACAGTAAATGAAATAAACAAGTGTTTTCTGCAGAATCTAATCAGAAATTGAATAATCAAATGCAAATAAATACGATTGCATAGATTGAATAAAAATAGATACAAATGATCTTTGTTAAGGCGACGCAGTGGCGCAGTAGGTAGTGCTGTCGCCTCACAGCAAGAAGGTCGCTGGTTTGAGCCTGGGCTGGGTCAGTTGGCATTTCTGTGTGGAGTTTGCATGTTCTCCCTGCGTTCGCGTGGGTTTCCTCTGGGTGCTCCGGTTTCCCCCACAGTCCAAACACATGCGCTATAGGGGAATTGGGTTGGCTAAATTGTCCATAGTGTGCGAGTGTGAATGAGTGTGTGTGGATGTTTCCCAGAGATGGGTTGCAGCTGGAAGGGCATCTGCTGCGTAAAACATATGCTGGATAAGTTGGCGGTTCATTCCGCTGTGGCGACCCCAGATTAATAAAGCGACTAAGCCGAAATGAATGAATGAATGAATGATCTTTGTTAAAACTATAGTGTCTTATACATCAATGGTTCAAATGCACTTGAAATCTTACAGTCACATAATGAAAAATATTAATATTACAATTCAGGTTTTATTCACTTCATGTTTTTTTTCTAATGTTATAGTTATCTGTTATAGTTATCCGAAGTGCATTTGAGAAATAAATTTGATCAAATGGACCTAAATGCATCTGGTTGTTGAAACCACATGTGTAAGTTTTACTCCTCCCAAAATTAAAAATAAACATGATAGCGCATGTACTGTGGGCTACATGACCGTCAGATATAAGCACATATGCATAAGCAACAGAACTTGACAATTGGAGATGTTTCGCTCTATTTTTGACGGTGAAAAGATGGAATTGAATTGTTAAATTAATATCAGACGGCAGCATTAACAACAGAGACGCAACACTATAGCATATCTCTGTGAAAAAAGAGGAATAATAACAGAAACATATTGCGTTTTTGTTGTTGTTTGTATGTGTGGCACGGTGGCTAAGTGGTTAGCACTGTGGCCTCACAGCAAGAAGGTCACTGGTTCAAGTCCAAGCTGGGTCAGTTGGTGTTCCTGTGTGGAGTTTGCATGTTCCCCCCATGTTGGCGTGGGATTGCTCCGGGTGCTCCGGTTTCCCCCACAGTCCAAACACATGCGCTTTAGGGGAACTGATGAACTAAATTGGCCATAATGTATGAGTGTGTATGGGTGTTTCCCAGTACTGGGATGTGGCTGGAAGGGCATTCCCTGCATAAAACATATGCTGGAATAGTTGGCGGTTCATTCCGCTCTGGCGAACTCTGATAATTAAGAGGAAAATGAATGAATGTTATACAGAAATGAATTTAAACTCTTTACAGTTTTGAATGACGTCCTGCACGTATCTTAAATTGGCATATATATGATATATATAACTTAAATTGGCATATATATGATATATATAACTTAAATTGGCATATATATGATATATATAACTTAAATTGGCATATATATGATATAGGAATCATATACATTTAACGGAGACAAATTAATATGGTCATATTTTTAGAAATCAGACAGCTATCTGATCAGAAAAACACATGATGTGACCGGGTGTAAACAGCCACAATGACTGGTTCCCAGTCGAATATAATGCCACTCAATTTTGCTGAGGGACGAATAAACTAAAACTGAACTTAAACTGAACTGATATTACTGCAGTGTGACTATTGCGGATTTAAAACATTGCAATATCGATGCTGGACTGATATATTGTGCAGCCCTAATTATAATGTGCTGTGAAACGTTCGCCTGTGGGCTCAGTGCAGATTACTGTAGAGTTTGATTCTAATGGATAGGAGATGTATTGACCACTCCAAACGCTGGCTGTATGTCTGTGGATGAGGCTGGGTGTTAGCGGATACGTGCCGATTCGCTGTCCTTCAGCTAGCATTGACTCGCGGGGCGAGCATGACGTAGCGAGCCCATTCGCCACGCCGTCTTACGCGGCTTGAATTCCTGCCCATTTCACAGCAATTAGACTGAGTTTAATTGAAGGTGGCAGACCAAACACAGTTTATCACTTGGCTTTCTTTCAGGCTGGTGGTCCGCAGAGTCGTCTCGTCATGAACCCCTCATTAAAGTTCATGTCTTAATAATGCAATGTGATGTTTAAGGGCAGCCCGACGGTTTGCCAGTGAGATTATATTAAAGAGATAGTACTGCACAAATGCACATTTCTTTTCACTGTTTTCGCTAATCGTGTTGTTTGTGTGAACATTCAGATTAAAGTCAGTGTGAAGCGATGCAATTAAAATGTAGCTGTAATTAAAGTGTTGTAGCTATACTTTAAGTTTATTCGTAATAAAATAAATATGATTTTCTTTCGATTATTTCAAGAATTGAAGTTAAGAAAATGCTTTAGGTTTAAGCTTTTTAGCATATTTAAACATCTTTGTGAACCAGATGTTTTGGCAGGCTTTTATCATAGTATTTCCAGCTGAAATCGAATATTGATTAGGGGGCGGGGTTTTATTTTTGAGCTCCACCTCTCATCTTTCACTCTAAGCAAACTAAAGGGAGGAGGGGGCGTGGCTAAGCAGATTTCCCCTGAATCAGAGTCATCAGAGAAACTGTCATTCCAGAGCAGACGGGTGGATTTTTATTAAAGATTAGCAAAACAAACTTTTTTATTTCAGCAGGTTAATTAAATTGCAGTGATTAATTGTTCACATTAAGACTGACAATGTGCAAAAATAAACAGTTTAGATTTTGATTATGTGCGGACTTTGGGAAATGCCGTGTAGACAACCCAGCAAACAGAGAATGTTCTCAGAACGTTCTGTCAATGTTCTTGCAGTAACATTAAAGGTCCCATTAAATTACAATAAAGTTATTTAGATGTTAGTAATTGTTAGTATTGTTAGTTTTAAAGATATCTATAATCTAGTGTGCTCCAAAACAGTGAGAAAATTTGTGTTTAGGAAATCAAAACTTCTGACCACGCAAATGCTCGCTAGTATCTGACATGCCCCGCCTCCTTCTTCTCATTTGCTTTCATTTGATGCGCTTGAGCTCAACCACACTTAAAAAATAAAACATTATTGGCTGTCTTTAAAAAGGGGAGGGGCTACTCTATGCACCGCCCTCTCTTCATGTTTCAGTTGAGTTTACGTCAAACATCAAATAAAATATTTACATTTCAAAGGCCCTTTTTTTTTTGAATTAATTAACATCTATTACCTGTTTAATTTGGTATCATCATATATATTTTTAAATTGCTGATAAAATAGTATTTTTGTAAGTTAGTTATAGCATAACAAATATCGTTATCGCTACACTTAACAATACAACAGCGTTTTAGTGCCTTGTCAAAAAAATACAAACATTTAAAGTTATGAGATTAAAGCTGTAATATTTGAGAATAAAGACTAAATTTCAATTTATAAATCTAAATGTTACAAGAATAATTCTCGTAGTTTCGACTTTAATCTCGTATCACTATGACTTTATTCTCGTAATTTCGACTTTATTCTTGAAATATTACAACTTTACTCTCATAATTTTGACTTTATTCTCAAAATATTTTGACTGTAATCTATCACAATTTTATTCTTAAAATATTACGACTTTAATCTTGTGTCACTACAACTTTATTCTCGTAATATCGACATTATTCTCAAAATATTATGATTATATTCTTTAATTTCAACTTTATTCTTAGAATAGTACGACTTTAATCTCAAAGCACTGCGACTTCATTCTCTGAATTTCGAATATTCTAAAAATATTACGATTTTAATCCCATGTCACTATGACTTAGTTCTCATAATTTCGACTTTATTCTTGAAATATTATGACCTTATTTTCAAAATATTACGACTTTAATCTTATATCACTACTTTATTCTTAAAATATTCCGACTTTAATCTCGTATTACTACGACTTTATTCTCGTAATTTCGACTTTATTCTCGAAATATTACGACTTCAATCTCACAGCACTACAACTTTATTCTCGTAATTTCGACTTTATTCTCGAAATATTACGACTTCAATCTTACAGCACTACAACTTTATTTTCGTAATTACGACTTTATTCTCGAAGTATTCCGACTTAAATCTCATATTACTATGATTTTATTCTCAAAATATTATGACTTTAATCTCATATCATTACAACTTTTATTCTCATAATTTCGACTTTATTCTCGAAATATTACGACTTTAATTTTGAAATCTTAGCTTATTTTTAATGTGGCACTAAAACGCCGTCGTACAACAACAATATTGCATATTTTCCCAGTGTTGTGCAGCCCTAAGTAAGTCATAAGAAAGCAGTGCAAATGTGTTCGAAAGACCCTTGCTATTCAACTGCCATAAATCCTCTAACTGCGCTGGATCTGTAATGTACTATATCACACTCGAGCACTTTTTTGGTAGTTTTCTCAGGATGCACCGTGAGCCCTGTGCACATGCATGCAGTCTTTGGTCTGGTCTGTTCCATCGTGACATCATCAGTTTGTGCAAGTAAACTTGTTTGTGTTTTAATAGCCAGTTAACGTTTCAGATATATGTATATTTTTACATGTCTTTAGTTTTTTTTTGTGTGTGAACTATTTCTTGATGGAAAAAAAAAATCTGTTTCTCTGAGGACTTTTGATATGTCATTCAACAATCAAGTTCTAGGTATATATAATGGAACTGTTATATGTGCTGTTTACACACAGATTTTGGTATTCACAGGACATATTGTGTGCTTACTCATTTTTAAAAATAAAAGTTAAAAAAGGACATGTCTGTGTGGGCTTCTCAATTATTTTAGACGGCGTGTTAAAAATAAACACCAATTGCAGATAGAAATATTCAGAGATTTCAGGTTTCATTTGTGAATCCCTGAAAATTAAAGCAAATAAATTATATTAAGATTATTAAATCCCACTGCATTCTGAAGTATTAGCTATAGTGATCTGATAAACTGTAATAAACACTGTAGTGTACTTTAGTTTTTACTATAGTAAAGTGGTGTATAAGGGCTACACAGTGGCTCAGTGGTTAGCACTGTGACCTTGCAGCAAGAAGGTCGCTGGTTCGAGTCCCAGCTGGGTCAGTTGACATTTCAGTGTGGAGTTTTCATGTTCTCCCGTGTTGGTGTGGGTTTCATCCGGGTGCTTCGGTTTCCCTCACAGTCCAAACACATGCGCTATAGGGGAATTGGGTGAACAAAATTGGCTGTAGTGTATGTGTGTGAATGTGAGAGTGTATGGGTGTTTCCCAGTGCAGGGTTGTAGCTGGAAGAGCATCCGCTGTGTAAAACATATGCTGGATAAGTTGCCGGTTCATTCTGCTGTGGTGAGCCCTGATGAATAAAGGGACTAAGCCAAAGGAAAATGAATGAATGAAACTGGTGTATTAGTATAACATACCCTAAAGATGTAGAAAACGGCAGTATTGGGTCATTTGTTTATACTATTATTGTATAATAATTATTATTTTTGTTGTTTTAACATAGCAACTGTACAGTCAATTTAGAGTATTTTACCTTACTGTACTTTAGTATGGTTCAAAAACACTACAGTATTTACAAATCTGACAGTTTAAACCAGCCTAGGCTGGTTGGCTGGTTTTAGCTGGTCGACTAGCCTGGTTTTAGAGAGGTTTTGGCCATTTCCTTGCTGGTTTCCAGCCATTTCCAGCCTGGTCTTAGCTGGTCAGGAAAATGACCAGCTAAAACCAGCTTGACCAGCCTAGACAGGCTGGGAGCCCAACCAAAACCAGCTATGTCCAGCTTAAACCAGGCTGATCAAGCTGGTTCTAGCTGGTCATTTTCCAGCCTGACCAGCTAAGACCAGGCTGAAAATGGCTGGAAACCAGCCTGGAAATGGCTAAAACCCCTCTAAAACCAGCCGACCAGCCTGGTTTAAGCTGGATTTTTCAGCAGGGTATAGATTCTTACCTGAATTTGTTAAATAAATAAACGTCATCGGGTGCCAGCACTGAAAAACGTAGACAGGCAACATTAAGTTAATATCAGTGGTTTCTGAGAATTTATTCATCGAAACGATTGGAAACCAAGCATTCTTAGAAGTTTTACGTGTAGATAAAGTCGTTAGGTTGACGCATGCGCGGTAGCAATACTGAATTGAACTTCAAAAAACGGCGTCAGTTCAGTTTCTCTACCGCGCATGCGTGACGCGAGGGAACGCGTTCACTGAAGTTAATAATCAATAATCAACATCATCAATACCAGAAGCGGTAGTGGTTAACTGTGTTGCAGATGGATTTCGCAACCGTGCATCTCAAGTGACAGCAGTCATCTGACATGAGTGAACGAAAGCCACGAGTTAAGCTAAAAACACCACAACAGCTCAACAAAACAAGTCGACTAGACATCTCCATTGACCCGAGGTGAGTAAAACAAAAATGACCAGTTTTATGTTAACTACAGTTATAAGTTTAACCTGCCTTGGGAATAGCTTGAGCTAGCATTCAGTTGCTTGTTCAGAAGGGACTAATACTGTACATGTACTGTATACATAGATAAAAAGACGAGACATTTGATAAATAAATACACAAATAGGACAGATAAAACTATTGATTATTACATTATTATATTTATATTAGATAATGAAAGAAAAATATACAAAAACAACAATAATACATATAAAATGTAATACAATACACAACATTTTTCATAGCTTATGTGTTTATTCATTGCTGCAGCTTGTACATTTATAAAAGTGTGAATTAAGAAGAGAGAGTGTGGGTTTGATTGTGCAGAAATGTCAGGCTTTTTGTGCTGTGTTTGGCACAGATGAAGGGGAGATTGCAGCTCATAATATTTCATTCAATGCTTCCATTAACTTTACCCTCTGCTGAGTGTAGTTTCTCCATTGGAAAAGTTAATCCATCTAATATTTTACATTTTAATGTTAATACAGCTCTTTAAAACGGCTTAGCTTTGACTTGCTAGGTGATCTTAGTTCAACATTTTTCAAAAATGAATACAATCTTCACATGCTTGTATAACAGGATGTCCTATTCACAATTTTATATTATATTATATTACATTTATGCATGCATTTACCTAGAGTGCACTCATTTTTCGCAGTGCCTTGTGTGATTTATTGAGTGCACTTTGTGGATTCAGAACAACATCCACTTTTGTTTTCAGGCCTCACTATAAATGTTTGTGCAGTATTTAAAGGTATAGGAGGTGATTTGGTATGCAGCTCAGGTTTCTGCACGCTCTTTAAAAACTGCACTTCGATTCTCCTTACAAACTAAAAACTGTGCTCTGATCGCATCATTTGAATCAGTGAATTTTTGACTTGACACACACTCTAACTGAATCATTGAGTTGTGAACAGGAGACTCTTGAGTGGGTCATTTGAATCAGTAACGCATGAACTGGTGCTTTCCAAACGGGATATATTGATGTGTTGTTCAAAACTGAAGTACTCAAAACTGTGCACTTCCAAGGGCCCTTAAAAGCTCTCAGATAATAAAGATTCTTTGAATCAGTGAGTCAATAATAGCAGAATTGCTCTGACTGGTCCATTTGAATCAGTCAATTGTTAACTAGAGCATCAGCTTGACTGGATCATTTGAATCAGTGCACTTTTACCTGACTCAAACTGAATTATTTGAGTCATTGAGTTGTGAATTGAAGACTCACTCAGATTGGATCATTTTAATTTTGAATCAGTGCGTCTTTAATAACAGAATTGCTCTGACTGGACCATTTGAGTCAGTGAATTGTCAACTAGAGCATCAGTTTGACTGGATCATTTGATTCGGTGCATTTTTACTTGACACTCACTCAAACTAAATCATTTAAATCATTGAGTTGTGAACTGGAGACTCACTCAGATTGGATCATTTTAATCAGTACATTTTTTACTTGACACTCACTCAAACTGAATCATTGAGTTTTGAATTGGATTGCATCATTTGAATCAGTGAGTCATTATTAACAGAATTGCTCTGACTGTGCCATTTCAATCAAGTGAATCTTTGGTCTGACTGGATCATTTGAATCAGTGAGTTGAATCAGTGAGTTGATGACTGGAATTACAGCTGTTTTTGAAATAAAATAGTATGTTTTCCGTAATAAAGATACCAAAAGTACTGATAAACTGCAGATATTGAAAAAATGTTTAAGAACAGTAGTAGTGACATAAAATAATGTATAGGGAGAAAAACAAAAAACAAATAATATTGTAACAAATTTGGTCAGGTTATGTGTTTTGTTCACAATTAATGAAAGGAACCAAAAGTGAATTAGTCTTTCTAATAGCACTAATAGCAGGTCATAATTGCTATTTTAAGGTAATTGTACCACATCCCAAAGGTGCTCCATTGGATTGAGTTCTGGTGATTGTGGAGGCCATTTTAGTACAGTGAACTCATTGTCATGTTCAAGAAACCAGTCTGAGATGATTGGTGCTTTATGACATGGTGCGTTATCCTGCTGGAAGTAGCCATCAGAAGATGGAGACACTGTGCTCATAAAGGGATGGACATGGTCAGCAACAATACTCAGGTAGGCTGTGGCATTGGTACCATGCTCAATTAGTACTAATGGACCCAAAGTGTGCTAAGAAAATCTCCCCCACACCATTACACCACCACCACCAGCCTGAACCGCTGATACAAGGCAGGATGGATCCATGCTTTCATGTTAAACTCTGAGCCGAGCATCCGAATGTGGCAGCAGAAATGGAGACTCATCAGACCAGGCAACGTTTCTCCAATCTTCTATTGTCCAGTTTTGGTGAGCCTGTGTGAATTGTAGCCTCAGTTTCCTGTTCTTAGCTGACAGGAGCGGCACCCGGTGTGGTCTTCTGCTGCTGTAGCCCATCCGCCTCAAGGTTGGACGTGTTGTGTGTTCAGAGATGCTCTTCTGCAGACCTCGGTTGTAACGAGTGTTTATTTGAAGTACTGTTGCCTTTCTATCAGCTGGAACCAGTCTGGCCATTCTCCTCTGACCTCTGGCATCAACAAGGCATTTGCGCCCACAGAACTGCCGCTCACTGGATATTTCCTCTATGTCGGACCATTCTCTGTAAACCCTAGAGATGGCTATGCGTGAAAATCCCAGTAGATCAGCAGTTTCTGAAATACTCAGACCAGCACATCTGGCACCAACAACCATGCCACGTTTAAAGTCACTTAAATTATCAGCAGATCATCTTGATCATGTCTACATGCCTAAATGCATTGAGCTGCTGCCATGTGATTGGCTGATTAGAAATTTGCATTAACGAGCAGTTGGACAGGTGTACCTATTAAAGTGAGTGTATGTAATAGGACATTTTCAACATTAACCTTTTAACATACTCATACCTTTTCAACATCAAATTACAGAATATAAACAACCTTAGCAATTGAAAGACTTTGTCCCTTGAACAGGTTATAAAAGCAGGCTTCTATATTTAAACAAACAGTTAAGCCCCATTTGCATTTGAAAATATCCAGTGTCTTTTTGTTTCGCTCATGTTCAGGAAGAGCGCTCTTGTCTGCGTTTTAGTGTAAAGCCCTAAAATCCACACATCCAGGCTCTAATCATACATAATGGCTAATCAGAGCATTTCCTCCCTTTTCTCCTCCGGAAACATGTGCTTGATTTGGCAGAACGCGCATGCATTGGGAGCGTAGGCAGAGGCGTATGAAATGATTCTGCTGCATAATGCAAGTGATGAGGCTTTGGCTGCAGAAAGAGCCGGAGAAAGGAGAATGAGTGAGCGCTAATGCAATGCAAATCACATCCAGCAGAGATGATGATGAGCGGGCCGGGGGTCAGCGGGACGAGGCTTCGGTCCCAGCGCCGCTTGCACTCCAAAAATGACTGACCGCCCTTCGGAGTCCATGGAGAAGAGGAATTATGCAGACTGACAATGGAGGGAAGCATGCAGGAAAGACAAACAGCGCATCTGCTATGATAAACCTGCTTCTGTTACAACAGCAGAACCCAGCGTTACTATACACGGCAAATATGCTTATACATGGAGTTTGTCTTGTTTCTGAGTTAAATATCTAAAAATGATTCAATCAAGAAGCTTTTTCTTAGACAAGGCAAAATATTGTCTTGTTTCAGAAATAATTAAGTGAAAAAACAAGCAAAATAGTTTAATGTCAATAGGAAAATCTGATTATTTTACAGATTATCTTGTTTTAGGGAAAAATCATTTAATTTTGACTAGTTATTTCAGCTAAAAATAAATCTGGTAGCAGATATCGCATCCTCTCTTTCTTTTTATCTTGCACTTTTTTTGTTAACATTTATGATTATTTATTTAGGATATGCGTTTTCATTCTGACTCCAATGCCTCATTAATTAACTGTTAAAATGACTATGATTAAATGAAATATTCTATAAATAGTATAAAATGATGTGTTCTTTGGAAAAGTGGAAAAGTTATGATGTTATATTGTCATTATATAATGAGAGGCATAAAATGGTCTTAAAATGACAATAATATTGTTTATTGCAATATATTTGGTGCTATATATCATACAGCAAAAACAGATATCATGACAGGCCTACCTAATCTATAAAAAGCATTTTGATCTATTGTGTCTACAGTAAACACCAATAGGAAATCTGCCTGAGGTAACTTTAACACAGCCATTGTATGATCATCCATTATCAGTGTTGGGTATAATGCATTACAAATAACCTGAGTTATACAAAAATGCTATTGATACATTATTGCAAACATTATTGATACGTACCCCTGTATACATTTCTGGAGATCGGCAAATACCTTCTGAGGAGCTATGTTTTTTTGTTTTTTTTGCAGTTTTTGTTTTTGCGAATCTGCCAGAGGGCGCTCTGTACGCTGTGTATCTCAAATTGCTCTCGAGTGCCATTCGTGCCTGCTGTTCTGACGTAAATCCACCAGAGGTGCTGACTGACTGACTAACCGACCAAATGATACCCCCCACCCACCCCCTTCCCTGAATAAATATTTTCCATATTAAAGTTTTTGTTCTAACAAACACCTGAAATTTATATATTACAATAAATGATATATTTTATTTCTTGCAGCTGAACAACAGGATAAACTGATCAGCTCAGGTACAGCTCATGTGCTTTATTCAGAGTTAAATGCTATCAATGTGAGTTTGAATGCCGTTTTACATGATATTTATTGCCATACTACTGAAAGCAACAGCAGATAGTATACATCAAACCTGAAATTGAACTTTAGAGCTTTGACTCAGCGCAAACCAACACATATCAGTGATTCAGCATGCACATTTAATAGGGTTAAAGAGGTTTAATATGTATAAATTAAAATATAAACCTTACCACTTCTCTTGAGTGGAGTAAGTGCACTACACTCTCAGAAATAAAGGTACGCGAGCTGTCACTAGGGTGGTATCTTTTCAAAAGGTACGTATTTGTACTTAAAGAATTAATATTGGTTCCTCAAAAGTATATATCAGTACCTAAATATTTTAAGAGGAACACTTTTGTACTTTTTAGGTACTAATATGTACTCTTGAGGTGTTAATATGGACCTTAAAGGTACAAATTTGTACTTTTTGAAAAGGTACCACCCCAGTGACAACTCGTGTACCTTTATTTTTGAGTGTGTCTGAATGGCTGTATTTACATTTCTGTCATGTTTCGTCTGGTGCAAACAGCCAAATTGCTCATCACTGTAGTGTACTTGTCACGTAATGTGTTGTTAGGACACGGGGTTACAATGTAACCTGCACACCTAATGTTTACACTCGTAATATTTATATATTATTTGCTAATGAGTAACCTCATGTGGAACTCTGAATCTGTGTCTCATTTCGGAGTCTGCTACTGTCCACCGGAGGTCACATTTCAGTCACGGACACATGCTTTGAGAGCCTTCCTGACTGAATAAAGGAAATGCGCAGCAAGGCAACCCGAGGTGCTGAAATATAATTGGCTAAACTGGCATTGGGCGGGTTAAAAGATCCAAAACAAAGACGTAACGCACGTTCAAAGCAGAATATTTGGCTTCAGCATTGTTTTTCAGATAAACAAGAGTGTTCACTGAGTATATTTCTGAATATCGGCACACATATGATGGTGTTTTATGCTTTAAAAGAGTCAAACATTTACACACAGCACCTTTAAATAAGTAGTTTGAACAAGCAGAGTGTGAGAAGAGTGTTAGCAACTAATTAGATTTTTTTTGTTAGGAGAATTAAAATCTTTTCCCAAGTCTGAAATTTCATTCATAATGATCTTAAAAAGATTTTTAAAAGTCCTAAATTTGACTTGGTGAAATCTGCAGAAATCCCACAAGAGAACATGCACACACACGCACACACGCACACACACACACACACACACACACACACACACACACACGTCTCTTGAATTCTTATCAATTCTGTGTCGCAGCATTTGATCCGTTCTCTATTTACTTTTCTCAAGAATGAATCGTATTTGTTGCTGCGAGCGAGTCCAAATGTCTTTTTGATTCCCGGAGCTGACCTAAATTCTCCAGAGGCTGAAGTCATTTGTATTTTGTAAGGTGAATTAATTGCATGAGAAGCCTGAGTTAACAGTGTTTGATTCATTCATACGCTAATGTCTGCTGGCAAACCACAGACTCCGCACGGGTTTGACAGTAATGTCTCTGCTCACCTCCCGAATGGGGCCAACGAGAGAGAGAGAGAGAGAGAGAGAGAGAGAGAGAGAGAGAGAGTGAGTGAGAGAGAGAGAGAGAGAGAGAGAGAGAGAGAGAGAGAGAGAGAGAGAGAGAGAGAGAGAGAGAGACAGAGTGAGCACGTCAGCCAACTAATAATAAAAAGATTAGTCTCTTTTGTTGTTGGGCTGAAAGATGACTTGCCATTATTCCTATGATTATCAGCCACTCGTCGTTATTATCTAACAAAAACGATGATAACGAAGATGCTGCAGATTTGCTGACAGTCGCATCGATGATCACAATGGCTACTGATAAACATTTCAAGATCGCCCGGAATTTCATTTTACACTCCAGAAGCCAAATTAGCGTGCTATTTAATGAAACCATTCCACTGAATATTTGTGACCCTGGAGCACAGAAGCAGTTGTTATATTTTTGACAATAGTCAAAAATACACCGTATAAATCAAAATGATATAGATTGTTTCTATTATGTCAAATATAATATTAAAGGGATAGTTCATGCAAAATTACAAATTTTGTCATTTATTTACTCTCTCTTTACTCATTTCAAATCTTTATAACACAAAAGAAGATATTTAGAAAAATGTTAGTAACCACTGACTTCAATAGCAGAAAAAACAAATGGAAGTCAATGGTTACCGGTTTTCAGCATTCTTCAAAATATCATTTTTAAACCTGTTTGAGTTTGGTTCTTCTGTTGAACACTGAAGAAGATATTTTGAAGAATGTTAGAAACCGGTAACCATTGACTTTATTGTAGGAAAAAACAAATGGAAGTCAGTGGTTACTGGTTTTCAGCATTCTTTAAAATATCTTCTTTAAACCTGTTTGAGTTCGGTTCTGGAACCAGTCTGGCCATTCTCCTCTGACCTCTGGCATCAACGAGGCACTGGATATTTTGTCTTGGTCGGACCATTCTCTGTAAACCCTAGAGATGGTTGTGTGTGAAAATCCCAGTAGATCAGCAGTTTCTGAAATACTCAGAGCAGCCCTTCTGGCACCAACAACCATGCCACGTTCAAAGTCACTGAAATCCCCTTTCTTCCCCATTCTGATGCTCACTTTGACCTGCAGCAGATCGTCTTGACCATGTCTACATGCCTAAATGCATTGAGTTGCTGCCATGTGATTGGCTGATTAGAAATTTGCATCAACCAGCAGTTGGACAGGTGTACGTAATAAAGTGGCCAGTGAGTGCAATTATATATATATATATATATATATATATATATATATATATATATATATATATATATATATATATATATATATATATATATATATATTATTGCCTACCATAAATATGACAAAACATTATTTCTGATTGGTAATATGCATTTCTCAGAGCTTAATTTGGTCAACTTTAAAGGTGATTTTCTCACTAATTAGGTTTTTTTGAATCCTTAGATTTGATATTTTAGAGAAATATTATTTTATTCCATTAATGGATAACTTATTCATACATTTGCATGTGAAGTTTAATTCTCAATATCAAAAAATTGACACATGATTTGGTTTTGTGGTCACCTCAAAAAAAAAAAAAAAATGCTCAAGACTGAACCAATCAAAGAAATACACTACAATACACGCTTGTTTTACACATCCACACTGGCTACACTGTCCTAAATGTAGATACAGATTCGCTTTATAGACGTTTTAGCAAATCATATCCTCCAGCAGAGGGCAGCAAACACATGAAATCCTGCATTTGTAAACCTTGTGTGCGTGTGTGTGTGTGTGTGTGTGACGACAATCTCTTCAAGCCCTCAGAAAGAGCAACATCAAAGGCATAAACGCAATACTATTTTCTCCAGTGACATCCTAAGTATTTTATTTCACATTAAAGCCTCTCTTAACGTGTTGGAAACTGAAATTATTCCTGGATTTCAAAGCCATGCATGGGAAGGACATTACCAGGAGCGCTGTGTTGCCATAGTAACTCCAGGGCACGTAATGTAGTGTGTGTGTGTGTGTGTGTGCGTGTGTGTGTGTGTGCGTGTGTGTGTGTGTGTGTGTGTGTGTGTGTGTGTGTGTCAGGTAATGAACTGCTGATGAACAGCACAGCAAAACTTGATTTTGGAGAGCGGCTTATACCAAATTTAGGCTCCACAGCTATTTATATTCCTCCCTAGCACACAATGAGTGATGGAGAAGAAAAACGGGTGGCTGTTGATAATAAAATGAACACTATGAATGATTTATTAAGCATTAATGTGTTAATCAATAACTCTAGCTCCCCAAAAACTGACAATTCTGTTAGCATTTGCTCACTATTCAGTTGTTACAAAACCTGTTTGAGTTTCATTCTTCTGTTGAACACTGAATAAGATATTTTGAAGAATGCTGAAAACCGGTAATCATTGACTTCTATTTGTTTTTTGTTTTTTTTTGACTACGAAAGTCAATGGTTACCAGTTTTCAACATTCTTCAAAATATCTTCTTTAAACCTGTTTGAGTTTCGTTCTTCTGTTGAACACTAAAGAAGATATTTTGAATAATGCTGGAAGCCTGTAACCATTAAATTGCATTAGTTTTTTCGACTACGAAAGTCAATGGTTACCAGTTTTCAACGTTCTTCAAAATATCTTCTTTAAACCTGTTTGAGTTTCATTCTTCTGTTGAACACTAAAGAAGTTATTTTGAAGAATTCTGGAAACTGGTAACCACTAACTTCCATTTGTTTTTCATACTATGGAAGTGAATGGTTACCGGTTTTCAGCATTCCTCAAAATATCTTTGTTAAACCTGTTTGAGTTTCATTCTTTTGTTGAACACTGAAGATGATATTTTGAAGAATGCTGGAAACCTGTAACCATTAAATTCCATTTGTTTTTTCGACTATGAAAGTCAATGGTTACCAGTTTTCAACGTTCTTCAAAATATCTTCTTTAAACCTGTTTGAGTTTCATTCTTCTGTTGAACACTAAAGAAGTTATTTTGAAGAATTCTGGAAACTGGTAACCACTAACTTCCATTTGTTTTTCAAACTATGGAAGTCAATGGTTACCGGTTTTCAGCATTCCTCAAAATATCTTCTTGAAACCTGTTTGAGTTTCGTTCTTCTGTTGAACACGACTCCAAACACATGCGCTATTGGGGAATTGATGAACTAAATTGGCCGTAGTGAATGTATGTGAATGAGAGTATATGGGTGTTTCCCAGTGATGGGTTGCAGCTGAAAGGGCATTCGCTGAATAAAACACATGCTGGATAAGTTGGCGGTTCATTCCCCTGTGGCGACCCCTGATTAATAAAGGAAATAAGCCGAGAAGAAAATGAATGAATGAATAAACATTTGAAGATACACTGTAGTAAATACCGGCTCCACACAATTCATTCATGTTGTCCCAACGCAAATCTATTAAGTTAACTTAACAAAGTTAAATGGATTGAACATAAAACAATTAAGTTGTCCCCATTTTAAGATTAAGATGTTTGAACAAACAGCGAATTTATTGTTCTTTCACTGCACAAACAAGAAACCAAATCAAATGAAATATAATAATTCTCAATCTTAGTTTAAGCATTGCTGATAAACGATGCACAGTGTGCAGTTATGAAATGTGACCGAAAACCTGGCCTTATGAATGGATTATATACATATGAATAAATAAATAAAATGCAGCTGTTTGAGATATATATTCCAAATATAGCATAGTCGGTCTAAACAGCAATTTTCAGGCACTTTCAGTGGGTTGATTGTGCTGGCGGTGGGTCTGTCAGCCCTCAGTTTGACTGGATCCACCAGCGCTGGTTTCTATAGTAACTGAACAATGTGTGGGGAAAAATGGGGGAAAAGACAATTTACCACATAATGGGAAAATGCTGAACGTCATGCGTGTGCTTCAGATAGCAAATGTAGTCCTGAAGGCACGTGTTTTGATGAAGGAATGCTTTCAGTATCAAAAATTCAATTCCATATTGCGCTTTTCATAATTGTTATTGTTCCAAAGCAGCTTTACTAAAACATTACAGTCAGAATGAGAAAAGCGAAGGAGATGTGTGAACAGTTGACCTGCTGCTAGTGTTCATATTGACCATTCTGAGGGATGTAAACAAAAACAATGGTCCCAACGTATTTCTGTTTTACATTTTTAATTTCTATAGCGTCTAAGAATACAATAAGAGCCACATATTGATAAATAATGTTATGAAAGCTGTTTTACCGTCAGGTTATGATCGAATCGCCTCTTGTTACAGTAATGAAATAGTTTGATAACAAGCAGGAAGTGTTCATGGGCCAAAAACATGACTACATTGATATTGTCTATAAAAGAACTACATTTACATGCCACATGACTCAAATTCAGATTTTAGGGAGGTCCTTATATGACCACCTCTGATCTTAATAAATATCGATTATCCATTTATTTATAGAAATAAATTATAGAATAAAAGAATATAAAATATTTAAAAACATTAGATATAGAAGTTTACCGAAAATAAGAACAAAATAAAAATATTTTTAAAAATTAGATATGGAAATTATAGCTGTAGAAAATAAAGTAATTTATATAAAACATTGGAAAACATTAGATGTAGAAATTATATAAAAAATAACAACAAAATGTTAAATATTTTAACACATTAGATATAGAAATGATAGCTGTAGAAAATAATAAAATATATATAAAATATTTAAAAACATTAGATATAGAAGTTTACCGAAAATAAGAACAAAATAAAAATATTTTTAAAAATTAGATATGAAAATGATAGCTGTAGAAAATAATAAAAAATATATAAAATATTTAAAAACATTAGATATAGAAATTATGTCGAAAATTAGAACAAAATATTGAAAAAAAAAGCTTTAATAGAATTTTTTTTTTTATAGAAATTAAAACAATAGAAAATATGAAAAAGTATATAAAATATAAAAAAATGTGTAGAAATCATAGCTATAGAAAATAAAAAATATATAATAAAAATATATAAAAGCATTAGGAGCATCACGGTGGCGCAGTGGGTAGCACGATCTTCTCACATCAAGAAGGTTGCTGGTTCGAGCGGAGTTTCGCTGGTTTCTGTGTGGAGTTTGCAAGTTCTCCCAATGTTGGTGTGGGTTTCCTCCAGGTGCTCCGGTTTCCCCCACAGTCCAAACACATGCGCTATAGGGGAAACGGGTAAGCTTAATTGTCCATAGTGTATGAGTGTGTATGGATGTGGTGGGTTGCAGCTGGAAGGACATCAGCTGCGTGAAACGTGCTGGATAAGTTGGTGGTTCATTCCGCTGTGGCGACCCCTGATTAATAAAGGTACTGAGCCGAAGAGAAGTTGAAGGAATGAATGAATTAAAAGCATTAGATATAGAAATTATAGCTATAGAAAGAAGAACAAAATATATAAAATACTGAAAAACACTGGATATAGAGGTTAAATAGGAACAAAATAAAAATATATATTTTTAAAATAGAAATTATAGCTAAAATAATAATAATATTGGATATAACATTAAAAACATAAAATAATGCAATTCTACAATGTTAGATGTAGAAATATTTATAAAATATTAAAGTTAAAGCTATAGAAAATAAAAAAAATATATATAAAATGTTGAAAAACTTTAGAGAAAGAAATTATATCTCAATACAGCAATTATATAGAAAAATATCGGATGTCATATTATTAAAAAAATACAAGTATAGCTATAGAAAATAATAACAAAATATAAAAAGCTACGCAAATATGGAAATCTTTAGTATATTTACACAGAACTGAAGTGCACTGAAATAGAATTGTCCAGGCAGTGTGCACAGAATAATGCTGCATTTCTCCATGTGTGTTGTTGTTTTCCCCACACATTTTTATCTCCTTTGATCCTTTAATATTTTAATTTCTTATAGTTGTATTTTCTGATCATTTTAATCCTGTGAAGCACTTTGAATTAAATCCCTGTACAGACTGCTGAATGACTAAATGTTAATGTGAATTAGCATAGTGTGTGAAATGTGCTGTAGAAATGATCCTGCCTTGCTTTGTGTGGTGTTGTGTGGTGTTTTGTTGAAGCAGCGAGTGACTTCCGATCTATAAAAGCTATTATAGAGGATGGATTTTGTGTGTTTTCCGGGTCAGGAGTGTAACAGGACGGTATCAGGAAGGTCACGGTGAGTTTTTTGTGTCCTACGGGGTGAAATATCTGCAGAATATCCTGTGAGAAGTGCGTGTTCATGGGTCACAGCAGACAGAGACGCTCCAGGGACAGAAATAATAATACACACACACCATACACATCTCTTCATAGAAACCTGAAGTCACTGGGGTTTATTTTTAGATGAATGAAAGCAGAGCAATATAAAGGATGACGACACAAAGTGCACAAATGGCTTTTTGATTTGGATGTTCAGTTGAGGTTGTGGATTGAAGAGCAGATTAATGTATGCACATTTATTTTGGGTATTCATTTCTGCGGTGGCTCAGTGGTCTCCTCATAGAAAGAAAGTCGCTGCTTCGAGTCCTGGCTGATTCAGTTGGCATTTCTGTGTGGAGTTTGCATGTTCTCCCAGTGTTGGTGTGGGTTTCTCCCACAGTCCAAACACATGAGCTATAGGGGAACTGATTAACTAAATTGGTCATTGTGTGTGTGTGAATGAGTGTGTATTGGTGTTTTCCAGTACTGGGTTACAGCTGGAAGGGCATCCGCTGTGTAAAACATATGCTGGAATAGTTGGCGGTTCATTCCAATGTGGCGACTCCTGATGAATAAAGGGTAGCTGAAGGAAAATGACTGAATGAATGAATGAATGAATGAATGAAATGTTGTGAATGCACACTTTGCTGCTGTTGTATTTATACTGCAGTATCAGTGTATCTGTTAGCTGGAGTACAATCTGTGCTTACATCAAGATGAAGGATAAATGAATGAAAGAAAGTGAGGGAAGTAAAGAAGGAACAAAAACAGAAAGGAAAGGAAGACGGACAGAAAGAAGGAAAGAAAGACAGGTAGAGATGGAGAAGGAAGACAGGAAAAAAGAAGGACAGAAAGAAGGAAGCAAAACAGGATGGAAAGAAAGAAAGATGGTAGGAAGAAAAAAGAAATGAAGGAAGAAAGGAAGGAAAGAAAGAAAGACAAAATAAGAAGGACAACAGGAAGAAAGGAAAGAAAGAAAAAAGAGTCATAGGTAAGATAAAAGGAAGCAAGACATAAAGAAAGAAAGAAAAAGAAAGAGAGAAAGGAAGAAAGAAAGAGAATGAAAATAAAAGAAAATGAGGGAAAAATAGATGAAACAGAAAGGAAAGAAAGAAGGATGGAAAGAAGGAAAGAAAGGGTCGAAGGAAGGAAGAAAGAAAAAATGGAAGAAAAAAGGATGGAACAAAAGAAAAAAATGGGAAAGGAAGAAAGTAAAAGAAAATGAATGAGTGTAGGAGGAAAAGAAGAAACAGAAAGGAAAGAAAAAAGGACGGAAAGATAGAGGTGAAAGAGGAAGGACGGAAGAAAAAAGAAAAGTATGGGAGGAAGGAAAGAAGAAAGGAAAACCGGATGGAAAGAAAGATGAAAGGAAGGAAAACGAAACAAAAAGAAATGAAGGAACAAAGGAAGGAAAGAAAAAGACAATGGAAAGAAAGAAAGAAAAGAAAGAAAGAAAGAGAGAAAGAAAGAAAGAAAGAAAGAAAGAAAGAAAGAAAGAAAGAAAGAAAGAAAGAAAAGGAAAAGGAAGAAAGACAGAAAGAGAGAAAGAATGAATGAAAGAAAGAAAGAAAGAGAGAAAGAAAGAAAGAAAGAGAGAAAGAAAGAAAGAAAGAAGAAGAAAAAAGAAGGAAAGGAAAAGACAGAAAGAGAAAGAAAAAGAAGAAAGAAAGAAGAGAGAAAGAAAGAAAGAAAGAAAAAAGAGAAAGAAGAAAAAAAAGAAAAAGAAAGAAAGAGAGAAAGAAAGAAAGAGAGAGAGAAAGAAAGAAAGAAAAGAAAGAAAAAAGAAAAAGAAAGAAAGAAGAAAGAGAGAGAGAGAAGAAATAAAGAAGAAAGAAGAAAGAAAGAAAGAAAGAAGAAAGAAAGAAAGAAAAAAAATGAAAGAAAGAAAGAAAGAAGAATAAAGAAAAGAAGAGAAAAGAAAGAAAGAAAGAAAAAGAAAGAAAAAGAAATAAAAGAGAAATAAGAGAGAGAAAGAAAGAAGAAAGAAAGAAAGAAAGAAAGAAAAAAGAAAGAAAGACAGAAAGAGAAAAGAATGAAAGAAAAAAAGAAGAAAGAAAGAGAGAAAGAAAGAAAGAAAGAAGAAAAGAAAGAAAGAAAGAAAGAAAGAAAGAAAGAAAGAAAGAAAGAAAGAAAGAAAGAAGAAAGAAAGAAAGAAAGAAAGAAAGAAAGAAAGAGAAAGAAGAAAGAAAGAAGAAAGAAAGAAGAAAAGAAAAGAAAGAAAGAAAGAAAGAAAGAAAGAAATAAAGAGAGAAAGAAAGGGGAAAATGAAGGAAGAAAGGAGTAATGAAGATGATATCTGATATTTATTGATATTTTTATATTGATGTATTTCTTGTTTCTCAGTGTCCTCTGTCCTGCTTAAAGCTCATTCTGTAATATCTGGATAAGAACTGTAATCTCAGCCGACACTGATCATCATCAATACTGATCATTTACATTAGATCATCATCATAAACACACAGTCTCCTCATCATCTTCATCATCCTCATCATCATCATGGCCTCTTCTCTGTGGTTAATACATTCTGAATAATCCATAATCCGAGCACAGATCTGGAATGATCCTCCTGCAGCTCTCGATCAGTAATGACCCTCTGAATGATCGTCTGAGATTGCAGGAGAGGATATTGATCATTCTCCTTCTGTTCGGTTCGCTTCACCTTCAGGGAAGAACCATTTCATCAGTGTTTGAGGACCACACGACACAAAGAGAAGCACAAATCACAGCTCAGTCTGAGTGTGTGTGTGTGTGTGTGTGTGTGTGTGAGGATCTGTCTGTCTGCAAACAGTAAACGTACAGTAAATAAACTAGAAATGCCTTTTCTAAGCTCCAACATCCTGCATGTTCACCATAACTAATCTGATGTTCGATGATAATTAAGACTAAATATTGAGAAACAGAAATGTCAGCGTCCTTTAATATTTAGTTAGATTTCCCCCTTCACTAATGATGATGATAATGTGTGATTCTTTTATTATTAAGGCACAACACAAGTGATTGAAGCTGTTTTGATTCTCTCAGTAAACCTTCACTGAGTGCTAAACTCAGTCCTGAATAATGCTCCGCTCTCAGTTTTCAGTGAAATGATTCATTACTGCTGCTAAATGTCAACTCGTTACCATTCTGAGTCATTCAGAAAGACTTTTACATTGAAAATCACTAAAACCAGCACTATCAAGGCAAATCCCAATATAGCATGATATTATAATACAATAGGAGTGGCACGGTGGCTCTGTGGTTATCACTGTTGCCTTATAGCAAGAAAGTCTGGCTTAAAATATATATTAAATATATTGTGATGATTTTGTAGGGGAGTTAAATATAAATGTGTTTCAAGAGTTCACTCTTAGCTGATGATTAATTATAAGCGTGTTTGGCATGCTGTCCCAGGAGAGAGCCCTGAGCTCATAAGATCCTCAAGCTCAGGGCTCCCTCCTGTTGCAAGGCGAGAGGGGAGTTTGAGCTCAGGTAGATCTGGAGAACTCCCCTGCTGTAGTAGCTAATGAACAGATAGTGATTGCTCTTGAGAGATAACTACTTACTTTAGGAGCACGTCTATGGTGCCGATTTCGATTAGTAAATTAACTTAAGTTGCATGTTTTTGGACGGGGGAGGACACTGGGGAACCCGGGGGAAACCCACGTGAGCATGGGGAGAAAGTGCAAACTCCACACAGAAACATCTGCTGGTTTGGTAAAGCCTGGAACCAGAGATGTTCTTGCTGTGAGGCAACAGTGCTAAGCACTGGGCCACCGTGTCACCCATCTAAGAAGGAGGAGGAGTAGGGGTGAAAGGGGGGATTCTTCAAAACGAAGATAGCGGTGGTACATAACCCCAGGGTATTTGTAGTGGCTTAGGAGTCGTCTGATTGGTGCATTAAAAATTGGATAATGCGGATCCAGCCGTTAGCAATCATAAGCACGTGATCCTCTCCTCTAAATAAACTTCACTTTACATAATTTATTATATGCATCTAATAAGCAAACTACAGTCACACAATTAACACAATAGAGCAAATATTAAAGTGAAATAAACAGTGCTTTATGGGTTTCTGGAGAGAATCTAACTGTATTCAGGTACAGAAAGTGAATAATAAAATGTAAAACAACGATGCAATCTTCATGAATATTCAATAAAAGGAATGTTTATTAAACTGCTTTAAAATCTTCTATTGAAACGCTTTCAAGAGTTCCCACTTAGCTATGCTTGGCGTTTAAAGCAGGTTTGGCATGCTGTCCCGGGAGAGAACCCTGAGCTCGGAGATATTTGAGCCCAGGGCTCCCGCCTGGTCAATAAGCATATCAGGAGATCCGAGATCAGGTAGGTCTCGAGAGCGCCCCCTTTAGAAAATAGAGGAAAAGGAGGAGATGGGGTGAAAGGGGGGATTCTTCCAAATGAACATAGAGCAGTAGGAAGAAAATGATCCATTTATAGTAAACTAGGATCACTCTGATTGGATTATTACTGATTACAGATGAGCTGCCAGTCGTGCTCAATCATATCATGTGCTCCTCTCCAAATTAGTTTATGAAACTTCACTTATACTCTCTTAAAATCTTCATATAGTCACAAGCCTTCAAACACTATGGTCAAAATCTGCAGTGTCTCCACAGTCGCATGTGTTTTGACCTGTGGATACTGGTCAGCTTTAATCCCAACTCAGCTTTGCATATCTTGAGATGTGACTGTTATGGATGCACACATTGCCATATCAATGCTGAAACCATTGTGCAGCTCTACTGTAGGGCATGCTGTAGGAAATATGAACGTTAGAGAGAGATCTGTGAGGGGTCTTCTCAGTTATGCCGAGCACTGTAGCTGTCTATATTTCATGCATAAGTCTTGTACATGAACTTGAGCTGCTCATTCAGAAATGCAGACTGACATAAAGCATTATAGAGTCATCACTGTGTTTGCATTCAAATTCATTCACGAGTGTCAGAAAACAGTCAAAAAAACCCTGTCAGGTCAACATCATCGCGAGGTGTCCTGAAAACACTGTGTTTTTCTGTCTGCCTCCAGAAACACGTTTGTCTTTTATCTCACAGCGATTCACTGCAAAATCAATCAATGGAGGCGCAGGAGCTCTGCTGACACACTGACGGCGAGAAAACATTCACACACCATGATAAATGCAGGATTTTCCTGAAACAACAGCAGCCGACATGGGGAAAACAGTGTTTTTATTACGCGTCATCAGTCGGCCATTTTGGAGAGCAAAACGTAAACAATGACACTGAATGAAACATGCATATATTGCTGATTATTAGTGATGAGGATGATCAATTATCATCTGTGTTTCCATCTAAAGATGTGCGTTAGATTTATGTGCACTACCGCAATTTAATTTTACATTAAAATAGCCTTACCACAACTTCTTTTTGTGATTAAAATCCCACATTTTAAGTTTACAGTATGACAACTTTTACAGTAGTTTTACTGTATTTTATTTACATTTTACACTAGCAAAACCTTTATTTTTTAGTATTTACCACTGAATTTTATAAATTCTATACAAGTAACTATTTTGTTTATAAACTGTCTCATTTCTGTCTTTAACTACAGTAGCGGTACTTGATTACTTTGATTACAGTAGAGTACCGCACATTCCTAATATGCAGTAAGTTACTGTAAAAAATGTAAAATGATCCACTGTGCACTGCATATTACAGTACTGAACTGTAAAGAATTTTTGGGTTATTTTACTGGCTGTTTTTGCAGTAAATAACTGTAAAATTGCGGTAAAGTCTAACAGTGTATAGTGAGATTCAGCTCATAGATGACCGCAAATACAGTCAAAATTATAATTTTTTTTTTTCCTCTCCTTTTTCACATAATTCCCAAATTAAGCTTAACATATTCAGGAATTTCTCACAGTATTTACTCTAATATATTTTCTTCTGGACAAAGTCCTATTTGTTTTATTTCAGCTGGAATAAAAGGAGTTTTTATTTGTTTAAACCCATTTTAAGCTCAATATTATTAGCCCCCTTCAGCAATATTTGTTTTGAATTGTCTCCAGAACAAACCACTGTTATACAATGACTTGCCTAATTACCCTAACTTGCCTAATTAACCTAATTAAGCATTTAAATGTCACTTTAAGCTGAATACTAGTGTCTTGAAGAATATCTAGTCTAATATTATGTAATGTCATCATGACAAAGATAATCAGTTATTAGAAATGAGTTATTAAAACTATTATAATTAGAAGTGTGTTGGTGAAAATCTCTCTGTTAAACAGAAATTGGGGGGGGAT
Source organism: Danio aesculapii (assembly GCF_903798145.1). NCBI lineage: Eukaryota > Metazoa > Chordata > Actinopteri > Cypriniformes > Danionidae > Danio > Danio aesculapii. The sequence goes on along the minus strand of NC_079445.1, from coordinate 957,434 downwards.
ATACAAGGCGCAAATAATTCTGACTTCAACTGTACCTGTATACTGGTCTCCACTTTTCATCCCTCAAGGCAAATCTATCTAGTATGAAACTAGCCTGTATTTGTTTACCCAAATCCTCCCGCAGTATATTTCGTGTGTATGGTAATCTCCTCTTTCCCCGGCTGACACCCTCTCCTACTCAAGTGTGAAATGTTATTAATCTCTTGCAGATTCCTTCCCACTAGACTAAGAGGATAATGTAACAAACGCAGTTAAAAAGCCCTCAGAAAGCATCTCAGAAAAGCTTGTGGCATGTTATTAAGTTTGGCAAGAGGGCTGTTTGATTAACTTTGGATTTTTTGAAGGTGTGAGCCGTCTCTTCTATTAGCTAAACCCACACTGCAACAAAAAATGAGGTTCTTAGTATTTTAGTACTGATTCAAAAATGGCTGCATACAGTATTTGTATGAGAAAACAAGATATGATAAAGGGATAAAAGTAGAGGAGAGCGGAGACGAAAGTAACAAATCGATTTTCTCAAAGCCCTGACAACATTTGCTTTCCAGGCTGTAACTGCACATTCAGGATGCAACCATTGATGGAGCTGCCAAATATCAGCTGATTTCAGCACAGTGTTCTGCGATTAGCTCCGAATTTCAATTTTTAAGTGCAGAAAGTAAATTATTGTAGCGGTTCTTTTTTTTATTATTATAAATTGTGTTTCACTTTTCATGCATCGCACTATTAATCAATCTACAGGTTATTTAGTGCAACAACACATCCATGAGTTTGCAATCTCTGAGTTTTTCAGTTTAAAAGTAAATCAGGATTAAATGGCAAGAGTTCCCGTGGGGACGACTGTAACACTGTTATTTATGTCCCACTGATTATATTCAGAGCTTATTTTTCACTTCCACGTTACAGTTTGCAGTGACTGGATTCAGATGTTTTGTAAAATTAATGCATATTGCCAATAATAATAAAAAAAATATTCAAAAATGTTTTTTATTATTAGGAATGCAGTATTGGGAAACACCCATGCACTCTCATATTCACACTCATACACTACGGCCAATTGAGTTCATCAATTCCCCTATACTGCATATCTTTCTACTTGTGGGGGAAGCCGGAGCACCCAGAGGAAACCCACGCCAACACAGGGAGTCGAAGCTCGAACCTGTGACCTTCTTGGTGTGAGGCCACAGTGCTAACCACTGAGCCACCGTGTTGCCCTTATGCAATAAATTTTTTTGTAAAAATAAAGGGTAAACTATGTTTGCTGTGAACATTAACAAGGTCAGATATATATTTAAAATAAACAAGATTAAACCAGTAAATCTAGCAAATATTGTTGTGCTACTTTTGACCCAGCTGTGTGTTACTTTAGGCGTCAAAAGTAACTATGTGGAACTTGTGTTTACACTGAAATTATATGAAAATTGTTCTCCATTGACACCAAATACCACCTGGTATTGATGGACACACTTATGAGTTAGTAACCACAGCAAAAATATAGTTCTGTCTAAACATTATCTTTTAAAATTAGGTTTTTATGAAAAAATTTATTTTCGTCATTGCTCTCCCTCTACAATATCTGATATGTGCACTGCAAAAAATCTTCATTGTTTTGTTTTGAGTCCAAATATCTAGAAATTCTTTAATCAAGAAGCATTTTCGAGACAAGCAAACTATATTGTCTTGTTTTCAGAAATAATGGGCTCTGTTTTAACAACCTAAACACAAAATCTTAAATCATTAAGGCCGTGTCCGCATCCTCTTTTGCTATTTTAAGGACGTCTAGGTGTGTTTTTAGCATAACGTGCATTAAACCAATCAGAGTCTCATCTCTTATTCCCTTTAAGAGTAGTTGCGTCCCGCCATGGTGCATTTGCTATTTACATGGCGGACTTTGTTAGTGTAAAAACTGAACGCTAGCGAAAAAACAGTTAAACAGAGCATCTGCAGCGTGAGGATAAAGAACGAGCCTCCTCCATTCAGCCTCTTTCTCTTTACTTTACTTTTACTCTTTACTCCTTTACTTTGGTGGAGTAAGGAAACGGTGGAGACTCACTCCACTGAACACATCCATAAGCCTACATAATTAATTTTATCTGTTAAGTGCAAAGATTTGCTTCAAAATTATTTCTAAATTCAGTTCTAATCTCCATCAAAGGAATAAATGAACAATAATAATGAAGTGTGGTCGAACAACTGAGTTGTATCCAAACACACGTCCTGTTCTTATACCCCATATGCTGATGCAGTCGTCTCCAAAACCCCACAAGTGGACAAATCTAAACTTGTGTTTATTAAAAGAAATTTAAATATGCATATAATAAGTAATACTGCTAATAATAATGACATTATACAAAGGCAAACTGTCATGAATAAACAGAAAAAGCCCCCTGAGGTGAGGCATGGAGGCAGTGGTGTTTATATTTATGTAGACAATAATCAGTTCTGTATCATTTTAATCCTTTAATTGTTTTTATATGTAGAGATATTCGTGGATTGCTGTGCATCATGTGTGTATTCAGCAATGTGTAAGTGTTTAGACCCGCATTGGCGCATAACTAACATACTCTGCACTGGACTTTACAGCAACTTTAAGTTGGTCAATGGTCAGTTCCTCAAATTAGCAACGCACCAACAATGCGCCTTAACACACCTCCTTTTCAGACTGGAACACCCATGAGTCCACAGAGTGGCACAAATAGATTTGCCATTTAAACAACGTGGCGCAAAATGTGAAAATTACTGTTGCGCTGGCCTGAAAATAGCAACAAATTGCACCAAACACCTCTTACCTTATTGTGCCGGGTGAGTTTTGAGTTTTGCATTAAAACAAGTACAATAATCTTCCAGTGGGGTACATGAAATAATCTTGTTTTCCCTATGACATTATTCTGCTTACCCCATTGGCATTGATTACTTTGCTTGTTTTTAATGAAAAACCCACTTAATTTTGACTCTTTATTTCTGAAATCAAGACAATATTACAGAAAATGCTTCTTGATTTAAGAGCTTTTAGATAATTTGACGAGAAACGAGACAGAAACTCATTTTTTTGCAGTGCCAATGTGCAATTAAGACACCAGATTCAAATCATAACCAAATCTACTTTGTACAAGCATGTATTTCTCCTTCTATGCCATTGACTGTAGATTCAATCTCCTTACAAGATTTAAATCGACACTACAGATGAAAAAAAAGTTGTATTTCAGCACAAACTCATGCTCGGTCTTCATCTGAAACTGCAAGTCTTCAAAAGAAGCAAAGCCAAACACTGAACATTGTAGGCCAGATGCTGAATGCACATGATGCAGAGACAATGGTTTTGTAGGAATGCAGGTTGGCAGATGATTTAATGGGAGAAGTCTGCTTGTTTGTGGTGAATCATCTCGGTGGGTCAGTCTTGTGTAAGTAACAGCACTGGGGGAGGAAGATCTTTCAGGAGAGACGGATATTTATAACACCAGAGCCAAATCTGCAAAAACCCCCAACAGCAGCCATCAGTGTAGAGTCATCAATTGCAAATATACTCAATACACAAATACACTTTATTGGACATATGTTATGAACAGTTTCTGTATTTTGTGTTTTTTTGCGCTGGTGAATTGCATTATGGGATGTTGATCTCTGCTCTGTTCACTTTTGATGTTGAAAATTCAACTCTACAGTTTAACAAAGAGACTTTTATTGACATTTTAGTCGTTTGAAATAATATAAGAAATAATATCTAGAGAAATAAGTGTGTAGAATAACAGAAAATGTGCTGCAGTTTATTACAAGGTTTCTGTAGCGTAATATACAACACCAACACACACAATATAGCACTGCACACTATCACAGATGACAATAAAAGTCACTTTTTACTACTTTTTCAAGGTTAAAAGTTGCTGGAAGAAAGATCAAGATCCCATAATGCAATTCAAAAGCAGAAATAAATGGGGAAAAATAAACACATGAATCACTACATATTGAAATATGGGAAATACGGCGGGAAAGCCCTCCACACGAAGGGAAGCGGTCAGCCGGCAAGCACTAAAAGGAACGGCGTCATACCGCCCCGCAGCGTTCGCTTAAAAAATTACCTCCGGCTACATAATTTGCGGTCTCCAAAAATGTCCTCGGGACTACGTTTCCAGAATGATCCTGGGTTGTTTATTTATCAAGGGTTGCCACAGCGCAATGAACTGCCAACTATTCCAGCATATGTTTTATACAGCGATGCCCTTCAAGCTGCAACCCAGTACTGAGAAACACACATACACTCTCATTCACACAAACACATTTACACACTACAGCCAGTTTAGTTGATCAATTCCCCTATAGCGCATGTGTTTAGACTGTGAGGGAAACTGGAGCACCTGGAGGAAACCCACGTTAATATGGGGAGAACATGCAAACTCCACACAGAAACGCTAACTGGCCCAGCCGGGACTCGAACCAGCGACTTTCTTGCTGTGAGGCCGCTGTGCTAACCACTGCGCCACTGTGTTGCCCATACTTTACTAACACCCCCTCCCCCCAAAAATTGCTTTTCTTACTTCAAGGTCAAATTTATAGTCATTTATTGTACTATTGAACCTCTTGATCTGCAGGCAAATACTGTCCCACTGAACTATACCAACACAAAAAGCCTAGCACAAAAGAAAAAAGTCATTATGCTGACAATGATCACCTGTTCAAAATATGCCCAGGTGTGTGTCCTGTTGAAACCCCAAACAGTGGCAGTGCATGTCTGTGTCCTCCTAGTTTATTTTGTTGGTTGTGTTTGCGAGTCTGCAGGAGATGCTGTCACCGCTCATCATGTTAACCTTTGGCTGATGGAGACATGTGATGACTGCAGCCGCCAGCACTGCACACACACACACACACACACACACACACACACACACGTCCTGCTTTCGCTCACGGCGGCGTACACAGCTTCATCAACCCATCGTCCTCATACTCAAATTTTTTATTTTTTTAGAAGAGAAGAAAAAAATCTGGATTGAATCTGTAAAGAACAGGAATGGAAGTAGGATATTAATACCATATGAAACAGTTGTACACAAAACAACAACAACTAAAAACAACCCAGGCTCGTTCTGAAAACGTAGCCCTGTATACTTTTCTGGAGAGCGCCAAATACGTCCCAGGAGATATGTTTTCTGCAGATTTTGTTTTCGTGTATCCACCAGAGGCAGCTGTGTGCAGTTTTTCAGAACTCAAATTTCTCTGACGAGTGCCATTCACGCCTGCTGTTCTCACTTAAATCCACAAGAGGCCGCTGTCAACTGACTGAATGATCAACCGACCAGTAGCCCCACCCACCCCCTTCCCTAAACCCAACCGATAGTGTCTGGAAAAGCAGTACAGAAAAATAAAAGCCCTCGCAGCCACCTGATTTTCACCACATATTCAGATTTTACCACACTCTCACCCTGTTTTTTACTTCTTTAGTTTATTTTTTGGCTTTTGTTTTTATCTTACCTGCTTTCTGGAATCGTTCTTGGCTGGAAACAAACACCGTTGTGACGGTCAGCTCCTCTCTGCGTCTCAAGTCCGCCAATGTATGCTGCAAGCCAACTTGTAACAGCCGAAAAGCTGTCGACATGGAGCTAGCTCGAAAAGGAATGACGTCATACCTCTGGCTGCATAATTCACAATCTCCAGAAATGTAAGGGTACATTTTCAGAATGAGTCTGTGTTGACTAAAAAAGAAGCAGGCATGTCAAAAGGAAATACCCGTAAAAGACAAAGGAAGTAGAGTTACATTAAAAGCAATAAAAGCTATATTTTTTTTGGAAGAGAATAAATATGCAAACAAAAATCAGAATTGAATCTGTTAAGAACAGGATTTCAAGTAGGATATTAACCTTTACACTAAGGTTTCCATTAACCCAGGCTAATTATTGATACGTATCTCTATATACGTTTCTGGAGAGCGCCAAATACATCCCAGAAGGTACATTTTTTGCAGTTTTTGTTTTCGCGAATCCACCAGAGGGCGCTGTGTATGCTTTGTCAGATCTCAAATCTCTCTTGCGAGTGCCACTTGAGCATGCTGTTCTCATGTAAATCCACCAGAGGCCGCTGTCGACTGACTGACCGATCGACTGACCCCCACCCTCCTCATTCTCTAAACCCAACCGACAGCAAACCGGAAAAAGAAAAGCTCTCGCAGCTGGCCGTATTTTACCACGTTTTCAGATCTTACCACGTTCTCACCCTGTTATTTAACTTGTTTATTTGATTTTTTGCCTTTTGTTTCTGTTTTACCTGCTTTCTCTAGTCCACCGACGTACTACTGGGCAAACTGGTAAGAGCAGAAAAACAGAACAGGTAACATGAAAACAGAAGCTGTTGGGCATCATACCACCCACCCCGTAGCGTTCATTTTAAAGACGAAATGCGAAATCCCAGAGGTACCTCTGGCTACATAATTCACACTCTCCAGAAATGTATATAGGGCACATTTTCACAACGAGCCTGTGCTGGAATCATTTGTTCATGTATTTATTAACACAAACCAATTATGAACAATTCGTGGCTTGTTTTTTCTACTGTGAGCTGATTGGATGTAGTAAAGTAGGCGTTTCATTCAGTAAGATGGGGAAAAGGGTTTGGGGAGAGTTATTACAACCTAACAGACTCCTCCTCCTGCTCACCATTTCTGTTTGTTGACAAAACTGACAACTGGAGGGGCGTGGTTAAGTATATAAGCCACGCCCAATACCTCAGACAGACCTAATTTGAGAATTGAACTGAAAACAAACAGGAAGTGCATTTGCAGATTTACATTAAAGATTACAAAGGCAAACTACTGTTTTCTTCTCTTAATGACACGCATTATTTATATATATATATATATATATATATATATATATATATATATATATATATATATATATATATATATATATATATATATATATATTCATTTTAATGTTTGGGGTTAGAACAATAACAAATAATGTATTTTCATACTTGCATGCTAACGAAGAGAAATTATGTTTTCCATCGCAGAGGAAGCAATGAATTATGGGGGACTTATTAGACCGGGTCAGTAAATGCATCATGCTGTTGTGAAAGGATTAATTATCATCATCAATCACGTCTGAGAACTACACTGGAAAAACGCCTCTGTTTAGAGAGAAACTGCTTTCTCGTTATGAATGAAGTTGTAAGAATTTGCAAAACAAATCAAATCAATCAATAATGAGTTTGGGTGGCACGGTTGTTCCTTGTTTAGCACTGGGGCCTCACAGCAAGAAGGTCGCCGGTTTGAGCCTCGGCTGGGCCAGTTAGTGTTTCTGTGTGGAGTTTGCATGTTCTCCCCGTGTTGGCGTGGGTTTCCTCCGGGTGCTCCGGTTTCCCCCACAGTCCAAACACATGCGCTATAGGGGAAATGATGGACTAAATTGGCCGTAGTGTATGAATGTGTGTGTGTGTGTAAGAGAATGAGTGTGTATGGGTGTTTCCCAGTACTGGGTTGCACCTGGAAGGGCTTCGCTGTGTAAAACATATGCTGGAATAGTTGGCGGTTCATTCCACTGTGGCGACCCCTGATAAATATGAGACTAAGCCGAAGGAAAATATATAAATAATAGATACCAGATGTAAAAATGCATACAAGATCATCAGCATTTATGTAAATGTGGTGTATTTATGATGCTACTTAAACATTCTGTCACATCTGTAGATTTAAAGTTCAATAACAAATTCGTGAGTAATTTTGAGTCTTGTTTATCAATGAATTTGATCTGAATTTACACACACTAGTCATTCTGAATAATAATAATAATAATTGTCAATGTGGTAAGCTAAATAATCTTATGTCAAAACAAAAAACAAGATTATTTTGTTTACCCAATTTCAGATTTTTTAGCTTGTTTTATTGAAAATCTCACTTAATTTTGACTCATTATTTCCTAAAACAAGACAATAATATTTACTTGTCTAGAAAATTCTTATTTATTTAAGAGTTTTTAGATATTTGGACTAGAAACAAGACAAAAACATGTAAGAAAAGCATTTATTGCAGTCTAATAGTACAATGTTTTTTATTTTTGACTGTCATGCATATCCTCATAGATGATGATGATGATGTAATATCCTGTATTTTGCGTGCATCATTCTTGCTCCTCATCTGATCTCCAGAATGAATGTCCTTCAGAAAGACGTTATTGTGTGTTTCTGAGCGCTGGACATCCTCAGGCATGCGTGTGTGTGTGTGTGTGTGTGCAGCTGCTCTGCCTCTGTCTGCTCTCTCATTTATCTGCACACCACATTGCGAATCACAGAGAGATCACAATCCTGACAGCGACGTCACATTGAATCTGTCTCAATAATCAATGCTGTTCTGTTCCCCAAACTGCCACTGCATTACCACATGTACAGTCCTCAGAATTAATGCGTTCACTCCTCACAGATGTTTCTTTTATATTAATATTATCTACAGGATGCTTTACAGTAATATATCTGTGCATATACATTAGATTAGTCAGTAGCAAAGACAAAACTGATGAACTAATCTAGCAAAGACACTGAAGATCTCAGTACAAAACATGAGTACAGACAAATTAATATGTCGGGGAAAAGCGAGGAAATTAATCTTATTTTAAATCCCACTGGCAGATTATTTAGCTTGTTTTAAGGAGAAACTCACTTAATTTTGACGCATTATTTATAAAAACAAGACAATATTTTTTGCTTGTAACACACATGACACTTAAATAATACAATAAGCATTGTTTATCTGCATTACATGTAAGATAAAACTCTAATGTGCATCACTGATGAGGAAAAAATAGTAGTACCATAGTAATGTCAACAGAAAAACGCATAAAAAGAGGTGTCATGCAGGGATTCTGGGAAAGTCAATTCATTATAAACCTAAAGGGACAGTTCACCCAAAAGTGAAAAGTCTATCATTGTTTACTCTCCCTTGTTTCAAGCCTTTATGAGTTTCTTTCTTCTGTTCTACACAAAAGATGATATTGTGAAGAATGCTGTAAATCATTGACCTGTAAACCATGTTATCAAAGTCAATTTTCAGCATTCTTCACAATATCTTCTTTCGTGTATAACAGAAGAAAGAAACTCATAAATATTTGAAACAAGTAAAGGGTGAATAAATGATTGCAGAATGTACGACCCCAAATCAGAAATCCCTGGAAAAGAAGGCAGCATATTGTGCTCCAAAATCTCTACGTACTTTTCAGCATTAATGATGCATCACAGAAGTTATCCACACATCCCCATACCATGACAGAGCCTGGCTTTTGCACTTGTTGCTGGTAACAGTCCTTTTCTTTTTTGGTCCGGAGCACATGGTGTCCATTTCTCCAAAAAAACACCTGAAATACTGCTTCATCTGAGCACAGTACACATTTCCACTGTGTGATGGTCCATCCCAGACACCTCCGAGCTCAGAGAAGTCGACGGTGCTTCTGGACACTGTTAACATAGGGCTTCCTTTTGGCGCAGAACAGTTTTAACTGTGATGGTCCATCCCAGACACCTCCGAGCTCAGAGAAGTCGACGGTGCTTCTGGACACTGTTAACATAGGGCTTCCTTTTGGCGCAGAACAGTTTTAACTGTGATGGTCCATCCCAGACACCTCCGAGCTCAGAGAAGTCGACGGTGCTTCTGGACACTGTTAACATAGGGCTTCCTTTTGGCGCAGAACAGTTTTAACTGTGATGGTCCATCCCAGACACCTCCGAGCTCAGAGAAGTCGACGGTGCTTCTGGACACTGTTAACATAGGGCTTCCTTTTGGCGCAGAACAGTTTTAACTGTGATGGTCCATCCCAGACACCTCCGAGCTCAGAGAAGTCGACGGTGCTTCTGGACACTGTTAACATAGGGCTTCCTTTTGGCGCAGAACAGTTTTAACTGGCATTTGTGGATGCAACTACGTATTGCCAAAGGTTTGCCACAGTAGTCCTGAGCCCATGTGGCGATATGGCTTCTAAATGAATGAGAATTCTTGATGCAGCGCCACCTGAGGGATCGGAGAGCACGGTTGTTCAGCTTAGGGTGCGCTCTTGTCCTTTACGCACTGAAATTACACACCTCCAGATTCCTTCAATCTTTTAATGATGTTCTGCACTGCTGAAGGTGAAATATCTAATGTCTTCCTCTCTTTCTCTGAGGAACACTGTGTCTGAACATTTCATTCATTTTCTCAGGTATTTGTTGGCAAACTGGTGATCCTCAACCCATCGTTGCTCCTAAAGGACTAGACCTTTCTTGGATGCTGCTTTTGTACCAAATCATAATTATAATCACCTGTTGACATCACCTGATTCATCATTATTTAATCAATTTACCTGATTACAGCCCTAAACTGCTCCTGGCACAACTGTTTCTGGAGTGTGTTGCAGGTCTGAATGACAGGAAAGGCTGGATATTTACTAACGAAATGTAGTTGACCAGACAAAACCGAAATATTTTGTGTTTATATTGTCTGCAATTAAATATGAGTCAAAGTAAATCTGGAAATCACTACTTTGTTTTTTGTATTTGCGTTTTCAATACTGTCCCAACGTTTCACAGTTTTTCAGTGTTAAAACCGTGCACATGTTTTACAGTGTATCCTAACAAATCAAACATGGCATGGAGATTTTTTTTCCAGCGCTTGAAGGCTGTCCTCTTTAAGCGGATGGAGGATCTGGAGTCATCTGATGACTGGACGTGTCCTCGTCAGGGTTTGTTTTCAGGCTGTTTGACTCATCTTCTCTCACTGCAAATAATGCTTTCATTACTTTGAGTTTTTGTCTTGTTTCTAGTCAAAATATCTACAAATTCTTAAATCAAGAAGCATTTTGGTGACAAGGTTGTCTTGTTTTCCGAAATAATGAGTCAAAATTAAGTAAGTTTAAGTTGAGAGTTAAGTCAGAGGTGGTTAATTTAGTGACTGGTTTAGTGTTATTGATTGGTTTAAGTGTTAATTACTTTAGTGACTGGTTTAGTGATATTAATTGGTTTAAGTGTTGATTAATTTAGTGACTGGTTTAGTGATATTGATTGGGTTAAGGGTGGTTACTTTAGTGACTGGTTTAGTGATATTGATTAGTTTAATGGTTGGTTAATTTAGTGACTGGTAAATGTTATAGATTGGTTTAAGTGTTGATTAATTTAGTGATTAGTTAAGTGATATTGATTGGTTTAAGGGTGGTTACTTTAGTGACTGGTTTAGTGATATTGATTAGTTTAATGGTTGGTTAATTTAGTGACTGGTTTAGTGATATTGATTGGGTTAAGGGTGGTTACTTTAGTGACTGGTTTAGTGATATTGATTGGGTTAAGGGTGGTTACTTTAGTGACTGGTTTAGTGATATTAATTGGTTTAAGTGTTGATTAATTTAGTGACTGGTTTAGTGATATTGATTGGGTTAAGGGTGGTTACTTTAGTGACTGGTTTAGTGATATTGATTAGTTTAATGGTTGGTTAATTTAGTGACTGGTTTAGTGATATTGATTGGTTTAAGTGTTGATTAATTTAGTGATTAGTTAAGTGATATTGATTGGTTTAAGGGTGGTTACTTTAGTGACTGGTTTAGTGATATTGATTAGTTTAATGGTTGGTTAATTTAGTGACTGGTTTAGTGATATTGATTGGGTTAAGGGTGGTTACTTTAGTGACTGGTTTAGTGATATTAATTGGTTTAAGTGTTGATTAATTTAGTGACTGGTTTAGTGATATTGATTGGGTTAAGGGTGGTTACTTTAGTGACTGGTTTAGTGATATTGATTAGTTTAATGGTTGGTTAATTTAGTGACTGGTTTAGTGATATTGATTGGGTTAAGGGTGGTTACTTTAGTGACTGGTTTAGTGATATTGATTAGTTTAATGGTTGGTTAATTTAGTGACTGGTTTAGTGATATTGATTGGGTTAAGGGTGGTTACTTTAGTGACTGGTTTAGTGATATTAATTGGTTTAAGTGTTGATTAATTTAGTGACTGGTTTAGTGATATTGATTGGGTTAAGGGTGGTTACTTTAGTGACTGGTTTAGTGATATTAATTGGTTTAAGTGTTGATTAATTTAGTGACTGGTTTAGTGATATTGATTGGTTTAAGGGTGGTTACTTTAGTGACTGGTTTAGTGATATTGATTAGTTTAATGGTTGGTTAATTTAGTGACTGGTTTAGTGATATTGATTGGGTTAAGGGTGGTTACTTTAGTGACTGGTTTAGTGATATTGATTAGTTTAATGGTTGGTTAATTTAGTGACTGGTTTAGTGATATTGATTGGTTTAAGTGTTGATTAATTTAGTGATTAGTTAAGTGATATTGATTGGTTTAAGGGTGGTTACTTTAGTGACTGGTTTAGTGATATTGATTAGTTTAATGGTTGGTTAATTTAGTGACTGGTTTAGTGATATTGATTGGGTTAAGGGTGGTTACTTTAGTGACTGGTTTAGTGATATTAATTGGTTTAAGTGTTGATTAATTTAGTGACTGGTTTAGTGATATTGATTGGGTTAAGGGTGGTTACTTTAGTGACTGGTTTAGTGATATTGATTAGTTTAATGGTTGGTTAATTTAGTGACTGGTTTAGTGATATTGATTGGGTTAAGGGTGGTTACTTTAGTGACTGGTTTAGTGATATTGATTAGTTTAATGGTTGGTTAATTTAGTGACTGGTTTAGTGATATTGATTGGGTTAAGGGTGGTTACTTTAGTGACTGGTTTAGTGATATTAATTGGTTTAAGTGTTGATTAATTTAGTGACTGGTTTAGTGATATTGATTGGGTTAAGGGTGGTTACTTTAGTGACTGGTTTAGTGATATTAATTGGTTTAAGTGTTGATTAATTTAGTGACTGGTTTAGTGATATTGATTGGTTTAAGGGTGGTTACTTTAGTGACTGGTTTAGTGATATTGATTAGTTTAATGGTTGGTTAATTTAGTGACTGGTTTAGTGATATTGATTGGGTTAAGGGTGGTTACTTTAGTGACTGGTTTAGTGATATTAATTGGTTTAAGTGTTGATTAATTTAGTGACTGGTTTAGTGATATTGATTGGGTTAAGGGTGGTTACTTTAGTGACTGGTTTAGTGATATTAATTGGTTTAAGTGTTGATTAATTTAGTGACTGGTTTAGTGATATTGATTGGTTTAAGGGTGGTTACTTTAGTGACTGGTTTAGTGATATTGATTAGTTTAATGGTTGGTTAATTTAGTGACTGGTAAATGTTATAGATTGGTTTAAGTGTTGATTAATTTAGTGACTGGTTTAGTGATATTGATTGGTTTAAGTGTTGATTAATTTAGTGACTGGTTTAGTGATATTGATTGGGTTAAGGGTGGTTACTTTAGTGACTGGTTTAGTGATATTAATTGGTTTAAGTGTTGATTAATTTAGTGACTGGTTTAGTGATATTGATTGGGTTAAGGGTGGTTACTTTAGTGACTGGTTTAGTGATATTGATTGGTTTAAGTGTTGATTAATTTAGTGACTAGTTTAGTGATATTGATTGGTTTAAGTGTTGATTAATTTAGTGATTAGTTAAGTGATATTGATTGGTTTAAGGGTGGTTACTTTAGTGACTGGTTTAGTGATATTGATTAGTTTAATGGTTGGTTAATTTAGTGACTGGTTTAGTGATATTGATTGGGTTAAGGGTGGTTACTTTAGTGACTGGTTTAGTGATATTAATTGGTTTAAGGGTGGTTACTTTAGTGACTGGTTTAGTGATATTGATTGGTTTAAGTGTTGATTAATTTAGTGACTGGTTTAGTGATATTGATTGGTTTAAGTGTTGATTAATTTAGTGACTGGTTTAGTGATATTGATTGGGTTAAGGGTGGTTACTTTAGTGACTGGTTTAGTGATATTGATTGGTTTAAGGGTGGTTACTTTAGTGACTGGTTTAGTGATATTAATTGGTTTAAGTGTTGATTAATTTAGTGACTGGTTTAGTGATATTGATTGGTTTAAGTGTTGATTAATTTAGTGACTGGTTTAGTGATATTAATTGGTTTAAGTGTTGATTAATTTAGTGACTGGTTTAGTGATATTGATTGGTTTAAGTGTTGATTAATTTAGTGACTGGTTTAGTGATATTGATTGGTTTAAGTGTTGATTAACTTAGTGACTGGTTTAGGGATATTGATTGGTTTAAGTGTTGATTAACTTAGTGACTGGTTTAGGGATATTGATTGGTTTAAGTGTTTATTACTTTAGTGACTGGTTTAGTGATATTGATTGGGTTAAGGGTGGTTACTTTAGTGACTGGTTTAGTGATATTGATTGGGTTAAGGGTGGTTACTTTAGTGACTGGTTTAGTAATATTGATTGGTTAAAGTGTTGATTAGTTTAGTGTTATTGATTGGTTTGATGGTGGCTAATTTAGTCAATGGTTTAGTGGTATTGATTAGATAAAATTTTGGTTAATTTAGTGACTGGTTTAATGGTTTGATCACACTTTATTTTGATGGTCCGTTTGTTGAATTAAGTTACATTGCATCTACATCCCAACTGATTCCCATTAGATTATGAGTATACTGTTAGGGTTAGTGTGAATTGACATGTACTTAGTAAGTTTCTTATAGTCAGTTTAATGTCTGTTGAAGGAGCATATCAACAGATATTAAACAGACAGTCTACTAACACTCAAATGGACCACCAAAATAAAGTGTTACCAATGGTTTTGCTGGATTTGAGGTTTGATTAAAGGCCAGGATACACCAAGCCAATGGTCGGCCCAGCAAGTTAATCTGCCAACAGGGTAAGCAAAATAATCTGTCAAAAGCAAAAGCTTGTTTTAAGAAAAAATCTGACATTATTATTTCTTAAAACAAGACAATATGTTTTGCTTGTCTAGAAAATGCTTTTTGATTTTTGAATTTTTAGATATTTGGACTAGAACAAGACAAAACCTCTGAAAAGCATTAATTGCAGTGTGCATCCAGTTGTGTGAAAGTGCATTTAATCGGTATCTATTGTCCCACTCCTTCGAGACTTTCTCAGCCTGGGCTGCTAGAAAAAGTGCTAAAAAGCAATTAAAATCAATCGATGGTGAGTTAATGTCAGCGGTGGCAGTAGTCGACATGTCGTCCGCTGTAGTGTAGATCATGACAGCTGAAGGATGGTGATGATAGCGTTTTTCTGTGTTCTACAGCCATGCTAATTAGTGCAGCTGCTCCTGCAAGGCCACATTGCTGCACTGGGATCTTCAATTGCTTCTGCCACAGATATCAATCAACAGCAAAGACCTGTAATTGACCAGGGACAATCCACTGATCACAATTACAGTTATAATTTTGTCACATGTTAAAGACGACTTCAGACATTTCCCTTATGACACTTATGGTTTTACTAGATCTGCTGTTTTTTTTTTTTTGGTGCGTAGTGTGGTTTAAAAAAACATGACTGAGTTTTACTATGGTAATATTGTAGTAATACTATCATAACACTGTTGGAATTGTTTTTAAAACCATGATTTTACTATGGCATAATGTAAAACCGTAAAGAAATAATTGTAAAACTGCACTTCATTTTGTGGTTACTATGGTTTTGCTTTAAATACCACAGTAAGACTATGCTAAATGTCTTAGTTACTATGGTTTTACTTTAAATGCCATTGTAAAACAGGTTAATTTTGTAGTTACTATGGTTTTACTTCAAATATCATAGTAAAACCATTACTGTAGTTGTACTTCAAATACCACAGTAAGACTATGCTTAATTTTGTAGTGGTTTTACTTCAAATACCCTAGTAAAAGCATGCTTCAATTTGCAGTTACTATGTTTTTACTTCAAATACCACAGTAAAACCATGATCTGTTTTGTAGTTACTATGATTTTACTTTAAATACCACAGTAAAACCATGCTTCAACGTGTAGTTACTGTGGTTTTAATTCAAATACCGTAATAAAACTTTTGTTAATTTTATGGTTACTATGGTTTTACTTCAAATACCCGAGTAAAACTATGCTTTAATTTGTAATTACTATGATTTTACTTAATGCCATAAATAAAATTGTTGTTCATTTTGTAGTTACTATGGTATTACTTCAAATACCACAGTAAAACCATGCTTCAATTTGTGATTACTGTGGGTATACTTCAAATACCATAGTAAAACCATGCTTCAACTTGTAGTTACTGTGGTTTTACTTCAAATACTAAAGTAAAACCATGCTTAAAATTGTAGTTACTGTGGTTTTACTTTAAAAACCACAGTAAAACCATGCTTTAACTGGTTTTACTTCAAATACCACAGTAAAACCATGCTTAAATTTGTGATTACTGTGGGTATACTTCAAATACCATAGTAAAACCATGCTTCAACTTGTAGTTACTGTGGTTTTACTTCAAATACTAAAGTAAAACCATGCTTAAAATTGTAGTTACTGTGGTTTTACTTTAAAAACCACAGTAAAACCATGCTTTAACTGGTTTTACTTCAAATACCACAGTAAAACCATGCTTAAATTTGTAGTTGCTGTGGTTTTACTTGCCATAATAAAACTGTAGTTCATTGTGTGGTTACTATGGTTTTACTTTAAATACCATTGTAAGACTATGCTTCATTTTGTGGTGATTATGGCTTTACTTTAAATGCCATAGTAAAACCATGGTCCATTTTGGAGTTGCTATGGTTTTACTAAAAAAACCCCTAGTTTAACTGTGGTTTCTGCAATAAAAGCATGGTTATTTTTTATTAGGACTGTCACTGATATGTTAAACAAATGATGGTGGTTGTATTTTGTGTAAAAGCATGTTGTGTTTGGGATTCTAAAACGTGGTAAATGCTGTAAATGGTTTTCAGTGAGTGCTTCCTCCAGCCGTTTCCACAGTGATGAATAGCAGGACGAGTGCAGGAGACGGAAGAACAGATTGCAGACACCTGCGCTTGAAAAAAGGCCTTAATTGCACTTCATCATATGTCTGGATTCTGGTAATTACAGTACTGTATGTCTCTGTGACACAAAACTGAGAGACATTAGTCGTCAAATCTTGAAAAATACAAGTCCTGCATTTATGATTATTGGAGGGAAAGTGGGAAGCAATAGTTAGGACTCTGTAACCAGAATGGGTATAGCCAAAACACATTGTATAGGTCAAAATTATTATTTTTTTTGGCAATAATCATAAGGTCATATTCCATGAAGACATTTTCCTACTGTAAATATATTCAAATTTGTTCTTGAATTGGTAATATGCCTAATAATGTAGTTTGCACAACTGTAAATGCTTAAATTTGTAGTTACTTTGATTTGACTTCAAATGCCATTATAAAACTCATTTTCATTTTGTGGTTACCATGGTTTTACTTCAAATACCACAGTAAGACTATGCTTAATTTTGTAGTTACCATGGTTTTACTTCAAATACCACAGTAAGACTATGCTTAATTTTGTAGTTACCATGGTTTTACTTCAAATACCACAGTAAGACTATGCTTAATTTTGTAGTTACCATGGTTTTACTTCAAATACCACAGTAAGACTATGCTTAATTTTGTAGTTACCATGGTTTTACTTCAAATACCACAGTAAGACTATGCTTAATTTTGTAGTTACCATGGTTTTACTTCAAATACCACAGTAAGACTATGCTTAATTTTGTAGTTACCATGGTTTTACTTCAAATACCACAGTAAGACTATGCTTAATTTTGTAGTTACCATGGTTTTACTTCAAATACCACAGTAAGACTATGCTTAATTTTGTAGTTACCATGGTTTTACTTCAAATACCACAGTAAGACTATGCTTAATTTTGTAGTTACCATGGTTTTACTTCAAATACCACAGTAAGACTATGCTTAATTTTGTAGTTACCATGGTTTTACTTCAAATACCACAGTAAGACTATGCTTAATTTTTTAGTTACCATGGTTTTACTTCAAATACCACAGTAAGACTATGCTTAATTTTGTAGTTACCATGGTTTTACTTCAAATGCCTTAGTAAAACCATGGTCTATTCTGTAGTTACTATGATTTTACTTAAGTACTATAGTAAAACCATGCTTCAATGTGTAGTTATTGTGGTTTACATGTTACATGTTCCATGAAGACATTCTCCTACTGTAAATATATTCAAATTTATTCTTGATTTGCTAATATGCATCGCCAATGATGTAGTTTGCACAACTATAAAGGTGATTTTCTCTCTATTCAGATTGTTTTTTGACATTTTTATTTATTGTGTGCTAATGAATTATCAATGGAAGGAGTATTTGTTTTATCCCACAGTGATTGGGAATGGGGTATATTGGCACATTTCTGTTGTGGTTTGCGTTATTTGCAGTGTGTTTCGGTATTTGCATGTGTTGTGAGAACTTGCACGTTTTGTCAAATTGTAAAAGTTGTTATCTGAATTGTTTTCTATTTGCATTTGTTTTCTCTACTTACAGTGCATTTGATCTAGACTTTAGACTTATCGTATTAACAACCTACAACTGACCCAAACTTTATTAGCTGCTTTAATTTGTTTGGCTGTTGAGATCTGTTGAGGTTAAAAACCTCTGCTCTATTTAATAAAATATATATATATATATATATATATATATTTAATAAAATATAACAATAAGAAATATGAAAATGAGCGCTTTCTCTGAAGATACTAGATGTTTTAGTCTTTGAGTTGATATTAAAAATAATACGTTACTAATATTGACACCGCAACAAAATAGCACAATATATTTTGATATATTTTAATTGCTCATCTCTTGCAGGGATTGAAATAAATTTTAAAAATGTAGAATTATAATAAAATAAAAAATAATAAAAGATAATAAAAACTTTATACTTTTCTCTAAAGACTTTTTGTCTTTCAGTAGATACTAATGAAGTTATATCATTACTAATATTGTTATTACAATACCGTTATCGCAATAAACACCAGAAAGTATTGTGGTCTATTTTAAATGCCTATTTTTAGCGGTGAATAATAGCGGTAGTACCAACACAATCTCACAGCAATTCGTAACTTTTTGATTTAGTGGCTAATTCGTATGAATTCGTTCGATTTAATTCGTACGATTTAGTACGATTTGCTCATCCCCCAATGACAGTTGGGTTTAGGGGTGGGGTCAGGTGCCACGCCTCCTTTTTAAAATCGTACAATTTCGTATGACTGAACGAATTCATACGAATTAGCCACTAAACTGACAAAACGTAAAATACTTTTCTCGTGAGATCAGGCTGGTAGTACAGAAGATCTGAACTGTTATTGATTAGCTTTGGTGCATGGCAAACACCAAGGAGCAGGGTTGAAAATAAATGTTAAAATATATAATTATAAAAATTAAAAATGTAAAAATGAATACTTTCTCTAAAGAAACACACTTTTTTTTTCAGTGGATACTTCTGCAATTATATCATTATCATAATTATATCATTATCTCAATATTGTTATTGCAGGAAACACCAGAAAGTATTATATATTTATACATGTGATATATTTATTCGCCCATCCTTAGTGTAATAGCTGAGTAATAGCTGTAGTACAGAAGATCTGAACTGTTTGTTGGCGTTTTTCAGCCATCGCATGCATGCGTTTGGTTCATTGGCGTCGCTCTCTGCGGAGTTGATCTGTGAAGCAGGGTTGGGTTAAATCATTACACGGCCAATTAAACACACCGACTGACCTAAAACTGAATCCATCAAACACCTGCTCATGACGCCCAACATCACAGAATGATGTGGAAATCGGCAGAAAATAGAGACGGGTGATCAAACACCAGCATTAAGTCTCAGTCCATGCATTGACAGATATTGAGCATGTAAATGCTGAAAGTGTTGCTCGCTTTTATGGCTTTAAAAGCATTGTTCACACGTTGGCTTCCTTTTGAAAGGGCTCTAAAATGGCAGTTAAAGAGTTTAGGGGTCACTTGAGGATAAACACTTCAACAAGATGACACAGGGGGCGTATAAAGCAAAGCACTCGCTTTTGTGTGAGAATTTACGATGGTAAGAACTGGCGATATTTATCTCAGCCTTAATGCATGTACAAGCAATTACTCAAGGACTACATTAGAAGTGTAAACTGACTAACAGAAGGAAAAAAGTCATGTGATGTGTTTTCCCCATAGGGAATCTGGACTGTGAAGGCCATTGCACCATTTTCTTGCTCATCCAGCCGTATGATATTAACCAACTACAGCTATACAAAATAACTGAATGTGGGTTTTTTCAGTATGGAAAATTAAATAACACTAGACTCAATTTGTAGCGTATGTGTACTGCATTATCTGAAAGTAAAAACATCCTCAAAAGAGCGAGTCAAAACATTATTATCTCAAATGATTAATTGCTTCATATTGTGAATTAAATTGGTCCAAGCACTGAACCTTGGGGTATTACTGTAAAAAAATGCTAATTTAAGAGAATCAAGGATTTCAACTAATGAAAAGTGGAATTTATATACATCCATGGACCAAATTCACAAATACGAATTCAGTAAAACCAACTATAATGTCTTATTGCTAGGGTTTGGAAGCGTCTGACCCCTTAAATAATATAAATATAAAAAAAAAAAAAAAAAAAAAAAAAATATATATATATATATATATATATATATATATATATATATATATATATATATATATACCCCTTAAATAATATAAATATAAATTATATATATAAGTTAAACAGTAAGTGCAATCTATTAACATTTATTTATGTTAAATGACCAAGGATGTAAATGTCACAACTGAGTGAAATTCAAAGTTTTATCTTTATTTTCACAATACACTTACTATCACCTAAAACTCAGAAACCTTTAATAAATTTAATAAATGAATGAAATGTAGCTAAATTAAATATACTGTATGCATTTGGTTCACTGAAGCATTCATATCAATTACACAAAGTATTAAAAGAAAAAAGCGCACTCCCTGATAGTCAATGTTTAATTCTCACACTGATTATGGTTTACATTTTTTCAAATGTTTTGTTAAAATGATGATGTTCACACAGATTTGTGTAAAAAGGGTACTGGGCTAAGATAGACGTGCTTCAAGGTTGCGAAAATGTTTTGGGAAAACCGCAGCAGAATGTATTGGGAATAAAAATGGACCCAGCACTGAACCCTGGGGAACTACTTTAAAGAGGCTAAATCAAAATGAATATACATCCATGCACCAAATGTCGTGTGTGTGTATATATATATATATATATATATATATATATATATATAAAACTACTGTAAAAGTGCAAAATCAAATGAATGTACATCCATATCACAAATATTTATCATTCAGAAAGTAAACGCACATTCTAATCACAAGGATGTATGGACATTATAACTGATTTTAATTATGATAATACATTATAGACACAGAGTATGACATCCTTTGACTTTTTAAAGGTTTTGTCCTAATAATTAAAATCCTTTTTTCTACACCATTTACAAACACCTTTCACACCTTAAGGCTACACTGTAAAAAATGGCCGTGATTTCAGCGGTAAAAAACAGTAAAAATGTTACAGTAAAACTCCATAACCTGGTTAACAGTATGTTTCCTTTCTATATACGGCGAATAACCGTAAATTGACTTTCCCAGAATTCCCTGCAAGGCACATCCCTTTTTATGCTTGTTGTTGACATTACTATGAATCTTTTTAGTTGTTTCCCCATCAGTGATGTACATCAGAGATTTATATTACATCTAATGTTGATGAACAATGTTTATTTCCTGACTTTAATTCTATGCGTGTTACCATACTGGTGTTCAGTAGCACCTTCTATACTCTATTACACTCTTCTGCTTGTGGGAAAAGTTGTTTGTGATGAGCATTGGTTCATTATGTAACGTCCTCATCACCACCTGCATATGGCTGTGTTAACGTGTCTGACTGTCTAACAAAAGATGTGTAGATGTTGGCAATTCAAAATACAGACATATTACATCTATAATTTTATGAAATACGGTAGTTTACTGTAAAAATGAGGAATTACTTTTATGGTTTGTCCTGTATTATTAACAGTAAAGTACTGAAAACCACAGCTGCCATTTTTTTACCGTAAATTTTGCGAAGTTTTTTTTTACATTGCACATACAGCAGGGAAAATAAGTATTGAACACATTGCTTTGTTTTTTCCTTGGAATAATATCTCTAATGGAGCTGTTGACATGGAATTAAAGCAAATTTAGGTAAAAACCCAAACAATACAAACATATAAATAAAACAAAACAAATAAATCTGAGAAATGAGTTGTGTGTAGTAAGAATGAAATGACAGAAAGAGAAAGAGCTGAACTACTGAAATATATTTGGTGCTGCAACTTAAAGACGCCTCTCATATGGAGAATGAAGTCGCATGCAATGCTCAGAGTGTCCAAATCTTGATGATTCTGTGGGTCTCGTCTATCAAATCTGAGCTTTTTTCTGTATTTTCTATTGGATTGGGGTCAGGTGATTGGCTGGGCCATTCTACAGCTTGATTTTCTTTCTCTGAAAGCATCTGAGAGTCTCCTTGGCTGTGTTTTTGATCATTGTCTTGCTGAAATGTCCACCCTGGTTTCATCTTCATCCTCCTGCTAATGTAGATGTTGGACTGAAGCAGCTGATATTCATTTACAGGGCAGAGGGTTGCTGAAGAACTACTGAGAGATTTCAGCTGCAGTCTGGGCTTTCACTGCCGAAATACACCTCTCTTTCTTAATGTATTCGATACTTTTCCCTGTGGCGAATTCTGCCGCCGTCTTCATATCAAATTTATAGGGGACAGAGACGATAATTTGGTCTACAGTTTATGAGCCAATCTGAAAAGTTTTAGGGGGCTGAGTAGAAATAAAGGGGGGCTACATCCCTCCTAAAATAGGCCTAGCAATGCCCATGGTGTTCAATACTTATTTCCCCTGCTATTGTACCTCAATAGTACATATTAATATCTGCATGTGCCTTTTGAAAAGTTACCGTCTTTATTTCTGAGAGTAAACTAGGCTGTGTATAAGTTGCTCTTGGATTGCATGAATGTTCTGGAAGTCTGTCCACTGCAGCGGAACGTTTATATCACAAGTGATTAATAGCTACAAACTGCATTGGGAATAAAAATGGACCCAGCACCGAACCCTGGGGAATTACTCGCTGTTAACCTCTTTATGCAAATTAATATGCAAATTTAACCAACTTGATCAATCCACATAATGAAAAGTGGAAATGCCACAATCAATCAGTCCATTAGCCTACATGCAGGATAAAATATTATAACCTTTTCTTGTGGCGTTCAGACACATTTATAACACACTGAATGTTGATTTTCCAATATGTCACAGACGGACTTCATTTACTCGATTATTGAAGGGACAGAAGTGAGTGAAGTTCACAGGTTGTGTATAGGTTAAAGAGAGCCTAAAGACTGTGCTGTTCTGCTGGAAAACGCCTGTGGCTGATAGTCAGTCCCGCAGCGGATGATAATGTTGATGTTTAAAAAAAAGGCAGTGACCTAAAATGATTGCACACGGATTATGAGGACACCTCCAGCTGAGGGATCTGAGCGTGCACTGCTGAATTAGCTGAAGGATTCAACTCAGAAGGTTGTAAGATATAAAATCAGAAAAATAAAAAAATCTAAATAATGGAGTCTTTTCACAAGACTGTATGACGTGTTTAACAGTCAACGGCATCTTAAATTCTTGAAAGTTTTTAATATTTAGATTTTTACGTTTAAAAACGTATGAACATTTGCTTGTATTTATGTATGTATTATATCATCTTCGCATCCAATTACAAAAAAACATAACTGCTTAGGTGAGGTGTTTGTAATGCCAACACAGGCTCATTATGGATATGTAGCTCTGTATACATTTCTGGAGCATGCCAAGTACAGGTATGTCCCAGGAGCTATGTTTTTTTGCAGGTTTTGTTTTCGTGAATCCACTAGAGGCTGCTGTGTATGCTTTTTCAGATCTCAAATTTCTCTTGTAAGTGCCATTCGCGCCTGCTGTTCTCATATAAATCCACTAGAGGTCGCTGTCGACTGACTGACTAACTGACCCACCCTCCTCCTTCCCTAAACCCAACTGACCGTGTTCTGATAAGCAATCCAGAAAAAGAAAAGCTCCCACCAGGGGTCCGTTCTTCATACCTCGCTTAAATGATCTAAGACGATTTGGCAGATCCTGGATCTGTTTATCTTGATAACTGATCTCTGGCTAATTTGGTTCTTCAAACAAGTTCGCGAATCAGATTAAAATGTCTGGATAAACTGATCTGAGATCGCTGTGTGTGTTGTGAAGGACAGATCTATCGATCCTCGAAATCATGATTAGCAATGCAACGATTGGCTGACGGCCCAGCAGCGTAATGACATCATCTGATTAATTTTCAATTATCCACGTGAGCAAAATTACATCAAATTAGCAGTAAACGGTTTGTTAAATATGGCATGCAATAACTTTCCACGTTTGTTGTGGGCTGCAGGCTTTACATTTTTATGTGTCATGAGTATTCATCATGTATTTCAATGCATATCAGTGTGTTTAGTTCTACATTTAGAGAAGATTTCCTTTATTATAGTAGCCTAAGCCTACGAAACACCACCCCCCAACAATTCATCTATAGTTTAGTCAATTCCCTTATAGCGCATGTGTTTGGACTGTGGGGGAAACCGGAGCACCCGGGGGAAACCCACGCCAACACGGGGAGAACATGCAAACTCCATACATTATCTTCTGGTCATTCTCATGGCATTATAAATAAAAATGAACACGTACCATGAAGATGATGCATTGCAAATAGCAGAAAGAAGGAAGTGAACATGTCAGAGGTGTGGAGAAGAAAGAGCAAGTGTTTGAGAGGCCGTTATCTGCATGTGTGTTATTAACCTCTGATGCGTAATCGAGACGTTTAGTGGGGCTCTATAAAACTTAATGAAGCTGTTAGAGCTGCTGCGGTGAGTCTGTCCACAGGAGGACAGACACGCATGCAAACACACACACATACACGCACACAGACAGACAGACACACATGCTAACACACACACATATACACGCATGCAAACATGCACACATACACGCACACAGACCTCCAAAGCAATATAATATAATATAATATAATATAATATAATATAATATAATATAATATAATATAATATAATATGGTATAATATAGTATAATATAATATAATATAATATAATATAATATAATATGGTATAATATAGTATAATATAATATAGTATAATATGGTATAATATAGTATAATATAGTATAATATAATATAATATGGTATAATATAGTATAATATAATATGGTATAATATAGTATAATATAATATGGTATAATATAGTATAATATAATATAATATAGTATAATATAATATAGTATAATATAATATAATATAGTATAGCATAATATAGTATAATATAATATAGTATAATATAATATAATATAATATGGTATAATATAGTATAATATAATATAATATAGTATAGCATAATATAGTATAATATAATATAGTATAATATAATATAATATAATATGGTATAATATAGTATAATATAATATAGTATAATATAATGTAATATAATATGATATAATATAATATAATTAATATAATATAATATAATAGTTTTGCTGAAGCGCAGTGTGTGTGTGCGTCCCGCTGCGCTGTGAGGGTGGATCTGCAAAAGTCATTAACTCCTGATATTGGCCTTGACTGCTGAATTTATTTCTGTCCACCTCCATTACCACAAATAGAGCAGCAGACAGGAATCACCCAGGGGAAGCTGGACTCCACCAATCAAAGCTGATTTTCTGGAGAGACAAAAACAAAACGGAACAATACGGACGCTGTTCATTACCAGCTATTTCTTACAGTGTAGATAGATACAGTTTGTACTTCTGGATGAAGGAGATATAAGCTAGTTTGAGGGTATCTGGAGTATAAACAAATCATTGTGAATGTTTGAAAATGGGTGACAAGGTGGCTCAGTGGTTTTCACTGTTGCCTCACAGCAAGAAGGTCGCTGGTTCGAGTCCCGGCTGGCCCAGTTGGCATTTCTGTGTGGAGTTGTTCTCCCCATGTTGGTGTGGGTTTCCTCCGGGTGCTCCGGTTTCCCCCACAGTCCAAACACATGTGCTACAGGGGAATTGATTAACTAAATTGGCCGTAGTGTATGAGTGTAAATGTGAGAGTGTATGGCTGTTTCCCAGTACTGGGTTGCAGCTGGAAGGGCATCCGCAGCGTAAAAAATATGCTGAAGTAGTTGGCGGTTCATTCCGCTGTGACGACCCCTGATAAGTAAGCAACTAAGCCGAAAGAAAATGAATGAAAATATATATACAATTAGTAATACGAAATCTCTCTCAATTCAATTTAATTCAATTCAATTTAATTCAATTCAATTCAAGTCAAGTCAAGTCAAGTCAAGTCAAGTCAAGTCAAGTCAAGTCAATAATTGCTTTATTGGCATGACAAATGATACAAGTGTATTAGCAAAGAATTTATAAAGTTTACATTAAAAAGAACACACATATATATAATAATAATAATAATTTGTTTAATAATAATAATAAAAATAAAATTAAAATACAAATTAAAAAATAAATAAATCAGACTAAACTGCACATTTAACGATCAACAGTTATGGATAAAACAGTAGTAATAAATAATAATCATCAGTATATTTATTCTCTGTCTCTCTTTCAGTTCAGTTCAAAATAGCTTTATTGTTATTTACTTGTAGAAATATTAAAAGTAAAATAACTTTTTCCCCATAATGCTTACACACAGTTTTTCTGAACTCCATGAACACACAGCAAGCAAAACAACACACATATTGTGGGAAAGCAGACTAGTTTAACTCGTCTAAAACTGTTATTTTAGCATATTAAACATACGCAAATATAAAATAATGAGCCATTTACACAAAACTACACACAGATGGGAAAAACTTCAGCTTGTTCAGAATCTTATCAGTGTAGTGACTGAATTATTTTTTATTTAAATGTTAAATTATCATTTGTACAGGCGACACAAATCAGAATGTTTTGTTTGATTACTACTCTACTGCTCTTAAAGTATTAAATAACTAATAAGCAAAACAATCTGCCATTGGGGTGAGCAAAATAAGCTTGTTTTATATCATTTTACTGACCCCACTGATAGATTATTTTGCTTGTTTTGAAGCGAAACTAACAAAACTCAGACTTTTTATTTCTGAACACAATCATTTGTCATTTTTTAATTACTTAACAATGATTCTTGATTAAATTTGTTTTGATATTTGGACTAGAAAAAGGACAAAACCTCTAAGTAAGAATTGATTATATACTTAAAAGGTAAATATTCAATACTTGTCTCCCATTTCTTTTGACAACATAGTCATAGTTCAGTGTTTCTCAACCACGTTCCTGGTGAAATCATGTAAGAAAAATCAATAGAAACATTTTTGAGTTGCGTAATTTAACTCCTAATGTTCTTAGTTAACACACTCAATGCATTTTATTTCAACACATCCCATAATTTCTAAAATATCAACCTCTACCAAATGGTTGATATGTCGGTTTATAGTAAAAGTACTGTAATTAATACATATATTATGACAAATCTGAAAATATTTAGTGTACGATCAATTTAGTTAAAAACGTAATCAAAATAAAACATTTATGAATACTAAATTATCTTTATTACACTTTTGTAATAAGAAATTAGTGTTTTCTGTCAGAGCACTGTTTATTAGTTTTTGTCCAAATATCTACACTGCAAAAAATAGCTTTTCTTACTTTGATTTTCTAGTCCAAATATCTCATATCTATATATTAGCAAATATCTATATATTCATATATATATATATATATATAGACTTGCAAAAAAAGTCTTGTTTTTAGAAATAACATGCCTACATTAAATGAGGTTTTTCTGCCAATGGGGTAAGCAAAATAATCTTGCTTTTTATTTGGACATAAGATAATTTCACTTACCCCGTTGGCAGATTATTTTGCTTGTTTTAAGAAAAAAAACTCTTAATTAACAATAAAACAATATGTTTTTCTTGTCTAGAAAATGTGACTTGATTTAAGAATTTTTAGATATTTGGACTAGAAACAAGACAAAAACTGTTAGTAAGAAAAGCATTTTTTGTAGCAGTAATATCAGTGTTTACAGCAACGCTTTATTTGTATTATTTAAATCTAAGCCTTGGTTTATATTACATTTATTTTTAAAATGGGTAGATTTGAGACCACAAAAATCTTGTATTTGCATGGGTATAGCCATAAAATAGTCAAAATAATGCATTATTTATGCCAATATATCAAGATCATCTACCATGAAGACATTTTGTAATTTTCTGCTGTAAATATACCACAACTCAGTTTTTTATTAGTGATGTGCTTTGCAAAGATCTTCATATAGACTATTTAAATGTGATTTTATGAGTATTTAGATTTCTAAATTCTAGATTTTCACACAGTTGCATCTCTGTCCAATCCTAACACACCACACGGTACATCAGTGTAAAGCCAAGTTGTATAAATCTCAAATATTATTTAATAAATCTACAAAAATAGTTTTAATCTTGACTATTATTTAATTTTAAAATCATAAACATTATTTCTGAAAACAAGACAATATTTTTTGCTTGTCTAGAAAATGCTTCTTCATTTATAGATATTTGGTCAAGAAGCAAGAGCAAAAGTCTAAGCAATAAAAGCATGTTTTGCGGTGTAACGTCCACAAAGTCAAGAGAAAAACATCTTTAAAGAAGCTTCCCCTGGAGCTCATATTGCATTATGGGAAGAGGTATCTGTTTGTTTTGAGCCCATTCCCAGTTTTTTCTCCCTCCATTGAGCACCTTGTTGATCTGTGTGAAGCGGAAACCTCTTCATACCTGACCGTCCTACAAATGACCAGGCCAGCGTCCCAGAGCCGCGTCACACTTAAAGAGATCTGACATCTCCGAGCGTGAAAGAAGCACACTGCAAGAAATGCTTTCTTAGTTAGAGGTATGGTCTTGTTTCTAGTGCAAATATCTCAAACTTCTTAAATCAAGAAGGATTTTCTAGACTAGACTTCAGAATGATTAAATTAGTTTTTCATTAAAACAAGCAAAATAATCTGCCAATGGGGGAAGTGAAATAAAATGATTTCAAAGCCAAAACAAGATTAGATATTTGGACTAAAAACAAGACAAAAAAACATTTGGGTTGTAATGCTGTCTGGATCTGGCCCTTTGCAAACGTCACAAACATTTGACCAGATGAAAACTGAAAAAGAGGACAAATGTAATTAATTATTGATCCATCAGTGGCTCGCTCTATATATTTTACTGAGATTTGTTGTAGCCTAAAGGGTTCATTTACCCAAAAAGTGAAATTCTGTCATAAATTACTCTCCCTCATGTTGTTTCGATAAAATGAGAGCTTCGTTCATCTTCAGACACAAATGAAGATATTTTAGATGAAATCCTGGAGCTCTCCATCCTCCACAGACAGCAAGAGTCCCAAGACTCAAAATATTTAGTGTGTGTTCAGTGGTTCAGCTGTAATCATACGAAGCTCCAACAACACTAGTGTGTGCTGAAAAATTGTAAAAACAACCCTGTTTGCCTATATCTTCTCGCCTATTTCCTGTTGTAAATGCACACTCTGATCTGATACAGAAGACATCGGCGAATAGAGTTTTATTTACAGCTTTTCTGGTACACAAAAGCATTATTTTTGAACTTGAACTTGTTTGAAAAAATTGAAAAACTTCTTTTATTCAAGCCAAACTAATATATATATATATATATATATATATATATATATATATATATATATATATATATATATATATATATATATATATATATATATATATATATTATAGGAAATACTGTGTGAATGATCTTGCTTTGCTAAACATAACTTGGGAAATAAGTTTTTGTCTATATATTCTCTTCTGCGTCAGGGTGTGAGTTTACTATAAGCAGTACCTTTTGTGTGCAAAAAACAGTCAGAACGACTTTGTTTGCCTATATATTGTCTTCTGCGTCAGGGTGTGTGTTTACTATGGGCGGTACTTTTTGTGTGCAACAACTTTGTTCGCCTATATATTCTCTTCTGCGTCAGGGTGTGAGTTTACTATGAGCAGTACTTTTGTGTGCTAAAAAACAGTCAGAACGACTTTGCCTATATATTCTGTGCTGCGTCAGGGTGTGCGTTTATGGGCAGTACTTTTATGTGCTTAAAAACAGTAAAAACAGCTTTGTTTGCCTATATATTCTCTTCTGCGTCAGGGTGTGTGTTTACTTTGGGCAGTACTTTTGTGTGCTAAAAAACAGTAAGAACAACTTTGCCTATATATTCTGTGCTGCGTCAGGGTGTGCGTTTATGGGCAGTACTTTTATGTGCTTAAAAACAGTAAAAACAGCTTTGTTTGCCTATATATTCTCTTCTGCGTCAGGGTGTGTGTTTACTATGGACAGTACTTTTTGTGTGCAACAACTTTGTTTGCCTATATATTCTCTTCTGCGTCAGGGTGTGTGTTTACTATGAGCAGTAGTTTTGTGTGCTAAAAAACAGTAAAAACAACTTTGTTTGCCTATATATTCTCTTTTGTTTCAGGGTGTGAGTTTACTATTGTGTGCTAAAAAACAGTAAGAACAACTTTGCCTATATATTCTGTGCTGCGTCAGGGTGTGCGTTTATGGGCAGTACTTTTATGTGCTTAAAAACAGTAAAAACAGCTTTGTTTGCCTATATATTCTCTTCTGCGTCAGGGTGTGTGTTTACTATGAGCAGGACTTTTTGTGTGCTAAAAACAGTAAGAATAACTTTGTTTGCCTATATATTCTCTTCTGCGTCAGGGTGTGTGTTTACTATGAGCAGTACTTTTGTGTGCTAAAAAACAGTAAGAACAACTTTGCCTATATATTCTCTTCCGCGTCAGGGTGTGTGTTTACTATGAGCAGGACTTTTTGTGTGCAACAACTTTGTTTGCCTATATATTCTCTTCCGCGTCAGGGTGTGTGTTTACTATGAGCAGGACTTTTTGTGTGCAACAACTTTGTTTGCCTATATATTCTCTTCTGCGTCAGGGTGTGTGTTTACTATGAGCAGGACTTTTGTGTGCTAAAAAACAGTAAAAACAGCTTTGTTTGCCTATATATTCTCTTCTGCGTCAGGGTGTGTGTTTACTATGAGCAGGACTTTTTGTGTGCTAAAAACAGTAAGAATAACTTTGTTTGCCTATATATTCTCTTCTGCATCAGGGTGTGTGTTTACTATGGACAGTACTTTTTGTGTGCAACAACTTTGTTTGCCTATATATTCTCTTCTGCGTCAGGGTGTGAGTTTACTATGAGCAGGACTTTTGTGTGCTAAAAAACAGTAAAAACAGCTTTGTTTGCCTATATATTCTCTTCTGCGTCAGGATGCGCATTTACTGCTTTTCTGTGCTAAATAAACAGCAAAATGACTTGATTCGCTTATATCTTTGGTGTGCATTAACTACGGGCAGTACTTTTGTGTGCTAAAATATTGTAAAAAAATACTTTATTTGCCTATACTGTATATTCTCTTTCACACCGGGGTGTGCATTTAAAGGGGCAGTGTGATGTTTTGCCATTAGTGTCGAACCCTGATCTGATGCAGTTAAAGTGTTAAATGTGCATAAAACGTATGTGCACAACTGATAAACAATTAACTAATCAACTAATAATTATATAATTAACTAAGATGGCATCAAAAAAGTCAAGTGATTTCTTTTTAACAGATCATGTGATGCTATAGATGAGGTGATGGAAACTGGAAAAGAGGACAAATGTAATTAATTATTGATCCATCAGTAGCTCGCTCTATATATTTGACTGAGATTTGTTGTATCCTAAAGGGTTAGTTCACCCAAAAATGAAAATTCTGTCATTAATTACTCTCCCTCATGTTGTTTCAATAACATAAGAGCATTCATTCACCTTCAAATACAAATGAAGATGTTGTAGATGAAATCCTGGAGCTCTTCATCCTCCTTATATAGCGATGGTTCCGAGATGATCCGAGTCCAGAAATGACTGTCAAAATATTCAGTGTGTGTTCAGTGGTTCAGCTGTTATTATATAAAAGCTCCAGCAGTATTGTGTGCTAAAGAATAATATTAAAATGACTTGTTCTTGGAGGTAAAGGGCTTTTCTTCGGCAGCTTTTCTTCCAATATCATTTGCTAAACTGAAACAATTTTTGAAGACTGTTAACATCACGACTAGATTACTGTAATTCACTAGAAACAAGACAAAAATTCCAAGTAAGAAATGCTCATTTTTTGATGATAAAGTGTTGATTCCAGTGCAAATATCTAAAAATTCTTAAATCTAGAAACACTTTCTAGACAAGATGAAAATATTGGTTTGTTTTCCGAAATAATATGTAAAAATAAAGTGAGTTTTATTTTAAAACATGCAAAATAATCTGCAAACGTGCCAAGGAATTACCCCATTGTCAGATTATTTTGCTTGTTTTAATGGAAAACTCACTTCTCAATATTTCTGAAAACAACACAATATCATCTTCTTGTCTAGAAAGTGATTCTTGATTTAGAAATTCTGAGGTATTTGTAAGTAAACACATGTTTTTTTGCAGTATAACACTTCAACAGTGGCATCATGTCAGCCTATGACTGTATACAGTTCAAATCATGATGTGGAGAATGGTGGTCATGTGCAGGGACAGATAAGCGTCCAGAAGGTGTAAATTACTGCCACCCTTTGCTGCTGCGCTGAGATTCATTGCACAGTCGAGTAATCATGTGTGCCACCAACAATCCTCCGTCCCCACAGGCTGAATAACGCAGATGGGCTCTAAATGCAAACTTTCATTGGTATCATTAGTAGGTTAGTTCACCCCTCATTGGCTCACCATCTGCTGTCAGGATCAGATGCAGAAGTTTGATCTCCGCACTGCAACAAAATGTGTCTCTTACTTGGAGCTTTTGTCTTGTTTCTAGTCCAAATATCCTTAAAAAAAAAAGTCTAAAAATATTGTCTCTCCTATTTTATTACATGTGTATTGGGCCAGACAGAATCTGTGGACATTGTTTGCTATTTCTGCACAGAATTTTGTAAAAAAACAAAATCTGCAGATTTATGCGGAATGATTTTGGGAATATCATAACTAAAAACTAAATATATTAAATAAAAAATAACACCTTTTAAACTTTTATTGAATGCTTAAAATAAAAATCCAATTAGATTCAATTATTTGGTAAGTAAAGCAAGTCTCTCAAGTGATATATCTAATAAAAGACAGAAAATATGACTTTACAAACTGTATTATAAATAAACCAGATGAACATTTTCATTCATTCATTTATTCATTTTCCTTGGGCTTAGTCCCTTATTTATCAGAGATCATCACAGCGGAATGAACCGCCAACTTATCCAGCATATGTTTTACGCAGCAGATGTCCTTCCAGCTGCAACGCAATACTGGGAAACACACATACACACTCATTCACACTCATACACTACCGCCAATTTAGTTTATCCAATTGCCCTATATATTCCTCTACATGTTTGGACTGTGGGGGAAACTGAAGCACCCGGAGGAAACCCACGCCAACATAGGGAGAACATGCAAACTCCACACAGAAACACCAACTGAATAAATATTTACACACATTTGCACAAGTAAATGAATAGACTCAATGATGGGCAAAAACCTGCAGAGTTCCTCATGCAAAGATTCCGTGTGGGCCTACATATGCTTAATGTTATTCATGAATAAACTTTGCAATAGTACATTGTGAAAATGGACCTGGTTTTAAAGTGAACCTGGTTTTAAAGTGGTTTTAAACTGCTTTTCTTACTTTGAGTTTTGTCTTGTTTCTAGTCCAAATATCTGAACATTCTTAAATCAAGAAGCATTTTCTAGAAAAAATTTCACTGAAAAAAATACCATTTTTTAGATTTCCTAATTGTTTTAGGGTAAATGGTTGCAAACAATTTATATGGGCTGAATTTATACAAACAAATGAAATTTAGTAATGTTTTTTCAATTTAATTAGCTTGTTTAAATTCAGCCTATATACATTAAATTGTTTGCAAGCACTTACCTTAAAAATGTCAATGTTGTTTCTAGTCTAAATATAAATGGAATGGGACAGCTGCGTAAATAATAAACTACATAAAAATCAACCTGAAAATACATAAAAGACACTTTTCAAATTTGACTTTTGAGACCAGACATGAACAGAGATGCTGAATTGGTCACTCTAGGTTGACTCATTTGTATTTATTGAATAATGATGCTCTACCAACATGTAATTACTGTCAAGCTGCTCTCACTATAAGACATATTTTATTAGAATGTGAAAGTTTAAGTACCATTAGACAAAATTTGTGTAATGAAAACACTTTGATGGATGTTTTAGCTATTTACTGCAAAAACAGCCGGTAAATTACCACATACATTCTTTAGTTCAGTACTGTAATATGCACTGCATTGTGGATCATTTAAAAACTTTTACTGTAACTTACTGCATATTAGGAATTTGCGGTACTCTACTGTAATCAAACTAATCTCTTTCTGCTGTACTGTAATTGAAGACGATTATATAATTAGTCACTTGTATGGAATTTAGTATTTAGTATAAAATTCAGTAGTAAATACTTTAAAAAGTAGGTTTTGCTAGTGTAAAATGTAAATAAATTACAGTAAAACTACTGTAAAACTGTCATACTGTAAAATTAAAATGTGGTAAAGGGCATTTTAACATATACCAAGTTGTGGTAAGGCTATTTTTTAAGATTTATTTTTGGCCTTTTTGCCTTTATTAGATAGGACAGTATTTAGACAGGAAGCGAAGTTGGAGAGAGGGGGGGGGGGGGGGGTAGGTTAGGGAAATGTCCTCGAGCTGGGATTCGAACTCGGGACGCCCTGACGTGCTACTGCACCATATGTCGACACGCTAACCACTAGGCTATTACGCTGACTGGTAAGGCTATTTTACTGTAAAATGAAACTGCAGTAGTGCCTTGCTACTATACAACATGTTTACAGGTAAGGTATTGTAAAGGGGCAGTTGTGATAAGGCTATTTTACTGTAAAATAAAACTGCAGTAGTGCCCTGCTACTGTACAACACATTTACAGGTATGTTACCGTAAAGGTGCAGTTGCAGTGAGGCTATTTTACTGTTAAATGAAATTGCGGTAGTGCCCTGCTACTGTAAAACACATTTACAGGTAAGGTACTGTAAAGGGGCCATTGCGGTAAGGCTGTTTTACTGTAAAATGAAATTGCGGTAGTTCCCTGCTCCTGTAAAACACATTTACAGGTATGTTACTGTAAAGGGGCCGTTGCGGGAAGGCTGTTTTACTGTAAAATGAAATTGCGGTAGTTCCCTGCTCCTGTAAAACACATTTACAGGTAAGTTACTGTAAAGGGGCCGTTGTGGTAAGGCTGTTTTACTGTAAAATGAAATTGCGGTAGTGCCCTGCTACTGTAAAACACATTTACAGGTAATTTACTGTAAAGGGGCAGTTGCGCTGAGGCTATTTTACTGTAAAATGAAATTGTGGTAGAGCCCTGCTCCTGTAAAACACATTTACAGGTATGTTACTGTAAAGGGGCCGTTGCGGTAAGGCTGTTTTACTGTAAAATGAAATTGCGGTAGTTCCCTGCTCCTGTAAAACACATTTACAGGTATGTTACTGTAAAGGGGCCGTTGCGGTAAGGTTGTTTTACTGTAAAATGAAATTGCGGTAGTTCCCTGCTCCTGTAAAAGACATTTACAGGTAAGTTACTGTAAAGGGGCCGTTGTGGTAAGGCTGTTTTACTGTAAAATGAAATTGCGGTAGTTCCCTGCTCCTGTAAAACACATTTACAGGTATGTTACTGTAAAGGGGCCGTTGCGGGAAGGCTGTTTTACTGTAAAATGAAATTGCGGTAGTGCCCTGCTACTGTAAAACACATTTACAGGTAATTT
Source organism: Danio aesculapii (assembly GCF_903798145.1). Classification (NCBI taxonomy): domain Eukaryota; kingdom Metazoa; phylum Chordata; class Actinopteri; order Cypriniformes; family Danionidae; genus Danio; species Danio aesculapii. The sequence goes on along the minus strand of NC_079445.1, from coordinate 921,586 downwards.
ACTGTAAAGGGGCAGTTGCGCTGAGGCTATTTTACTGTAAAATGAAATTGCGGTAGAGCCCTGCTCCTGTAAAACACATTTACAGGTATGTTACTGTAAAGGGGTCGTTGCGGTAAGGCTGTTTTACTGTAAAATGAAATTGCGGTAGTTCCCTGCTCCTGTAAAACACATTTACAGGTATGTTACTGTAAAGGGGCCGTTGCGGTAAGGCTGTTTTACTGTAAAATGAAATTGCGGTAGTTCCCTGCTCCTGTAAAACACATTTACAGGTAAGTTACTGTAAAGGGGCCGTTGTGGTAAGGCTGTTTTACTGTAAAATGAAATTGCGGTAGTGCCCTGCTACTGTAAAACACATTTACAGGTAATTTACTGTAAAGGGGCAGTTGCGCTGAGGCTATTTTACTGTAAAATGAAATTGCGGTAGAGCCCTGCTCCTGTAAAACACATTTACAGGTATGTTACTGTAAAGGGGCCGTTGCGGTAAGGCTGTTTTACTGTAAAATGAAATTGCGGTAGTTCCCTGCTCCTGTAAAACACATTTACAGGTATGTTACTGTAAAGGGGCCGTTGCGGTAAGGCTGTTTTACTGTAAAATGAAATTGCGGTAGTTCCCTGCTCCTGTAAAACACATTTACAGGTATGTTACTGTAAAGGGGCCGTTGCGGTAAGGCTGTTTTACTGTAAAATGAAATTGCGGTAGTTCCCTGCTCCTGTAAAACACATTTACAGGTAAGTTACTGTAAAGGGGCCGTTGCGGTAAGGCTGTTTTACTGTAAAATGAAATTGCGGTAGAGCCCTGCTCCTGTAAAACACATTTACAGGTATGTTACTGTAAAGGGGCCGTTGCGGTAAGGCTGTTTTACTGTAAAATGAAATTGCGGTAGTTCCCTGCTCCTGTAAAACACATTTACAGGTATGTTACTGTAAAGGGGCCGTTGCGGTAAGGCTGTTTTACTGTAAAATGAAATTGCGGTAGTTCCCTGCTCCTGTAAAACACATTTACAGGTAAGTTACTGTAAAGGGGCCGTTGTGGTAAGGCTGTTTTACTGTAAAATGAAATTGCGGTAGTGCCCTGCTACTGTAAAACACATTTACAGGTAAGTTACTGTAAAGGGGCAGTTGCGCTGAGGCTATTTTACTGTAAAATGAAATTGCGGTAGAGCCCTGCTACTGAAAAACAGGGGCAGTTTACAGTGCTGCCAGTAAGTTACCGCAAAAAAACAAAACAATAAAATGTCTAACAGAGCATGACCCTTTGTGGTCCTGGATCTCATATACACCTTCATGTGTCTTTTTAGACCCTTTATATGCAATAAATGTAGCTTTTGTGTTTCTGAGAGTGCCTGGATTTAACATACTCAGACATCCTGAAGCATCTGTATAAACATGTCCAACATAAATGATATTGTTGTCTCTGCAATGCAGTTTATCTGTTATAATGACATCTACATCAGTGCAGTGCTATAATGTGATTCATATATTCATGCGTGTGTTTGTATGTGTGAAAAGTCTCCTTACAGGCTTCGGTCTCCAGAAACGCAGGAGTTGATGAATGAACACACACTTATTTTTCATTGTCACCCTGAATCAGGGATGCTCATCTTGTCTGAAGACTTCTTGATCTGCGAATGCTTAACATCCAATTACAGAGCACTAAATGAATGTGGGGTAGAGTTAACTTCTGCACCGACTCTCGCTTTAGGTTCCCCCGCAAGGGTATTTTATTTCGGGAGACAGTCGGCTAAGAAGATTATAAGAGCAGTTTTCAATTTATCTGCCTCCCCCAGACTCTACTTATTGACTGACTGTTTCCTTATCACTGTTTAGCAGAATCCACTGAATGACTGGCATCGTCATCCCAATCTGACGCTGTGTGTTTTTTTTATACCAGAGTAAAGCAGTTCGGCCCTTTTTCAACTCTTATTAAAAAAAAAAAAACGTCTACATTGTTTCAGCTCAGCTCTGAACTCTGAATGGCTGTAAATATTCAGGTTATGGATGTTGTGTGTGGACAAAAGTAACAGGGCTGTTCATTTTTATGCGCACGTTTAATATTGTACCTAATTTAATTACAATGGATGGCAAAAGCATGTATGCCAGCATCTATACACTGCAAAAAATGCTGGTTTATAATCTAAATATCTACAAATTCTTAAATCGAAGCATTTTCTAGACAAGCAAAACATATTGTCATGTTTTAAAGAATAATATGCCAAAATTAAGTGAGTTTTTCATTTAAAATAAGCAAAATAATATGCCGATGAGGGAAGAAAAATTATCTTGTTTTTCAATTTGACATTAGATTATTTCGCTTACTCCATTGGCAGATTATTTTGCTTGTTTTAAGAAAAAACTCACTTATTTTGGTATATTATTTCTGAAAACAAGTCTATAATTTTTTGCTTGTCTAGAAAATGCTTCTTTATTTAGCAATTTTTAGATATTTGGACTAGAAACAAGACAAAAAAATCAGTAGGAAAAGCAAATCAGTGTTTAATGCAATGAAATGAAAGCAATTTTTTATCTTTATTATTTATTTCTACACTGAAAAAAATTATTCAAAGATGAATACTTGCATTTACTCAATTTTTTTACGTTAAGTGGTTGTAAACAATTTATTTGGGTTGAATTTAAACAAACAAATTAAGTTGAACATTGCTCAATTTGTTTGTTTAAATTCAACACAAATAAATTGTTTGCAACAGCTTTGCATGCAACATTTTTTTCAGTGTAATGCTGGGTTTATATTACATTTATTTTTAAAATGGGTAGATTTGAGACCCAAGACCACAAAATCAGACTCAGTTGCATGGGTATAGTCAAACAAACAGTCAAAATAATACATTTCTTATGCCAAAATATCAAGATCATGTACCATGGAGACATTTTGTGATTTTTCTACTGTAAATAAATCACAACTCATTTTTTTAATTAGTGATGAGCTTTGCAAAGAACTTCATATAGACTATTTAAATGTCATTTTATCAGTATTTAGATTATTGTGAACACTCATAATCTAGATTTTCACATAGTTGTATCTCTGTCCAATCCTAACAAACCATACAGTGTAAAGCCTGTTTATGTATAAATCTCATTTCAAATAAAATTAACATTTTTGACTGCTTATATGGTCACATTTTTTAACAGAATGTGCAAATAAACTGTTTAAGAAATCTACAAACAATAGCTCTTATCTAGAAAATCTGTTTGCTTAGCATTTCTTTGCATGTTGGTTTGCATTTACAACTACACTGCAATAAATGCTTTTCTTACTTAGAGTTTGTCTTGTTTCCAGTCTAAATATCTAAAAATCATCTGCCAATGGGGAAAGTCAAATAGTCTTATGTCAAAAGGAAAAACAGGATTATTTCCTTTACCCCATTGTCAGATTATTTTGCTTGTTTTAATTAAAAACTCACTTCATTTTGACTCATTATTTCTGAAAACAAACCAATACTTTCGCGTGTCTTGAAAATTAGTCTTATTTGGAATAAAAGCAAGACAAAAAATCATCCAAGCTTTTTTTCGCAGTGTATTAGCGCAATACGCATTGCCAGGCAGATATCAGTAACATTACTGCGCAGTAAAAATGAGTAAATGATTAGTAGAAAGCAATGCCAGTGTGCATTACTGATCTCTCTCACACACAGACCATGCAGCGCATGTTGAAGTAAAAGAAGAAGAAGAAGAAAAGCCAGCATGTATAGAAAGCATATAAAGCGCTTGGAGAGGAGAAGGTGTCAGTGTGTGGGATCTCAGTGGTGGAGATGCTGAGTTCGGGGAGGGTCGACTTTGAGCTGACATTGAGAGTGACGGTCTGTGCTTCATGTAAGATCACTGGACGCGGATACTAGACGCAGGAGCTGCTCGTGTCTGTTTCCCCGTCTGTCCTTCAGCACCACCGCACTTTTGGACAGCACCAGGCGCCCGGACCCGCTCACCTTTACCCTCTGGATAACTCTTATTCTCCCTTTCTTCTTATTTTCCTCGTTTGACTTCATGGAGACATTTTGCACTGTTTTGGACAAGTGAAATTGCAAGCGCTCGAATTGGAGAGGAACCAGCGGATACGCGCCGCCACAAACCAAACTGGCTGGAAACCTGTTCCGGTGTAAGTACCTACATCACGTATGATTGATTTATAGCGTGCGTTTTTCGCATAAAAACACACGCATTCAAAAAATGCATGCATAAAGTTATTTGAGAAATGATAGATTGACTTTCATGCGTATTATGAAACGCATTGCTTGAGCGCGCGTCACATATTTTCTTCGAATGCACTGTGCGTAATTGGAAATATTATAGTTTCTTTCGTTCCAATCAGGATTGTAATCGAAAAATGTTGATTTGTTGTATTAAAAACATTTCGCAGATGCAAATGGACAGATTTGCGCGACTTTTTTTGTGCGCGCTTTTCAGCGCGGGCGCATTGACATCTGCGCGCACAGCTCTGGACGCGCCGCGCGCTTGGAGCTTCATTCATTTTAAATGTATGTAATCTACATAATAATCGACATAATAATCTTTTATTGCATTCATTGCAACTGTTTAAGTCAACTAAAGTAAGATCTATAATTTGAATTTTGTGTTAAAATTCACGCTTAAAATAATTAGAAATGAATAAGAAATGCAAACTAGAATATTTTGCAATAAATCGCACGGTTAAAGTTTTAGAAAACAAACAAAAAACGCAATTCAGATATTTAAAGTAAATAAATATGAACATGCGAGTTTTGTAGGCTTTCTAAAAATTAAATAAATCCATGCGTGCGCGCCCAACGCACGCGCCTAATTTATATTTTAATTCGCGTCCCATTTGATTTTCGTAAAATGTTTGTGCTGAAACAGCTATATCCAATGCACATATCTAAACCACCCCTCTCTCTCCTTCATTTCCAGGTCACTGTCAAGCATCATCGGCGTTTTTTGGCTGTAGTCGTTGGTTTACCGAACCGCGAAGCTGCTGTCTACGTGGACCGGTGCTGAACTCTCCCGTCCGACCGCCAGGACCAAACCCCGAGACATGGCCACGAACGGCACCAAAGCCTCCGATGGACACGTTTTAACAGAGGTGAACGAAGCGCCCACCGCCAACGACAAACCAAAAACTCTGGTGGTCAAAGTTCAGAAGAAAAAGGAACTTCCTGACAGGGAAACATGGCAGGGAAAATTTGACTTTCTTCTGTCTTGTGTTGGCTACGCCATTGGACTTGGCAATGTCTGGAGATTTCCTTATCTATGCGGAAAAAACGGAGGAGGTAAATGTATTTTCCACCTTCGAAAGAAAAGGAGATAAAAAATCATTGGAAGCGCAGAGACGGATTATATTTCAATGTGTCTGATTATGTTGCTCTTCTGTCTGTGTAGGGGCCTTCTTGATTCCTTACTTTTTGACCCTTATATTTGCTGGGGTCCCGTTGTTTTTTCTGGAAACGGCCCTCGGCCAGTACACGTCCATTGGTGGTCTCGGAGTGTGGAAACTTGCTCCTATGTTCAAAGGTAACAAACATATGGAGCATAAATAACCTCAGATTATTGCGCTAATTATTGCATTCATTACGCATGCACGCTATTTTCTGTGAATGCGCGAGAATATTCTTCCGCGAGTGTCGAGATCAGTTAATAACGCTGTGTTAATGAGCACAATATGATATGAAATAATAATTGATGTGACATAAATATGTCGATTCATAAAAAAATGACACCGGAAGTCTCGCACATTCAAATGATAAATAGCGCGCTAAAACACAGCCTGCACTAAAGCTTGTAAATGTCACTCATGCCAAAAAAGCACACACACACACACACAAACACACACACACAATATGAGATGAACTGTGCAGTTATTGTAGCGCACATATTTCCGTAGGTGTTGGCCTGGCTGCAGCAGTCCTGTCGTTCTGGCTTAACATTTACTACATTGTCATCATTGCATGGGCGATTTACTATCTGTATAACTCATTCACCACAGTAAGTACACGCTTCTCACTTGAGCTACACTGTGCAAAAAAAGCCTGGCTTCCACACAATGTTGTCCAGACACAAACTGATTAAGCTAACTGAATGACTTTTACACATTTAAGTGGGTTGAACATAAAAAAATTAAGTTGTCCCACAAAAAATACCTCAAGAATTGGGTTGATTCAGCTCATTTTAGATAAGCAGTTTGAGCAAACAGCTAAAATCTGAGCTAAAATCCCTAGAACTGCACATTCAGACGCTCTCTAAAATGTTTTCAGGAGCTCCCCTGGAAATCTTGCGACAACCCTTGGAATACGGACAAATGCTTCTCCAACTACAGCATGGCGAACATCGGGAACATGACCAGCGCCGTGGTGGAGTTCTGGGAGTAAGAGCCGATTTCTGTGAAAAACTCTGGAGTTTGGTATTCCAGCGACACGCACACACTCCTCTTTTGTGCCGGGCTGTGTAAAAGAGCCACTGTTGTCGCTCAGAAATGCAGCTATTGTCCCATTTTCTCTGGCAAACATGCCCAGCTGAATGTTTTGCATCTACAATTAGCCCGGCTCTATTGCAAAGCATTTATGTGCTGGCGGATATTCATTAATTCTGCATGCTCTAATGGTGTTCATTCTGCTTTTCTTGTCTAGACGTAACATGCATCAGCTGACGGACGGCCTGGAGAAGCCGGGCGAGATCAGACTGCCTTTAGCTATAACACTGGCCATCGCTTGGGTCCTGGTCTATTTTTGCATCTGGAAGGGTGTAGGATGGACTGGAAAGGTATGAGGCTTGTGCAAAGGCAATTTCAGATTTAGGTCTGCGGTCGAGGCTTCAAATGGGAATGAGAATCCCCCCCCCCCCCCCCCCCCCTCCCCCCCGCCCCAAATAAAAATTCCAATCAACAATACACAAATAAGGATAAGCTTTTAATGCATTAAATAGACACTGCTTTTCTTAATAATTAATAAATTACATTTTTTGTAGTGTAAATTTCTAAAATTGCGTTCAGATTAAATCAAGATATTTTTTGTAGGTATAAAGTCTAAATAATTAGGTAAAAAAATGTCTTGTTTTCAGAAAAGGAAGAAAAAACCCTCAAAATTAAGCAAAATAAGCCTGTTTTACTGCAGATTATCTTTATTATAATTCTTTTATTTTGACTTTTTTCATGAAAAGGCTACGAATGTTCTTGTTCGAATGCAGTTTTGGGATTTAGGCCTACGGTTGAGGATTGGGGATGAGAATCAAGGCTTCTGCACACAACACCACTCCCAAAGGACAACTCTAATCATCAATAAACACTTAAACACTTGCTTTTAATCCATTAAATAAAGATAGAAATGCAAAAATAAATAGATAATTTCCTTACTTAGAGGTTTAGTCTTGTTTCTATTCTTTATCCTTCAGTCAAGATGCATTTTATAGACAAGTAAAAAACATTATCTGGTTTTCAGAAAATAATCAGTCAAGATTTTCATCCAAATAAGCAAAAGAATTTCCTAAAAAGAGGTTTATTTGGATCAATTTGCTTGTTTTATAAAGAAAATCACTTAATTTTAGCTCATTATTTCCGAAAACAAGACTATATTTTTTACTTGTCTAGAAAATGCTTCTTGATTTAAGAATTTTTAGATTTGGATTAGAAACAAGACAAAAACTCCAGACAAAAATCTTTTTTAAATCATTTTAATTTATTTTTTAATCAACAATAAACACTTAAGCACTTGCTTTTAACACAATAAATAAACACAAAAAAGTAAAAAGAAGGGATTTTCTTAATTATGTTGGCCTTTTCTAGTGTAAATATCTCATATTAAATATCTGCGTTTTATGGTAAAAAAAAAAAAGTCCAACATAACATTTAATTTTCAGAAAACAAAAAACAAAAACACAAAAAAAAAGCAAAATAATCTGTCAGCAGTGTAAGCAAAATAAGCCTGTTTTTTTAGATTATTTTACTTACCACACTGGCAGATTATTATTATTATTATTATTATTATTATTATTATTATTATTATTATTATTATTATTATTATTATTAGCATTATTATTTAATTTAGACTTTTTTCAAAAGGTTACAAATGTTCTTGTGCAAATACAATTTTGGGATTTACACTGTATGGTAGAGGATTGGGGATAAAAATCAAGGCTTCTGCACTTGCTTTTTATTACATTAAATGAACATATAAATGCAAAAAAATAAAAATAATAATAATAATAATAAATGATTTTCTTACTTAGAGGTTTTGTCTTGTTTCTATTCTTCATCCTTCTTCATATGCATTATATAGACAAGTAAAAAAATGTCATTTCTTAGAAAATAAAGTCAATATTTTCATTCAAATAAGCAAAATAATCATCCAAATAAACCTCTTTTTAGATTATTTTGCTTGTTTTAAGAAGAAACTCACTTCATTTTGACTCATTGTTTCTGAAAACAAGACAATACATATGTTTACTTGTCTAGATGCTTCTTGTTTTAAGACTTTTTAGAAAGTTGAATAAGAAATAAGACCAAAACTCAAGACAAAAAGCATTTTTTATTTATTTTATTCATTTTTATCAACAATAAACACTTAAACACTTGTTTTTAATACATTAAATAAAAAAGTTTTAAAAGTGTTTTTCTTAATTATATTGTTTTATTTTCTAGTGTAAATTTCTAAAAATGCATTCAGATTAAATCAAGATACATGTTATAGTAAAAAAGAAATAGAAGTTTAGAGTTTATGTGTTTCTTGTTTTCAGAAAAGGAAAAATATAAAAAGATTTTGCATGTCAAAATTGAGCAAGATTTTCATTAAAATAAGATAAATAATCTGCCAGTGGGTTATGCAAAATAAATCTGTTTTTTTAGATTATTTCGCTTACCACACTGACAGATTATTTAGTTTGTTTTAAATTTTGACGTGTTTTTTTCTTTCTTTCTGAAAACAAAACAGTGTTTACTTATTGATTTAAGAACCTTTTGATAACTGGATGAGAAACACAGCAAGGAAGGTTGGTCACTTACACAAACAAACAAACAAACAAACAAACAAGCAAACAATAATTGAAAGTATAAAAAATGAGAATGCTCTTTCCAGATTTCCTCGAAGCTCGTCATCATTAAAGGAGGTTTAAAGCTGTTCTCTGAGAAACCTGAGCTTGCAAAAACATTGAATTTGAGTAATACGAGAATTCTTCATGAATTCTGACTCGTTTTTATTTGTTTTATTTCAATTAAATGTTAGTTTTGTGATTTTATTTTTCAATAAAACATTAAAAAGTGAAATAATGCAGATTTATTTCCCCAACTTTATCACTCATATTTATCAAGGGGAGCAAATGTCTAAATATATATATATATATTAATTTTCTTTTCGTCTTAGTTCTTTTAATAATCTGGGGTCGCCACAGCAGAATGACACACCAATTTATCCAGCAAATGTTTTATGCAGCGGATGCCCTTCCAGGTGCAACCCATCACTGGGAAACACCCATACACACTCATTCACACACACTACGGACAATTTAGCTTACCCAATTCCCCTATAGCGCATGTTTTTGGACTTTTGGGGGAAATCGGCGAACCTGAAGGAAACCTACGCCAACACGGGGAGAACATGCAAACTCCACACAGAAATGCCAACTGACCCAGCCGGGACTCGAACCAGCGACAAAGTGACAAAAATAATAATAATATTGCATATGAACACATAAGGGAATAACAATCAGCACAATATGCCAACAATAGGGAGGCACGGTGCCTCACAACAAGAAGGTCGCTGGTTCGAGTCCTGACTGGGCCAGTTGGCATTTCTGTGTGGAGTTTGCATGTTCTCCATGTGTTGGCATGGGTTTCCTCCGGGTGCTCTGGTTTCCCCCACAGTCCAAACACATGTGCTATAGGGGAATAAGTATAGTTGGCCGTAGTATATGTGTGTGTGTGTGAATGAGTGTGTATGGGTGTTTCCTAGTACTAGGTTGTGGCTGGAAGGGCATCCGCTGCGTAAAACATATGCTGGAATAGTTGTCAGTTCATTCCACTGTGGCAACCACTGATCCATAAGAGACTAAGCTGAAGGAAAATGAATGAATGCATCAATACACACAATGAAAAAAATGGTTCACTGGATTCACTGGAAGGTAAGTGGTTGCGAACAATTTATATGGGCTGAATTTAAACGAACAAATTAGATTTAGTAACGTTCAACTTCATTTGTTTTTTTAAATTTAGCCCAAGTTAAAATTTTGTAACCACTCACCTTAAAAAACATTTAGTAAATCCAAAGAATCATTTTTTCAGTGTATTATTACACAAAGGAAAAAAGTCAATATTAAAATTAATAGCTATGAATATATTAGCATAGAAACGACACATTTTTTTTGATTGCCCCCCGAGTCAAGCAAGTCCAGAACCGATGAGACTGAAGAGAATAATGAAAACTCGTCACACTTCGATGAGCTTCCATTTCTAGAGATAAAATCAGTATCTCATGATATCAAAGCAAACCTGTGAGTGTGTGTGTGTGTGTGAGTGTGTGTGTGTGTGTGTGTGTGTGTTTGCGTGTTTCTCAAGGCTGTTAATGTTTGTTTCAGGTGGTTTATTTCTCCGCCACATACCCGTATTTCATGCTCTTTATCCTGTTCATCCGTGGAGTGACTCTGCCGGGGGCCAAAGAGGGCATTTTATTCTACGTGACGCCCGAGTTCAGCAAACTGAAGGAATCAGAGGTACAGCAGTGTGTAATTAGCATACAGTAATGAACGTGTGTGTTTGGAGCACGGTTATTTTAGTAAACGAAGACTAGACTAAGACTAAACTATAAATGAAACTACTGAACTGTTAACTGAAATAAAAATGAAAAGAAGGAAGAATTGACAATAAATGAAAAACTAACACTAAAATATTCATAAATGCAGCAACACCAAAGCTCCAAATTATACATTTATTAACTTAAAAAGGCTAAGACTAAGCGTTTGACATTTGAAGCATACCGGCTCTTCATCAGACAAAACAAAACTAAACTAAATTGATAAATAGTCACTGAAAATCTATCTGAAATAAAAAAGTACTTAGCAAAATTTATAATGGTTTTCAAGGAATAACATAAATAAAATATATTTAAAAATCACAATAAATGATACGACTAAACTGGCAACAGTCACTGAAAAACCAAACATTTTTCATCAACTGGAATAAAACAAAATTACAGTAAATTAACAACAATCGCTGAAAACTGCAACACTTCTGTTAACTGAAATAAACGATTAAAAACAAGTTCACAATAAATGATAAAACTAAACAAACTTGATAAATAATCACTGAAAATCTAACTGAAATCAAATATTATTTAGCAAAGCTAATTTCAGGAATATATTTTCAGGAATATCTGAAAGTATAAAAACATTACAGTAACAAAATAACAGCCACTAAACCATGCAACATTTTCATCAACTGAAATAAAATACGAAAAATATTTTTTAATTAAAATAAATGAAAATCTAAAACTAAAAATTAAATGAAAAATAAAAAAAATCACAATAAATAAAAAATTTGAATAAATAAAACAAACAACTGTCTATTAAAAACATTTTAGTTATCTGAAATAAAATAGAAAAAAACTACAATAAACGTAATACTAAAGCCACTGGAAAATTCAGCTTTTTTCGTTTGCTGAAATAAAACTAGAAATTCACAATAAATGAAAAGCTAAAACTAAAGAAATTCACAACAGACACAAAATATATTCAACATTTTAATTAACTGAAATAAAAAAATACAATAAACAAAAAACTAAAACTAAACAAAACTGATAGTTACTGAAAATCTTACTGAAATTAAATAATAATTAGCAAAAGAAACAATTTTTTATTTCAGAATTAATAATTCTTCATTCTGTGGCGTAAAATCTGCTGCTGTTTAGAGAAACACTAGTAGGTGGCGCCAAACACAGTCCATGTGCATGAGTAAATACAAAAAACATCAAGTTTATATTTTCATATTTTCATTTATATGTTTATATTTTATTTTAATTATTATTTTACTAAAATACAAATGTTCTGAAATATTTATTTTATATGCAAATAATTGTGATTATTCATTTGAAAGCACTAATATAAACATAAGACATGCAACTTTTCTTCATTTGCCAAAAAAAATTGTAAATTACAATTGACTATTTATTTACTCTCTGAAGTGTTTCCAAACCTTTCAGAGTTTCTTCTAAGACTATAAGTTCTTTCTTCTAACACTATAAGTCATTTTTGTGTTCAACATCAAGAACATCAAGTTTCTTTCTTCTAATAAACAAACAAGAAGATATTTTTTCCAAGAATGCTGAAAACCGGTAACCATTGACTTCCATAGTAGGAAAAACAAATAGAAGTCAATGGTTAACGGTTTTCCTCAAAATATATATTTTTTGTGCTCAACAGAAGAAACAACATCAAGTTTTTTTTTTCTAATTAACACAAAAGAAGATATTTTGAAGAAAGCTGAAAACCGGTAACCCCTGACTTTCATAGTCAACAAGTGGAAGTCAATGGTTACCGGTTCTCAGAAGAAAAAAAATCAAACAATAATAATGACACGAAATGATGAAAGAATTTTTCTATCCCTTTAACAGAACATGTGAAAATAATATCAAAAACAAAAAACTGATTAAAAATGCTAACCTGTTTATTAAATGCTCCAAACGTACACTATAATTTAAGGGACAGTTCACCCAGAAATGAAAATGTACTGTCTATTTACTCACCATCAAGTGTTTCCAAACATTTATTAATTTTAGTTGAATACTAAAGAATATTTTTGGAAGAAAGCTGAAAGTCAGTAACCATTGACTTCCATAATAAGAAAAACAAATGGAAGTGAATGGTTACCAGTTTTTTCCAGAATATATATATATATATATACATACAGTTAAAGTCAGAATTCCCCCCCCCCCCTTTGAATTTTTCTTCTTTTTTAAATATTTCCCAAATGATGTTTAACAGAGCAAGGAAATTTTCACAGTATGTCTGATAATATTTTTTCTTCTGGAGAAAGTCTTATTTGTTTTATTTCGGCTAGAATAAAAGCAGTTTTTAATTTTTTTAAATCCATTTTAAGGTCAATATTATTAGCCCCTTTAAGCTATATTTGTTTTCGATAGTCTTCAGAACAAACCATCATTATACAATAACTTGCCTAATTACCCTAACCTGCCTAGTTAACCTAATTACCCTAGTTAAGCCTTTAAATGTCACTTTAAGCTGTATAGAAGTGTCTTGAAGAATATCTAGTCTAATATTATGTACTGTCATCATGACAAATATTAAATACATCAGTTATTAGAGTTATTAACACTATTATGATTAGAAATGTGCTGAAGAAATGTACTCTGTTAAACAGAAATTGGGGAAAAAATAAACAGGGGGGCTACTAATTCTGTCTTTAACTGTATAATAGATTTGGAATATTAACATTAACAGATTTGGAACATGTAAGTTAATGATGACAGAATTTAATCGACAACTTAAACTAATTGTAAAAATGCTAAACATTAATAACCTGTTGATCAAATATTAACTGTGTGAATTCTCCGTCAGGTGTGGCTGGACGCCGCCACGCAGATCTTCTTCTCGTACGGTCTGGGTCTGGGCTCGCTCATCGCCCTCGGGAGCTACAACCCCTTCAACAATAACGTTTACAAGTATGCGGCAACTGTAAGATTTATTAAAGGCCATTCAAATGATGTCTTTAATTTAATCTGTACAGAGCAGAGCTGAAGTGCACTAGATGTTTAGCAGGGTGAACGACGACTGATTGAGTGAACTCGTTTTCCGTCTGCTTCTCAGAGACTCCATCATCGTCTGCTGCATTAATTCCTTCACCAGTATGTTCGCCGGATTCGTCATTTTCTCCATCGTTGGTTTCATGGCGCACATCACAAAACGACCCATCGCAGACGTGGCGGCATCAGGTGACCATCAGGGATTCAGATCTATTACTGATAATACCTGAAGCACACAGGGATTTAGTATTTGCAGTCGAAGTCCAAATTATTCGCCCTCCCGTGATTTTCTTCTTCAAATATTTCCCAGATGATGTTGAACAGATTCAGGAAATTTTCACAGCATTTCCTACAATATTTTTTCTTCCGGAGAAAGTCTTATTTGTTTTATTTCAGCTACAATAAAAGCAGTTTTTAATTGTTTTAAAGCCATTTTAAGGTCAATATTATTAGCCCCTTCAGCAATATTAGTTTTGGATTGTCTCCAGAATAAACCACTGTTATACAATGACTTGCCTAATTACCCTAACTTTACCCTAATTACCCTAGTTAAGCCTTTAAATGTCACTTTAAGCTGAATACTAGTGTCTTGAAGAATATCTAGTCTAATATTATTTACTCTCATCATGACAGAGAAAAGAGTTCAGTGTTAATCTAATCACACACACACTGAAACAGTGCTGAGAATTACAGACTGGAGTAGTGTGTGTGTGTGTGTGTGTGTGTGTGTGTGTGTGTGTGTGATCAGGGTTACAGCTGAACTTTGGTGGAAGGTGGATCTCTATCCTAGTGTGTGTCTCAATCAGCTCTCGAGGTCATTCATCAGCATTTATAGTAATCTAATGGAATGTGTGTGTGTGTGTGTGTGTGTGTGTGTGTGTGTGTGTGCAGGGCCGGGACTGGCGTTTCTGGCGTACCCTGAGGCCGTCACTCAGCTGCCGATCTCTCCACTCTGGGCTGTGCTGTTCTTTTCCATGCTGCTCATGCTGGGCATCGACAGTCAGGTAAAACACAGACACACACACACACATGCATGCACACATACACACATGCATGCACGCACACACAGACACTCATGCACACAGACACACACAACTGCATGGACACAAACACACATGCAGATGCACGCACACACAAAGTCACGTGCACACACAGACACTGACACAGGCACACACGCACACACACATGCTTGCGCACACACAAACACGCACACACACATATGCATGCACACACACATTCACGCACACACATGCATGCACGCAAACACACATGCGTGCACGCACACAGACACGTACACACACACATAGGCATGCACAGACACACATGCATTTAAACATGCATGCACAAATGCACATGCACAGAGACACACACACAGATATACAACATGCTGATATACACCAAGATACACAACAATTACTGATATACAACATGCACTCATTCCAGATCTGATTGATTATTGTGTTATCAGAGAAAGACACACATACACACACTCATGCTGGTACGCACACAAGCAGATACACACACACACACACACACACATTTTTTATTCTTTGTTTTATTCTTATATTGTGGGTTGTGTGTTGTGTTGTGTGTAGTTCTGTACAGTGGAGGGCTTCATTACAGCTCTGGTGGATGAATTTCCACGAGCTCTGCGAGGAAGAAGAGAAATCTTCATCGCTGTGGTCTGTCTGGTGTCGTATTTGATCGGCCTGTCCAACATCACACAGGTGAAGAAATACACTCATATTGCTCATATTTCACATTACACTGCATTTCATCATAAAGCTGTGTGTGTGTGTGTGTGTGTGTGTGCGTGTGTATGTATGTGCAATGGCTGTAAGGTAAAAATACAGTAAGAGCAGATCGAGAGCTCTTGAAGTTGAATTAAGCAGATCATCTACATTTGCTGTGGTTTGCAGTGACTCTGAAGTGGTCAGACTATATAAAACACATACTGTTATATAAAATATTGAAGAGGCTTGGACACACTGCAAAAAAATATAATAAATATAATATAATATAAAATAATAATAATAATAATAATAATAATAATAATAATAAAAATATAATAATAATAATAAAAATATAATAATAATAATAATAGAAATATAATAATAATAATAATAATATAATAGTAATAGTAATAATAATAATAATATAATAATAATAATAATAATAATAATAATAATATAATAGTAATAATAATAATAATAATAATATAATAATAATATAATAATATAATAATATAATAATAATAATAATAATAATAATAATAATAACAATAATAATAGATTAAATGAATAATTAATTAAAAATCTGCACTAATTTATTGTTAAATGCATAATAGTAATTAGCAGTAAATAATGTATTTTAATAACAAAAATCTCTCTAATAATTGTTATTGTATATCATTTTATATCATTGTTATACTTATTTTGAATAGTTATTTTATAAAAGGGTTTTGTTCCTTTAGCGTTCTTGTTCTGTCCTCTAAAATTCAGCAGTTTAAACATCTGTAAAAGATATTAAGGAAAGAAAGACAGAAAAAAGAAAGAAATTTTATTCATTCATTCATTCATTTTCTTTTTGGCTTAGTCCCTTTATTATTCTGGGGTCGCCACATTATCATTATTTAATTAAATATTGAATTATTTATTTTATTACATAATTAAATAATAATAAAATAAAACCAAGTTTTTTAAGCAAAAACATTCTTAATTTTGATGTATTTTGAAGAAAACATGACATGTTCTTTCTGAGAAGCAAGTAATTTTGCTTCTCAAGTAAATGCATGTTGATCTAATTGATTTATTATCATTTTTCCAGTCTGTCATAATAACCACCATAGTATATAGGAGGTAACATGGAAATACACACAAGAAAGTGCACTAAAGCAAGTAATTGAAATGAACAGCAATTATTACCACATAAAACACCACAATGTACAACAATAACTACAAAATACAATATATATATATATAATCTCTCACATTTTGTGAAGTCATAACATGTCATAAGCAAACAAACTAACAAATGAATTTTTTTGCAAATTTGAAATATAAATGTTTTTTATAAATAAATGAATAATAAAATAAATAAATCTTAGATAAATTAATAGAAAGAAAACAAACAAACAAACAAACAATCTCTTTCCCACATTTTGTGAAATGTTATATTACTACATAAACAAACTAACAAATAAGATATTTTGCAATTTTGATACATGGACATTTAAATAAATAAATAAATAAAATAAAATACAGTTAAATAATTAATTAGATAGATAGATAGATAGATAGATAGATAGATAGATAGATAGATAGATAGATAGATAGATAGATAGATAGATAGATGGATAGATGGATAGATGGATAGATAGATAGATAGATAAAGTAGATAAGGTAGATAAAGTAGGCGTTTCATTCAGAAAGATGGAGAAAAGGGTTTGGGGAAAGTTATTACAACCTAGCAGACTCCTCCTGCTCACTATTTCTGTTTGTTGACAAAACTGACAGCTGGAGGGGCGTGGTTAAGTATGTTAGCCACACCCAATACCTCAGACAGACCTAATCTGAGAATTTGACTGGAAACAAACAGGAAGTGCATTTGCAGTCTTCGATTAAAGATTACAAGAGCAAACTACTGTTTATCCTCTTAATGACATGCACAGAGAAACTGTTCACCACAGAACTAGCAATGTGAGCTAACAAAATCTATTTGATAGTTTTGATTTCATGTGGACTTTAATTGTGTTTATCTTGTGTGGACAGGGCGGTCTGTATGTGTTCAAGCTCTTCGACTATTACTCTGCCAGCGGGATGTGTCTGCTGTTCCTCGTCTTCTTCGAGTGCATCTCCATATCCTGGTTCTACGGTAATTGTGCTTAAATATATAAGATAATCTATTAATTTGCATGCAGGTAGATATATGGTGGTATACTGTATGCTATTACATAAATGACATGCAAGTTCCTATATGGATTTCACATTTATAAATATGTCATATATGCAACATATTATATATATTTAAATATTACAAAAATGGTAGATATTTTTTCACCCATTGGAATTCCAAACATGCACATATATAAAAGATTGCTTATATATATATATATATATATATATATATATATATATATATATATATATATATATATATATATATATATATATATATATATATATATATATATATATATTATACATATAAATGTGGCAGAAAATTTTCATGCTCTTTTGCATGCAGATTAATGCAGATTATTATCTGTTAGATGACAATATATGCAAATTACATATTCGACAGACAAGTTTATTTTTATATATCACATGTGCAACATATATTTTTAATTGATGAACTAAATTGGCTGTAGTGTATTTGTGTATATGTGAATGTGAAAGTGTATGGGTGTTTCCCAGTACTGGGTTGCAGCTGGAAGGGCATCTGCTGTGTAAAACATATGCTGGAATAGTTGGTGGTTCATTCCACTGTGGTGAGCCCTCATAAATCAAAGACTAAGCCAAAGGAAAATGAATAAATTAATGAATATTTATCATTATTTTTAACACATATGTACAGATTTGTAACTCCAATAGTTGAAATAATTATCAAAACTTCAATTTTTGCAATATTTTTAATTATATGTTCAAATATAACATATTTTATATATGCAAAATACACATTTGAACTTGGTTGAATGTCATATGTGTAATTTGCAAATATTTCCTTACATCAGATTTGTATGTGGGCCAAGCAGTGTTAAATTTAACATCCATTTTTAAAAACTGCATATCGCCAAATATAATTATTCAACGCCATAAAGATTTAAAGGGCACCTATTATGCAAAAATCACTTTAATAAGGAGTTTAAACACAGTTGTGTGTCGGTGGTGTGTGAATATCTCCAGCTCCTAATAGTAAAGATGAATTAATTGTATTTGTTATAATCAGACTTGATAAAAACAGTCTGCAGAAACACTTTGATTGACATTCTCCCTTTGTACGTGTCATCAGAGGGGGAAAGTCCCACCCACAAGTGACCATCTCCTCATTAGCATACAATGTTTTAGTCAGATTTTTTTAAGTGTCACTATACTGACACACAGGCATCTGTAGCTCCGCCCTCTTCTGAAAAGAGCCCAATCTCATTTAAATTTAAAGCGACAGTCACCAAAACGTCACGATTAGAATCAAAGCCTAAAAGTGTCAGTTTCAGAGAGTTAGAAAACATTATTTGTGTGCTATTTTCAGCTGAAATGTCACTACACACACTCTAGAGACATCAGAGACTTATTTTACATCATAGGTAAAATGGGTCCCTTTTGAACCCACATGGTGAAGAATAACCGACGTCATCATTTTTATTTTTGAGTGAACTGTCCCTTTAATAATTTGTTTGCATTTAATTCCCCTCACTAGCAGGCGTAATGCGTAACGCATGCTAATGATTATCAGAGATCTTCATAATTCATGCTAATCTCGGTGCCAGACTCATTTCCACACTCAGTTGATTTGACTGAATGTGAACCTGCAGAATCTTAATTGTTGTGCGTGGCAGGCCTGATTATGCAAACGACTGCGCGATCCTCCATTTGCATTTATGAAGAGGCATCGCAGGCCTCCAGCCGGCTGTACTACACACGCAGTACTGCATTTACACTCTTTATATTGTTTTTTTTGCAGGTGTCAATAAATTCTATGGCAATCTAGAGGAGATGATCGGATACAAGCCGTGCATTTGGTGGAAGCTGTGCTGGGTGGTGTTCACTCCACTGATCGTGGCGGTAGGTGCATTTATTGCGTGCTTTAAAAAAGTGTATTATGTTTTGCAACAAAGACGATGAACATACAGTAGGTTTAACAATAAACATGAGGAAGCTCAACAAAAGCACAAACCGCACTGCTTTTCTTAGTCTTATTAGTGATGTGCATTGCAAAAGAACTTCATATTGACTATTTAAAAACGTGGTTCTCTCAGTATTTTGATTTTATTTAAATCCTCAGATTCTGGATTTTCACATAGATGCATCTCTGTCCAATCTTAACAACCATGCATCAATGTTAAGCCTATTTATTTGTAATAAATAAAATTTGCATTTATGACTGATTTTGTGGTCACATTTTAGAACTGAATCTGCAAATATATTATTTAAGAAATCTTATTCTTATCTTATCTTATCTTATCTTATCTTATCTTATCTTATCTTATCTTATCTTATCTTATCTTATCTTATCTTATCTTATCTTATCTTATCTTATCTTATCTTAATCTAATTCAGTTTGAACTGCAGCAGATCGTCTTGACCATGTCTACAAGCCTAAATGCATTGAGCTGCTGCCATGTGATTGGCTGATTAGAAATTTGCGTTAAACAGCAGTTGGACAGGTGTACCTAATAAAGTGTAAATATCTAATAGATATCTAAGTCTTCTGAATACATATTTATCTCAGTTTTTTAGTTTCTTTCATGTAGGAATAGTAAGAGATCAAAGTCCATTTACTGTCACGCTTTATGGGACCATTTACAGTTACATATGTAAACCATAATATTGGTACTGCGGCAAATTTATTATTATTATTTGTTTTACTGAAAGCTAATTCTTTGAGATATCAACTTCAAATTTGAAATATAATTTGTTCAGACTTTTAGCTTCGATTTTTGTGTCAAATCTGGCCTCAAACAGCTGTTAGACTTATTATTTCTTATTGTTACTTATTACTGAGAAACCCGGGTCCATTGGCGTGAGATGGCATTGTGGGGGGTTACTGCCTCTTTATATTTTGTGAGCTGCAGATCCTGACAGATTGTTTGTTTGTTGTGCATTAGGGAGTGTTTCTGTTCAGCGCCGTTCAGATGGTCCCGCTCACCTTGAACAATTACGTGTTCCCGAAATGGGGGCAAGGCGTGGGCTGGTGCATGGCACTGTCCTCCATGGTCCTCATTCCCGGATACATGGGCTACATGTTCCTCACCCTCAAGGGCTCATACAAAGAGGTAATGCGGACATACCTGTGCCCAATGTTAACAAGCATGAATTTGGATTTTAATGACGCATTAGTAAATGTTGAACTATGATATTATTGAATTGAATTGATTTATTATATTATTATTATATTAATAAGTGCTGTACAAGTATCGTTCATACTTAGTTCATGCTAGTAAATACATTAACTAATGAAACCTTATTGTAAAGTGTAATATTATTAGTATTATTATTAAGAAGCTTATGTTAGTAAATGAAGACTGAAACTATTCACCATTTTCATTAACTGAAGTATATATATAAAATATATAAAGACAAATATATAAAAAAATCCACAATAACTGAAAAACTAAACAAAACTAACATTGATCACTGAAAAATGAATTAATTTTGTTAACCGTAATGAAGTATTAAAAATTACCGTAAATGAAAGACTAAAACTAAACAAAACTGATGACAGTCACTGAAAGATTACACATTTTTGTTAGCTGTAATAAAGTACTAAAAAATACAATAAGCGAAAAACTAAAATTAAATGAACCTGACAATGGTCACTGATAAACAAATAAACATTTTAGCTAATTAAAATAAATTAAAAAATACTCCCAATAAATGGAAAAACTACAACTAAACAAAACTAACAACAATCACTGAAAATCAAAACATTTTCGGTAACTGAAATAAAATAAAAAGTCACAATAAATGAAACACTAAAGCTAAATGAAACTAACAACAATCACTGAAAATCTAAACATTTTCCTGAGCTAAAATAAAACAAAAATTCACAGTAAATTAAATACTAAACCTAAACGAAACTAACAACGATCCCTGAAAAAAAAACATTTTCCCGAGCTAAAATAAAGCAAAAATTCACAATAAATGAAACACTAAAGCTAAACGAAACTAACAGCGATCACTGAAAAGTGAAACAATTTTGCTAACTGAAATAAAATTAAGATTCATCGTAAATTAAATACTAAAGCTAAACGAAACTAACAATGATCACTGAAAAACAAAACATTTTCGTGAGCTAAAATAAAACAAAAATTCACAATAAATGAAACACTAAAGCTAAACGAAACTAACAATGATCACTGAAAAACAGAACATTTTCGCTAGTTAAAATAAAATAAAAATTCACAAAATCTACAACTGAACAAAACTTCGAAACGAAACGAAACTAACATCGATCACTGAAAAACAAAACATTTTCCCGAGCTAAAATAAAACAAAAATTCACAGTAAATTAAATACTAAACCTAAACGAAACTAACAGCGATCACTGAAAAGTGAAACAATTTTGCTAACTGAAATAAAATTAAGATTCATCGTAAATGAAATACTAAAGCTAAACGAAACTAACAGCGATCACTGAAAAACAAAACATTTTCCCGAGCTAAAATAAAACAAAAATTCACAGTAAATCAAATACTAAACCTAAACGAAACTAACAACGATCACTGAAAAACAGAACATTTTCGCGAGCTAAAATAAAATAAAAATTCACAATAAATGAAAAACTACAACTTAAAACTGACAATGATCACTAAAAAAACGGAACATTTTCATTAACTGAAATAAAGTAAAATTTCACAATAAAGGAAAAACTGAATCTGAAATTAAATAATAATTAGCAAAAATAAATTATAATTTGCAAAGCAGTCATTCTGTGGCATAAATCTGACCTGCGGCTGTTTATAGAAACACCAGTAGGTGGCGCCAAACACATCCGTCAACAGCACGATTGTATACCAAAACATCTATAAACATAAAATGCGCTTTATATTGTCTGCTTTTGCTAAAAACTAAAACTACATATACAGTATGATCTGTAATACGAAGATGTTTGCCTGAATCCACAATGTTTCTTTTTATTTGTTGCATTTGTGTGGTTTTTAGTTCTGTGTTTGTTCAAAAAATTGTTTTACTTTTATTACTAACAGGTTTGCACATGTTATTATGTGTTGCTCTTACAACTGGGACCGACGACAAGACTTTTGGCAGTGTAGAATAACTAAAACTGAAGCTAATAGAATAGAATAGATTTTATTTGTCATTGCACATTATGGAAGTACAACAAAACTATTATTCTCCATCAGGAAGAGGTGCCCATACAATCTAAACTACAATCTAAAACTAAACTGAAATCTGCTGCACATTAAAAAATTGACTCAAAATAAAAGGCCATTTAAAAATCTGTAATAACCTTGCAGCCAAGTCCTCAGCCACAGGTGCATCTGTCAGGAAACATGAAAGTCTCTCCTCTGTAATTGATTTGGATGGCGTGCATTATTAATGCAGATGTTCCAGCATGGGGTGAAGCATGCACTGCTCCTATTTCGTGGCTATTGGATGCGTTATAATTGCATCAATTAGCCTTCAGTTCTTGCTGTTGCTGGAGCATGCAATCAGAGACTGGGAGATTCCATGAAGCAAACGTCTGTCTCTGTTGCTGATTCAGGTTTCTGAGACGAGGCATTTGGAACAAAAAGACACAGAGCTTTAATAATGACACATTTAGACTGTGTGTGTCCTAACTACACACCACATGATGCAGCGACATGCGATGATAGACATCTTTTTTCATGATAAAATTTGTTTTTTGTTCGAACTATCTGTTATAGCAATGTGCAAAACACTTTGTATTTCTGGGTGGCACGGTGGCTCAGTGGTTAGCACTGTGGCCTCACAGCAGGAAGGTCGCTGGTTTGAGTTCCAGCAAGGTTAGTTGGTGTTTCAGTGTGGAGTTTGCATGTTCTCCCCGTGTTGGCGTGGGTTTCCTCCGGGTGCTCCGGTTTCCCCCACAATCCAAACACATGCACTATAGGGTGTATGGGTGTTTCCTAGTAGTGGGTTGCATCCGTTGCACAAAAAAAATGCTGGAATAATTGGTGGTTCATTCCGCTGTGGCGACCCCTGATAAGGGACTAAGGAAAAAGAATGAATGAATAAGTTTCTATATTTCGTCACGGCTGAACTACAGTATAAACTACTATGACTTTAATAACCTCAGCTGCAGATTATGTGCCTTATTCAGTGTTAAATGTGTCTAATGTGAGTTTGAAGACTGTTTTACGTGAGATTTATTGCTATACTGAAAGCAGAAGTCTGTCAATTTACCTCAGATTTTGAAAATAAAGTAACTAGCAAACATATAGTTTGAAAATTCACATTACTGTGACTCAGAATATTCATTTATTTTATTTTCAGCTTAGTCCCTTTATTAATCTGGGGTCGCTACAGCGGAATGAACCGCCAACTTATCCAGCATATGTTTTACGCAGCGGATGCCCTTCCAGCCGCAACCCAGTATTGGGAAACACCCACACTCTCTCATTCACACAGATACATACGGACAATTTAGCTCAACCAATTCCCCTATAGCGCATGTGTTTGGACTTGTGGGGGAAACCGGAGCACCTGGAGGAAACCCCCGCCAACACAGGGAGAACACGCAAACTCCACACAGACATGCCCACTGACTCAGCCGAGGCTCGAACTAGCGACCTTCTTGCTGTGAGGTCACAGCACTACCCACTGCCGCACTATCCTGACTTAGAATTACATCAGAGATTTCATTTGGAAATAATTAACCCTCTTGTTGACTTATGGGTCAAAAATGACTCGCAACATTTTAACAGTAGAAAAAAAAACTGTATTTTATTTTCAATCTTGAAGTTTGGTGACTTTTTTAATGACCCCAACATTGGAATTTTTTTTTTATGAAAGCTGAAGTCATTTAGGCTACAACTCTTGTTCTTTGGGTCAATTTTGACCCACCAGCTATAAATAAGACACACACACACACTACACACACACACAATAAGAAACTCTTGAATGCTGTCTTGCTAAACACCCCTTACACTCCTGCAGGTATTTTATCATGATAAAACACACTCTTAACTGTAGTGAGAGTGGAGTGTTGTCCACTGAGTGAACACTGATGAGGGAACACACATGAAGATCAGCTTCTTTCTTCATGAAAAACAGAAATTAAACTGATCTGCTCTATTTGAGGGATCTAGTGAAGACTGACCCTGGGTAGTGTATACAGACAATGAGAAGGTTAAATTATAAACCTCACCATTTGGTTGTGATTGCAGTGCACTATTCTTCTTCTGAATGTCTGCTATTTAAATGTTTCTGCCGTGTCGCGTCTGACAGGTTCACACTGGTGAAGTGAAAGATTAGCTTCTTGATTTGCTAATTGTGTACCAATCAAGATCCTGATTTACGCTCTCATGCATCAACGCATCCTGTTTGTCTCTCCTGAAATGCCCGCTGGTGATTCTCTTCCCTTATTTTGCAGCGCCTTCGGATAATGATCCAGCCCACGGCGGCAGCAGTGCGGACTCAGGAGAACGGGCCCGAACAACAACCTGAAAACCCGACTCCAGCCAACGACGAGGCCTACATTTAACCGTACTCCAGCAAGAGCCAATAAAAGCGTAATCACGGTTGATCACAACCAAGGACTTCCATGTCTAAAGTATATCCACCTACCTCCGAGGGAAAAACCAACCTGATTACAGTTTGACTCGTTTTGGTACATGGTCCAAAAAAAATCCAACAGCAAAACAAATCTAAGCTAAACCTGTGTTTCATATGCAAGATATTAGTAAAAGGGGTAAAAAAAAAAAAAAGAGATTTGGCATCCCAACGTAATTCCAACAGCACAGTGTTAATTTGATATTACATGTAATTAATGTATTAAAATATAAAAATACAGTTGTAGGTTAGAATCGAATTGTATCTGATTGTATCTGAAAAATATATAAATATATGAACATACATCTATATATATATATATATATATATCTATGAAAAGCAGGGAGTGCATTTAAAAAAAGGGGCAAGATTCAGACTATACACTTTTGGAGAGCGTTTCAATCCGTTCAGCCAAACCCTGAAGACAAGCACAAGACAACAAATATGGATTTGGGTTTACAAACGCCCCGGGGGGCAGCCGCAGGGGCAAATCGACGTCAAAAAAGACTGTTATTTTTTCCTTTTTCTTTTTTCTAAGACAAAAATAACTTTGTATGTGTTTTTTAGGATCATTTTAGTACGTGTTTTCTATGTAAGAGTAAGAAGGACCAAATTCATGTGTACGCTATACTGACAGGTCTGAACGCTGTTTTACGTCGCACCGAATCACCGCACAAAGTCATATTTTTGGGGCCGACGCACCCCGTGAGACCACTGTTAATCTGCTCAGCACATTTGCATGCCACTCCTCAGGAAAAATGGCGAAAGTGACCAAAATTTGCTCTCCTGGATCTGAAGCGATTATAGCTGTGAGCAGCAAACCATCAGTTCTGTCGTCTGTTGCCATGGTTTCAAGGGTCATTTTGTCAGACATCGTTGGCGAACCAGCACTCTGTGTGTGTGTGTGTCTGTGTGTGTCAGAAACAGACAGAGCCGTCGCTCCAACCAGAAAAACACACACAAACAAAACGTCACCCAAAAACGATGTTGCGTTGTTTTTAAAAACACACACACACAGGGCAATAATAAGTACTTTGCGTGGAATGATGTTAAGGAATATGCGTGTGTGCATGTGTGTGACGCAGAGAGAAGCGACTCTTTTATTTTACCGCCGTTTTTTTTAAAGAGAAAATAAAAGTCACTGACTGGTGAAAAGCACAAAGCTTTAAGTTCACAAAGCCACAAAGGGAATCTGAAAAACCAACACTGCTAGTTTGCTTCTCCGGCAGCTAAACGTGTGACAGAGATCTGGATTAATTAGTCGATTTATTCTGACGTCTGATGAAAACGTGCAATCAATCAAGAGTTTTTCGTGAAATTGTATAAATTTACCACTCATCAGATTTCTCTCTGAAACAATGTTGTAAAACTGTACCGTGTAAAAGTACCTGTGAATGTCCGTTTTGAGGTTTTTGTCTTGTTGAAGAACCTTATATTATTTGCTGTTTACTGCAATAATGCATCCATCTCAGAAACTAAAGCACATATCTTTCTGAAGTGTAAAAAAACAAAATAAAAAAAAGAAGAGTAATAATAACAAATGAATAACCACGACGGAAGATCATAAGAGAATAGATAATATGTCTAGTCAAACAAAATATTGTTTTGTATATTTCTAACTGTTTGGGCCTAATGTAAAATATTCTATGTAAAGAAAAAATATATATATAATACATGTCTTTAGATGGTGTTATAAAAAAAGCATGATTGCAATATGTTATATGATAAAAAAAATAAAGTATTATAGATTATAACATGCGCTTCATGTCTTGTGTTCAATAATCGATGCATTGCAATTATACATTTGGAGAAAGGCCAGTTCAAATGCAAAGATGCACTGGATGAAAACAATGTCATTTTTCATTACGAATATCTAAACAATCTTCGATTAGGATTTTAAATCTATTAGTGGCAACAGAAAAACAAACTTCACAGCAGGCACACAACGTCATTAATATTAGGTTCGATTTAGGTTGTGATGTAGGGTGACCAAAATTCAACATCCAGCCAGCGTCTAAAGACAACGTTATTTTGCAATTCAATAATGACATTAAATGACGATATTTGGTTATTTATAAGTTGTGTTGGAAAATGACCAAAATCCAACGTCAAGCCAGCATCTTAAACCAACGTCATATTGACGTCAAATACTGACATTTATTTGTGAGGCAACCATAATCCAACGTTAAATAGATGTTATATTGGTAGCATCCACACAACGTCAAGCTGTAACATCAGTAGATGTTGATCTTTGGTTAATTTTAGGTTGTGTTGGAAAGTGACCAAAATCCAACGTCAAGCCAGCATCTTAAACCAACGTCATATTGACGTCAAATACTGACATTTATTTGTGAGGTATGGCAACCATAATCCAACGTTTAATAGACGTTATATTGGTAACGTCCACACAACGTCAAGCTGTAACATCAGTAGACGTTGATCTTTGGTTAATTTTAGGTTGTGATGGAAAGTGACCAAAATCCATGACAACCTAAAAACAACCTAGTATCAACATCTAATGATGTTACAGCTTGTGTGTCGTTACCACGATGGCACTAGTGTCAGACTGATGTTGAGTTCTGACGTTAACCCGATTTTCATTTTCACCCAAAATGCAACATCCCACGACGTTGGGGTACAACGTTAATCTGACGTCATGTTAACTTCCTGTGCCTGCTGGGTTAATTCAATAGAAAAAAAACATATTATTTAATTCTAACTGGTAGATCTGGTTGTTTTTCCAGTAAGCAATAACTAATTTAATTTAAATAAAATGTTTATGATGATATTGCTTTTTTTTAATATGTAAATTAAAACGAAAGCTCATTTTTGTTCTATTTAAAGATGATTAAGAAGGAAAAATATCATTCAAAAACACACCGTCTCCATTTTAAGTGCTGTAACGTTACTGTAGGGTATAATGTGCACCACACAAGACAATCCAGAACCACATTCTGCACACATTACAAAGTTCTGGCTGCAGACTAAGAGGATACAGGGACTTGACTGGCCTGCCTGCAGTCCCGACCTGTCTCCAATTGAGAATGTGTAGTGCATTTTGAAGCACTATAGCTACAATGTTGACCCCGTACTGTTGTCCACTTGTTTGCAGGAAGAACGGGACAAAATTACACCTAAAACTCTTCATAACTTGGTGTCTTCAGTGTCTTTAAGAGTTGTGAAAAGAAACGGCAACATTACAGTGTGTTTATTTAGGGGAAAAAACTATAAAAATCATCATGAGGAATAATAATTCCTTATTTAATTATAATAATTAATGTTTGTTCTATTGTCCGCAATGAAATACGAGTCAAAGTAAATGTAGAAATCAGTACTTTCTTCTTTTTATTTGCATTTTCCATACTACCATTCCATTCCATACTGATTTGAAGGTGTATATAAAGATGATTACACACAATATCTATTTTAAGTGCTGTAACGTTACTGTAGGATATGATGTACAGCAGGCATGATGATTCCTGTGACCTGATGGTGGATTAATAGATGCCCTGATGGATTCTGTCCAGAGAGTTTAATTAATCTCCTTCAGCAATTACCTCTTTAATAGTCCCAGAGGAGCTCCAGTATTTAACTACATCTGAGTGTGAAGTGGAACAAAAACACTTTAGTATAAGTAACAATTCACACTATTAACTACTGTCAATTATTAAGATATTAACTCTTTAATATTGCTTATAAAGTATGATCTAATTCTACATCACCAATCCTACCCAATACCTGAAACCAGCTACTACAGTACCTTACTAAATATTAATAAGCAGCTAATTATTGATTTATTAATCAAATAGTCTTAGTTAATGGTTTGTTAATAGCAAGAATTGTACATTAAAATAAAACATGATTTATTTTTCAGGCAAGCTATTTAACATAAATACACTCATCCTTTTTTTTAAAGCAAAGCATTGCTTCATGTTCATTTCATTCACTCAAGTAAACGTATCTCAGAATGACTATATAGCTTTATTTTAAGGGTTGATTAAGGTTAAGCAGCAAATTGGTAGTTTATTAATCTAATAGCGTTAGTTAATGCTTTGTTAATAGCCTGAAATATAGATTAAAATAAAGTGTGACCAAAAAAAAAAACATGATTTATTGATCAGGGAAGCTATTTAACAAAAATACACTCACAAATGCAAATACTCCATGGACAATTATATGCATTTAAATGCCTATATAAACCTTTATAAAGATAAAGCTACTGTATTTAACAAAAATACACTCATAAATGCAAATACTCCACGTAAACTGTTCATCTCATCGACTGCATTTGCAAATGTAATGTTTTTTTTTTGTTTATGTTTAACTGATATTGATTCATCTCCGAGGTTGCACTGTGGATTTTAACATTCTGCCGTTCCCTGTGGCCCACATACACTACCACCGCTGTGATATAATAGCCTGCGCTTGTGGATCCAATTGGCATGTTAAATGTGGTCTGGGTGGGGGGTTGATCAGGGACCAGACATTTGGAGGAGTCTCAGTGCTCAGCCAATGACAGATGTGCTGGAGGTAATTCACTTCAGG
Source organism: Danio aesculapii (assembly GCF_903798145.1). Taxonomy (NCBI): domain Eukaryota; kingdom Metazoa; phylum Chordata; class Actinopteri; order Cypriniformes; family Danionidae; genus Danio; species Danio aesculapii. The sequence continues at coordinate 891,849 of NC_079445.1, read as the reverse complement.
CGCTGCACGTCCTATAATTGTAAATCTGTCTCAATAGTGCTCTATATATCAGAGCCAAACCTGAGAGTGACGAATGCACTCAAATTCATGCACACTGAAAAGCACATTATTATTATTTTTCTCTTTAAGGGCAAATCAACATTGGTGCTTTTAAAAATCACACACACTGGACGAATGTCCTAACATTCTTAAATCAACATACATTTATTGCAGAAGCAAAATAACATCAAATTAGTTTTCTGAAAATGTGTCAAAATTACGCTCGAAACAAAAATAAAGATCAGCCAGTGGAATTAATAGTTTGAGTCTATACCGCTGCTGTTCATTTTTCAAGCAAATCATACTATCTTTCCTCATCGTTCTTCATTTCTTTCATCATTTTGCTCAAGTTAATATCTTAATCTTATGGTTTGATTAGGAATAGGTTTGATTGTAACAATGCATTGTGTCTCAACAAACAAATATTAAGTGAGGTTTATTAATAAACTAATTTCGAGAGGATCACGTGCTTATGATTTATCACAGCCGGTCTCATATTAAGCTAATCAGTATCATCCAATCATATGAGCCATAAGCTACTATAAATAACCACAGTTTTCAGTCCACTTTATCTCCGTTTGGAAGAAACCCCCCTTCCTCCCCATTCTCCTCCTTCACTTTAGATCGGGCGGCACGGAGGCCCAGTGGTTAGCACTGTTAGCCCCACAGCAAGAACACTGCCAACCCTGGTCCTGCCAGGTCGGTAGGTGTTTCTGTGAGGAGTTCGTATGTTCTCCCCGTGTCCGCGTGGGTTTTCCCCGGGTTCTCCGGTTTCCTCCCACCATCCAAATATATACATCATGCATAACAATGAAACATTTGTCTAGCCCCCTTTTTTTTCCTCATGTGTTCCCTTAGCTACTGCAGACGGGGAGTTCTGAGATCCACCGAGCTCAGGCTCCCCTCTCGCTCTGCAAACGGGAGGAAGCCCCGGGCTCGAGGATCCCTTGACAGCATGCCAAACAAGCTATTGATGAATCATCAGCTAAGTGTGAACTCTTGAAAATCAGAATGTAATTATTAATAAAATAATTAATCCAATAATTGATAAAAGCATTAATAAAATAAAAGTTTCAACGCTTTTAAAGGGACAGTTCACACAAAATTTAAATGAATTTCAAACCCATTTTGCTGTCTTTGCTCTGCTAAACACAAAGAAAGATGTTTGGAGAAAATGTCAGAAACCAAACACATCTCAAGAAGAAATTCTAGGTTATTTAGACCCAAACTGGGTAAAACATGCAATAACCCAAACATTTGATTAAATTTGGTCCTATTAATTTAATTAGAAAAAATAAATAACTCGGAGTTATTTAAGGTACCAACCTTTAAGAGAGTTTGAGTGAGTTTAATTAATCTCCTTCTGCAGTTAACTCTTTAATATTCCCAGTGGAGCTCCAGTATTAAACTACATCTGAGTGTAAAGTGGAACAAAAACACTTTAACTAACAATTCACACGATTAACTATACTGTCAGTTATTAAGATGTTAACTGTTTATTATCGCTTATAAATTCAATTCATCTTTATTTCTATAGCACGTTTACAGTGTAGATTGAGTCAAAGCAGCATAACATAGAAGTTCTAGTAAACTGAAACTGTGTCAGTCCAGTTTTCAGAGTTTAGTTTAGTTCATTGCAGTTTAATTTTCACTGCTGAAAGTCTGGAGCAAATCCATCAATGTGCAGCACCACTAGTCCCAAAGTTCTAAAGTATGATCTTATTTTACATCCCTAATCCTACCCAAAGAAAGAAAAGAGCAAGGGATGCAGCGATAGGTTTAGTGCATACAGTACAGTAGGTCTAAAAATGACTGAGGGCCACAGTTCTGCACAGTTTTGCTCCAATCCTGATCAAACACAGCAGATAAATAAATAATCAAGGTGTTGAAGACTACTAGAGACTATTAATCAGGTGTGAGTTGGGGGTGTTTGGAGCTAAACTCTGCAGAGCTGTGGCCCTCCAGGAATTGCTTTTGAGAGGGCACAAAATACACTTCAACTGACTAGGCCAGCTTGCTGTTGACTGAATGACACACCCACCCCCTTCCCTAAACCCAACCGATAGTGTTTTCAGAAGGAAAGTAGACAAAAAGAAAAGTTGTTGTGGCCATTGTTGTTGTGGCCGTTAACCATTTTTTGGTGTTTTTTTTGCCAACTCAAACTCCGTCATCGCGGTCAGCTCAGCTCCATGCCCCAAGTCCATTGGTGTATGCGCTGTGCAAACTGGTAACACCGGAAAAGTCGTCCGTTCGAAGGTAAGCTGTCAGCTGGTAGCGCTAAAGGGAACAGAAGCCATTGGTGGCATCATACCGCCCCATAACATAACATACCTTTGGCTACATATTTCATGCTCTCCATAAATGTAGACAAGGGTACGTATCCACAATGAGCCTGTGTTGAATAAATTAGCAGTGTATGCTGTTTGTTTCTGCTTTTGAATTGCATTATGGGATCTTGTTCTTTCCTCCAACAATATTTAATCTTGAAAGGTTAAAAAAGTGACTTTTATTGTCATGTGCAATAGTTTAAAGTGATATACTGTCATCTGTGTTGGTATTGTATATTACACTACAAAAACTGCCTGTACTTTTTCCAACCCAGGATCATTACAGATACTTACCCAGGACTACATTTCTGGGGAAAGCAAAATACGAAACTGGAAATACGTCTCCTTGCAGTTTGCTCACAGTTTTTGTTTTTACAAATGCACCAGACGTCACTGTGTATGTGTTTTTATGATCTCAAATTTCTCTCACGCATCCTCTTCTCATGTATATCCACCAGAGGCAACAAAATACACTTCAGCTGACTGGGCCAGCTTGCTGTTGACTGAATGACCCACCCTAAACCCTTCCCTAAACCCAACCGATAGTGTTTTCAGAAGGAAAGTAGAAAAAGAAAAGTCGTTGCGGTCGTGTGATTTAACCGTTTTTTGTTTTTTGTTGCCAACTCTAACTCCGTCATCACGGTCAGCTCAGCTCCATGCCCCAAGTCCATTGGCGTATCCGTTCGAAGGTAAGTGGTCAGCTGGTATCGCTAAAGGGAACAGAAGCCATTGGCGGCATCATACCGCCCCATAACGTTCATTTTAAAGACAAAATGCAGCCAAACACACCTCTGACTACATAATTTATGCTCTCCATAAATGTAGACAGGGGTACGTATCCACAATGAGCCTGTGCTGCATAAATTAGCAGTGTATGCTGTTTATTTTTGCTTTTGAATTGCATTATGGGATCTTTATCTTTCTTCCAACAACTTTTAACCTTGGAAAGTTGTAAAAAAGGGACTTTTATTGTCATGTGTGATAGTCTGCAGTGCTATATTGTCTGTGTTGGTGTTGTATATTACGCTACAGAAACCTTGTAATAAACTACAGCTCATATTCTGTTATTTTACACACTTATTTCTCTAGATATTAATTCTTATATATTATATTATCATTTCAAACTACTAAAATGTCAATAAAATTCCCTTTGTTAAACTGTAGAGTTGAATTTTCAACATCAAAAGTGGACAGAGCAGAGATCAACATCCCATAATGCAATTCATAATCACAAATAAACACTTATGAATCACAAAATACCAAAACTCTTAATTATCAGATATTTTTACAGTGTACCTCTACGCTTAATCCTCAAAGAAACATTTTTCAATTCTTAGATAAATGTTATTCAGTATATTTAACAGTTTATTTCTCTTGTGAAGCCCCTGGCTGGACACACGATGTTGATAATGTCAAATTCTGCTCTCCTTGTGGAAACAGTTGCTCCTCAAATGTAGGCAAATCCTGACACACACACACACACACACACACACACACACACACGCACACACACTGCCTGCTCTTATCAGTGCTCTGCACATGGCAGGTCAGGATAGCCATTGTTATCTAAGGCGTTTATCCAAATGATTTAAATTGCATCTTGATATTATCCACATGCCGCAGTCAAATTTACAGAACATCTAATCTGTGCCTTTCTCTGCTCGTTCTGCTAAAGTATCGGCCTGTAAAGCTTTCATGATGACACTAAAGAGGATATACGAGGAAACCATGATGAGAATTTAACAACAATACTGCCAGAGCCGCTGTGATGTGTGAAAGAGGGATGAAACAGCATTGCTTTTTTTTATTTATTGACGTCACATTTCTGACTGGCCTTGTATTTTCTTCTGGTCGTTATGTCATTACAAATTTCCTTTTATTTGATACCTGTTTCGAGGCTTTTCACAGTCACTGCTGTTAAAGTGAAGTAATCTTCTCATTCTTTATTGAGTCTGTCGATGCTGAATGGACTAATACCATTGCTATTAATATCTGACTTTGTTCTGCTGAATAGCATTCATTATATTCATGCATTCATCCATCATTAATTATGAAGTCACTATCATTATAAACTTGTGTGCATGCTATATAAACATGCTGAGAGTGTGTTAACCTGAAGGTGACTCCAGTTCTTTCAAATCATTCTTTTCTTTTTCATGAGAAATTACTCATTTTCATTGAATTACCTCAGATAATGACAGAAATTATATGAACACAAAAATTATAATGTAGACAATCAGCATACCACAATACTGGTTGCAAAATAATCAAGCCAGGCTCATTTTGATTACGTACCCCTATAAACATTTCTGGAGTGCACCAAATACATCCCAGGAGGTACATTTTTTTGCAGTTTTCGCGAATCCACCAGAGGCCGCTGTGTACGCTTTTTCAGATCTCAAATTTCTTTCGCGATTGTCATTCGCGTCTACTGTTCTCGCGTAAATCCACTGATCGACTGACCCACCCTCCTTCTCTAAACCCAGCCGACAGTGTTTTCAAAAGCACCGACAGACCCGCCCACCTACTTCCCTAAACCCAACCCACAGTGTTTTCAAAAGCACCGACAGACCCACCCACTTCCCTAAACCCAACCCACAGTGTTTTCAAAAGCACCGATTGACCCGCCCACCCACTATCCCTAAACCCAACCCAGTGTTTTCAAAAGCACCGACAGACCCACCCACCCACTGGTGAGGAATGGTTCCAGAAAGCAGGTAAAACAGAAGCAAAAAAATAATAAATTAAATAAACAAGTAAACAGGGTCAGAATATAGTAAAATCTGAAAACGTGGTCAAATTTAGGTGCCCACGAGGGCTTTGCTTTGTCTGGATTGCTTTTGGAAACACTGTCGCTTGGGTTTAGGGAAGGAGAAGAGTGGGTCAGTCGATCGGTCAGTCAGTCAGTTGGTCAGTCCGTCGACAGCGGCCTCTGGTGGATTTACGTGAGAACAGCAGGCACGAATGGCACTCGCAAAGGAAATTTGAGATCTGAAAAGCATACACAGTGGCCTCCGGTGGTTTTACGTGAGAACAGCAGGCACGAATGGCACTCGCAAAGGAAATTTGAGATCTGAAAAGCATACACAGTGGCCTCCGGTGGTTTTACGTGAGAACAGCAGGCACGAATGGCATTTGCAAAGGAAATTTGAGATCTGAAATCATACACAGCGGCCTCTGGTGGATTCGCAAAACAAAAACACCCCCCCCAAAAAATGAACCTTGTGGGACCTATTTGGTGCCCACCAGAAATGTATACAGGGATACATATTCAGAACGGGCCTGGGTAGGAGATTTTCATTAAAACAAGCAAAATAATCTGCCAATGGGGTAAGGTAAATAATCGTATGTCAAAATAAAAAACGAGATTATTTTATCCTATTAACAGATTATTTAGCTTGTTTTAATGAAAAACATTTCGACTCATCATTCCATAAAACAAGACAATATTTTTAGCTTGTCTAGAAAATGCTTCTTGATTTAAGAATCTTTTGATATTTGGGCTAGAAACAAGACAACATAATAAAATTAAGTAATAAAATTAAGTAATAAAAGCTTTTTTTGCAGAGCAATTAGTAGTGGTCATTTTTGCTTAGTTTTATTGAGTTGCTGAATTATCCACTTAACCATTTTGTTTAAATAAGTCCTGTTCAAATTGAAAGGACAGTAAATATCCATCATAACATTTTGTGTAAAAGCAATTAAGTGAATTGTTTCTAAACACATTAAATCTGTGAACTATGTGGTATTAAATGGTGGAGTTATGAACATATTTTCTCATTGATTCATTGGATTTACAAATTTTTTCAAGGTAAGTGATTGCAAACAATTTATATCGGCTGAATTTAAACAAACAAATTACATTGAACATTACTACTATTTGATTTTTTTGTTTAAATTCAGCCCGTATAAATTATTTGCATCCACTTACCTTAAATATTTTTAGTAAATTCAATGAATCATATTTTCCAGTGTGTTCAGGATTTTTGGGTGGGGCTCAAATCATGTCTATATATGATGTAATGGAGACACTGAGCCCCTCCCCTAAAATGGAGCTCTTTAGCATGAGCTATATGAGCTAACCACTAAACTTGCCTAAAACCCTAATTTTAAGAAGAACAAACTTGATGCAGAGCTGAGGATCACTGTCAACAACTGGATAGCTTTAAAAACGTCCATTGGAGTCAGCTTTGGCTAGAAACAAGACAACAACTTCAAGTAAGAAAGGCATTTTTTGCTGTGTACGTCGCCATGTTGTTTTTATTGTGTCATTTTTACAATGTAGACGAATGGTCAATGCTACAAAGCCAGCTCTATGCCAGTTTAAACACATTTATATCAGCATATCAGCAGATAAAACCTTTATTCACTTATGCATGAAAACAGGGATAACATGTGATTAATATAATCAACACTGTTCTGATGTAGGCCAATAACAAAGTTAAAAATCAAGGTTGCAGAAAACAGCATTCATCTCAAGGGTACAGAGTCACCTCTAGCATAAATAGCACAATTTGCAAGAAGTCCTGCTCCCTATTAAATTAGCAAAGTTTAAAAACTACAATTAAAACCTCCTTGATGTTACTGAGATAAAGCCCACTGTGTGAAGTCCATTGAGTGCATTAAAACACATCACTTTTATTTTCCAGCTTTGGTCATTATTTGATGGAAGCTTGAACTGATAAAACAACAAGAGTCTCATGTTTAGGTGTAGCCACCATTACTGGACACACACATTCCAGCCCTGTGTATAGAGTCCGCATTTTAACCCTTCTGTTGAATCACAGGTCAAAAATGACCAACATTTCAACAGCTGAAAACCCGAAACTGTTTCATTTGCTTGTTTTTGCCATCAAATTTTGATTGTTTTGAAATTATGTGAACACAAAAATTATAATGTAGACAATCACCACACCACAGTAAGCATGAATAATAATCAAAATACAGGAGTAGACCATTTTGAGGGATGTAAACAAAAACAGTGGTCCCAACGTATCTCCTGTTTTACATTTTTAATTTCTATAGCTTCTGAGAATCCAAAGAGCCACATATTGATAATGTTATGAAAGCTGTTTTAACATTAAGTTATGATTGAATTGCCTGTTGTTACAGTTAAGAAATAGTTCGATAACAAGCAGGAAATGTTCATGGGCCGATGACACAACCACATTGAAATGGTCTATACAGGAAGATGATAATAATAAAATAATAATGATAATACTATAATGATAAACCTAAAAACAAATGACTATTAAATAAATATAAAACTATAAAAGTGCCAAAAAATGTTATGTGTTAAAGGTTAAGTAAAAGTAAAATTAACCTCCTCTGGCTTAGTTTCCACATACGTGCACAGCACATTTTAGCTCTTAAGTGGCTGTTTAAAATACTTTAAATGTTTTATATTTTGTTAAAGACACACAGTGTCATCCTGCAACTGTTTTGAAGCACATGAAATATCCCAAACACTATTTTAACTGTCCAAAATGGGCAAAAAATTTAGTTTTTACTCTCTGATAGTCAAAACATGTTCAAAAAATATGTGTGTGTTATTAATGCCTTAAAAACAGTCAGGAAAAGGTGTTTTATGGAAATTCGGACCACGAGTCCACACATATGGACATCATTTTTCTCTAAAAGTACATCATATCGAAAGATGATACTTAGGTTTTATTCTAATTAGGTTCCAATAAGCCCAAATAGCAAAGAGAAATAAAACATGCATGTAAAAAACAGCTTGGGCCTTAACCCAGCCTGAAATAAAGGAACTAAATTAATAATAAATAAACAAATAGATTGAGATATTCAAAACAATGCTGAAAGGGATGAAAGTTTGGGGAGGGGTCTCCTTAATTCAGATTAATAAACCTTTAAATGAACCATTTTCTATTTTGATATTTTCATGAAGGTCCAACACATTCAGATCTACTCCATGTAGATTTCTTGGTGATCAATTTCGCCCCCGGCAGCTATAAAACCATTGACAACCCCTCAAACGCACACTAAAGATACCCAACACAAACAAAAAACAAAATCGTTATAGCTTTATTTCCTTTGGGGCAATTGAATGGCGATCTGCCATTTTGCTATTATGTAATTATTCTAAACGTATGCTTTGCCTGGCATGACATCACTGAGGGCCATGGTCTGGTTCTCGCCTCTGTTCCCCCCTGCTCTGTTTCAAGTGGTATGCTCCATCACTGAGCGCCATTATAAACTACAGATACAGTGGGGGAATTCTTTTAATGATGTCAGCTTAAAGACGCCTCTCATATGGAGAGTAAAGCCTCATGCATTGCTCAGATGTGAGTTTCTCACAGACTTCAACAGAGTGTCAAAATCTTGATGTTTCTGTGGGTCTCGTCTACCAAATCTGAGCTTTAATTTGGATTTTCTATTGGATTGGGATCAGGTGATTGGCTGGGCCATTCTACAGCTTGATTTTCTTTCTCTGAAAGCATCTGAGAGTCTCCTTGGCTGTGTTTTGGATCACTGTCTTGCTGAAATGTCCACCCTGGTTTCATCTTCATCCTCCTGCTAATGTAGATGTTGGACTGAAGAAGCTGATATTCATTTACACTGAGGAAGGGCAGAGGGTTGCTGAAGAACTGCTGAGAGATTTCAGCTACTATCTGGGCTTTCACTGCCCAAATACACCTTCCTATCTTCATCTGTTCGATACTTTTTCCCTCTGTCATTTCATTTTATTACACAGAACTTCATTTGTGAAGTAATTAGGTTTGTTTTCTTTGCATATGTGGATATCACAAGGGCTACGTCCGGAAATACACACTTCCATGCTGTGTAGTATGATAAAAACAGTATGCAAGCTGTGTAGTATGTCCTAATTCATAGTATTCGACGCTATCCCGCGAGAGAATGTCCTGTTTCCCCCCTGCAGTCTTTACAGTGGTCTGCTCCATCACTGATCGCCATGTTTAGGTTCCCCTGCAGTGTCTACAGTGGTCTGCTCCATCACTGATCACCATGTCCCGGTCCCTCCTGTGGTGTCTACAGTGGTCTTCTCCATCTCTGACTGACGCAGCACTGATTGTCAGCATTAATTACAGTGCACCAGCGACTCTTCATGTTCACACCAAGCGCTGTGCTCTGACCTGACGTGTCTTTCCCTTTCAGAGTCTCTGACTGATGTGTTCAATCATTGATCGCTCACTATCTGGAGAGCACTCTATAGGTGTCATGGCCACTCAGACCACACCGTTGCGTTGATGATGCGTTCATTGCTTTAAAATCAAAAAATATCAAAATAATTCTTAAATCAAGAAGCATTTTCTAAACAAGCAATCTGAATCAGATTGTCCACCTCGCATCTTTAGTTTTCTTCCTATAGCCCACTTCTGTTATCTTTCCTTCCACACATATTCAGTTATTCTCCGCCTTCAGTAATCCAGAATGGTCTATCAGTCAGCATTTCTGCGGACAGCACAGACTAACACTATACGCTGATTTTTAATACTTATATATGCTGCATAAATGCTTTTCTTACTTTGAGTTTTCATCTTGTTTTTGTCTTCTTGATTTCTTGAATCAAGAAGCATTTTCTGAACAAGCAATTATTGTTGTGTTTTCATAAATAATGAGTTTTTTTCAAAATTTAGTGAGTTTTTCCTTCAAACAATGGGGTAAGAAAAAAGAAAAACAAGATTATTAGTTTACCCCATTGGCAAATTACATTTACATGTAGTCATTTAGCAGACGCTTTTATCCAAAGCGACTTACAAATGAGAACAAGGAAGCAATTTACACAACTATAAGAGCAGCAGTGAACAAGTGCTATAGACAAGTTTCAGGTGTGTAAAGTCTAAGAAGCAAAACATTAGTAATGTAAGCTTTTTCTTCGAGAGAGAGTACAGTTAGTGGTATAGCCAGAGAGGCAGTTACAGATTAGAAAGGAAAGTGGAGACTAAACAGTTGAGTTTTTAGTGGTTTCTTGAAGACAGCAAGTGACTCTGCTGTTCTGATGCAGTTAGGGAGTTCATTCCACCAACTGGGCAGATTGAATGTGAGAGTTCGGGAAAGTGATTTCTTCCCTCTTAGGGATGGAACCACGAGGCGACGTTCATTCACAGAACGCAAGTTTCTGGAGGGCACATATATCTGCAGAAGTGAGAGCAGATAAGAAGGAGCAAAGCTAGAGGTCGCTTTGTAAGCAAACATCAGAGCTTTGAATTTGATGCGAGCAGCAACTGGCAGCCAGTGCAAACGGGTGAGTAGCGGAGTGACATGTGCTCTTTTGGGTTCATCAAAGACCACTCGTGCTGCTGCGTTCTGAAGCAGCTGAAGAGGTTTGATGGAATTAGCTGGAAGCCCGGCTAGTAGAGAGTTGCAATAGTCCAGTTTGGAGAGAACAAGAGCTTGAACAATGAGTTGAGCTGTATGTTCAGATAGGAAGGGTCGGACCTTTCTGATGTTATAGAGTGCGAATCTGCAAGATCGAGCAGTTCTAGAAATGTGCTCAGAGAAGTTCAGTTGGTCATCAATCCTTACTCCAAGGCTTTTTACCATTTTGGATGCAGTGATGGTTGCCCCATCCATCTGGATGGAAAAGTTATGGTGTAGAGTTGGGTTGGCAGAAACTTCAAGCATTTCCGTTTTCGCGAGGTTAAGCTGAAGATGATGATCTTTCATCCAGTGTGAAATGTCTGACAGGCAGGCTGAGATGCGAGCTGGAACCGAGGGATCATCATTATAAAATTACTTTCAACCCAAGCACATTCTGGAAATGCACCCCTGTATACATTTCTGAAGAGCGCCAATTATGTCCTAGGAGGTACATATTTTGCGGTTTTTGTTTCGCGAATCCACCAGAGGCCGCTGTGTATGCTTTCTGAGTTCTCAAATTACATATGCAAGTGCCATTCGTGTCTGCTGTTCTCACGTAACTCCACCAGAGGCCACTGTCGAGTGACTGACTGACCAATCGACTGACCCACCCTCCTACTTTGCACCGATTGACCTGCCCACCCACTTCCCTAAACCTAACTGACAAAAGAAAAGCCCTTGATGGATTTTTACCACGTTTTCAGATTTTACCACATCCTCACCCTGTTATTTACTTGTTTATTTTCTCTTTTTTTGGCTTTTGTTTTTGTCTTACCTACTTTGGGTAAACTGGTAACAGTGGAAAAGTGGTCAACTGATAAGCGGGAAAAGGAACGGTGTCATACCGCCTTGTAACGTTCATTTTAAAGACCAAATGCAGCCATATGTACCTCTGGCTCCATAATTGACGATCTCCATAAATGTATATAATGGAAAAAACAAAATACAAATGTCTAGAAAATGCTTCTTGATTTAAGATTTCTTAGAAATTTGCACTAGAAACAAGACAAAACTCTAAGAAAGAACATCATTTTTACAATGTACATTCATTTTTGCAGTTTAGCCTCCACATCAGCATCTAAAGTGCTGTATGTGGTCTGCATTTAATATCATTGTCAGCTAAAGTAATTATTGATTTAATAAATTCTGAAATTGATTTGGATGCATTTTCTGTATTCATATTTTTGTGCTTGCAATCTCCTTCACCAACAGAATTTATGATGAATGTGAAAGCTGCATTTTCCGCTCCGACTATGAGCTGCTTATATATTAGCTGACTAATGTAGCATGCCCAGGCTCTCTCTCTGTGTGTGTGTGTGTGTGTGTGTGTGTGTGTAGCGCTGGAACTGAATGGTAGGAGGCAAATGGAGACGCCATCACTCAATCTCACATGTGATTATCCAGGCTTTTCTCTCTCTTTTAGCCTCAGGGAGAAACTTGTAGTGTTTTTGACTTATTATCAGAAGTGTAAGAGCAAACGATCAGCCTATTATGAACTCCTCTATGCTGTAAATCCACTTTTAAAGACATGCACAAACACACAAAAAGCTCAGCTGGGGTCAAATTCTGCTCATTAATGTCATGTGGAACTTTATTGCTATACATCTGAACCCAACTGGGGAAGCGAAGAAGATCTGAAAGCACTGTAAATCATATCCATAAATGAGCGTTTTTTTTGTATTTCTTGATTCATGTTTTTATTTTACCTCATTTATTTCTGCTTTTGAATTGCATTATGGGATCTTGATCTTTCGTCCAACAACTTTTAACCTTGGAAAGTTGTAAAAAAGTGACTTTTATTGTCATTTGTAATAGTGTGCAGTGCTGTATTGCATGTGTTGGTGTTGTATATTACGCTACAGAAACCTTGTAATAAACTACAGCACATTTTCTGTTATTTTACAGACCTGTTTCTCTAGAGATTGTTTCTTATACATTATATTATTATTATTATTTCAAACTACTAAAATGTCAATCAAAATAAATAGTGCCATGTGGATGAAAGCGTTATTAGACCTTTGCGGATTAACATAAATCTATTGCCATGTGGATGGGGCCTGATTCACAATGAGTGCCAGAAATCATCTAGTCAATTATAATTTCCATGCCCTAATATTTAATGTAGTCTAATATTGACTATCCAGTAGCATCATATATCATATATCATCATAGACATGTATATAACATAAAAAGCTGTAATGTAAAATAAACTACCTGACAAAAGCCTTGTTGCCAATTTAAGTTAATCATTTGGTATCAGAAGTGGCTTATTAGAAAGGCAAAGGCCTCTAGATTACGCTTATTTTACCACAATAAAATATGATCATGCCTTGATTTTGAATTATTCAATTTAATGGCTTTGCTTGAACAAAAGTCTTGTCCATAAAGAGAAATAATGTAAAAGTCATCTGGAATGGCAATGAAAGCGTTCTTGCAGGACTCCCAGAGTTCATCAAGAGTCTTTATGTTCATCTTCAACGCCTCCTCCTTCATCTTACCCCACTCATGCTTAATAATGTTCATGTCTGGTGACTGGGCTGGCCAATCCTGGAGCACCTTGACCTTCATTGCTTTCAGGAACTTTGATGTGGAGGCTGAAGTATGAGAAGGAGCGCTATCCTGCTGAAGAATTTGCCCTCTCCTGTGGTTTTGTAATGTAATGGGCAGCACAAATACCTCAGGCTGTTGAAGTTGCCATCCACTCTGCAGATCTCTCGCATGCCTCCTTGGGTTCTTGGGTCCATGCAGGCATGCGGGTTCCAGTAGGTCTTCTGCAGTATTTGTGATGATTGGGATGCAGTTCAACAGATGATTCATGGGAAAAATCCACCTTCTGCCACTTTTTCAAATGATCAACTAAGTCAAGATATTATTTGCTGCTTTACAGCTGGAATCCACAACAAGACTTTTGTCAGGTAGTGTATGTGTATACTGAATCTTGCATTTTAAAGTTTATGAACACTTTATGTCAAGGCACAATTTTAACTATGGTTTTGCCTAAAACTCCTAATTAGCTGCTTATTAATAGTTATTAAGGTAGTAGTTGGGGTCAGGTTTAGAGATGTAGAATAAAAACATACAGAATATGTGTTTGAACAGTATATCATAATTTAACATGTAGGTGATAAGTCAGTATAATTAATAATGAGAATTGGCAGTGTTACCTAAAGTTTTAAATACAGAATAAATAAAACTACACAATTAGAAGAAAGAAGCCAAGGTTCTCATCTAGAAGCAGCATTGACCTACATAGTAATATGCAATGCATCCTCTCAGGCATATTATGCACTTATGAGTGCACAATAGTGTACTGGCGGAGCAAATTAGGTCTGCAAATGTAAAGTGGAGCGAGACCTGTGGTGCCGTTTCTGGCTCTGTGTCATTACTACAAGATTTGGAGGATGCCACGTTCAGAAAATAAACTAGCTAAATATTATAAGCTTTTCGATTCTGTGCAGAAAAAAAAAATGCATTTGAGTGAAATTGAGGCAATGAACAAAAGATGCAAAATGGCTACACTTTATTTTAATGTCAAATTCAATCTATAAAGAAATCATTAGACATGAGTTTTAGCTTAGTAAACAATTAATTAGCTGCTTAATAATAGTTATTAAGATAGTAGTTGGGTTTAGGATTAGGGATGTAGAATAAACAACACAATCTCACGGCAATTCGTAACTTTTTGATTTAGTGGCTCATTCGGATGAATTCGTACGATCAAATTCGTACATTTTCGTACGATTTGCTCATCCCCCAATGACGGTTGGGTTTAGGGGTGGGGTTAGGTGCCACGCCTCCTTTTTAAATTGGACAATTTCGTACAACTGAACTTGTACGAATTCGTACCAATTAGCCACTAAACTGACAAAGCGTAAAATACTTACGTTTTCTCGTGAGATCAGGCTGGAATAAGATAATACTTTTATAAGCAGTGAGCAAATGTCAGAGAGTTCACTAATTAACTAATTAAACAAATTAAAACCACCTCTATAATGGTTTAGACCATTGCCACTTCATGCAATTAATAAATATAGCTAGAAATTTGAAATGAAATTGATCTGTTTTATTTTAGAGGTTTAGTGAAGGAGGCTCATTTTGTCCTGAAAGTCGAAGTATATACAGAATTAAAAGAGGGTTAATATGCAAATAACAACCAGTAGTTAATAATGTGAATTTTTATTTTTACTTGAACAGATGTAGTTATAAGTGTGAGAAAAGCAGCGAGTGGATCATTTCCTAATGCAGCTTTGGGAAGTGTGCTAAGCAGTGGTCCACCCCCTCTTCCCAGAGCTTTTTCTCATGCTGAACCCCTTGCTCCTTTTTGGGAGGAAAATAAGAGAAAACAGTGAGTCAAGGCTCAGTGTTCAGGAGCTGCTGCCCGGACTGTTAATTAAGAAGGATGAATTAAAAACAGCC
>NC_079445.1:841724-871724 GCF_903798145.1 Danio aesculapii | reverse complement strand
GTAGACATGGTCAAGACGATCTGCTGGTGATTTAAGTGACTTTAAACGTGGCATGGTTGTTGCTTCCAGACAGGCTGGTCTGAGTATTTCAGAAACTGCTGATTTTACTACTGAGATTTTCATGCACAACTATCTCTAGGGTTTACAGAGAATGGTCCGACAATGAGGAAATATCCAGTGAGCGGCAGTTCTGTGGGCGCAAATGCCTTGTTGATGCCAGAGGTCAGAGGAGAATGGCCAGACTGGTTCCAGCTGATAGAAAGGCAACAGTAACTCAAATAAGCACTCGTTACAACCGAGGTCTGCAGAAGAGCATCTCTGAACACACAACACGTCCAACCTTGAGGCGGATGGGCTACAGCAGCAGAAGACCACACCGGGTGCCGCTCCTGTCAGCTAAGAACAGGAAACTGAGGCTACAATTCACACAGGCTCACCAAAACTGGACAATAGAAGATTGGAGAAACGTTGCCTGGTCTGATGAGTCTCCATTTCTGCTGACACATTCGGATGCTCGGCTCAGAGTTTAACATGAAAGCATGGATCCATCCTGCCTTGTATCAGCGGTTCAGGCTGGTGGTGGTGGTGTAATGGTGTGGGGGAGATTTTCTTGGCACACTTTGGGTTCATTAGTACCAATTGAGCATGGTGTCAACGCCACAGCCTACCTGAGTATTGTTGCTGACCATGTCCATCCCTTTATGAGCACAGTGTCTCCATCTTCTGATGGCTACTTCCAGCAGGATAACGCACCATGTCATAAAGCTCCAATCATCTCAGACGGGTTTCTTGAACATGACAATGAGTTCACTGTACTCAAATGGCCTCCACAGTCACCAGAGCTCAATCCAATAGAGAACCTTTGGGATGTGGTGGAACTGGAGATTGGGATCATGGATGTGCAGCCGACAAATCTGCAGCGACTGCGTGATGCTATCATGTCAATTATTTGTATCTACTTAAGTGTACAGACAAAAATAAATAAACAGATTTTTACATGAATAAAATGTCTATAAATATATAAAACATTTTTATAAATGTAAAAATCTATTTACATTTCACTGGTAAAGATGCTTTACAAGCACTAAATAAATAAATAAATAAACAGTAAATCAGTGCGTACTCTCCTGACCCAGTAGCATAAGTGAATCCGGCATAATTGTTCTCCAAACTGGTAGCAAATTATCAGGGCTCTGCAGATGCAGACCGCAAACAAAGATGGGTCGCTTTCCCCCCATGCTGCAATTGTAATCAGCCTGTCAATCTAAGCCTCTCATTGTTGCATTTTCAGCTCCAGAGCGCTTCTCTCTCATTGGTTTACTGCGGACGGCAGATCACACTGAATTCATGCCAAAACCAGCTGCCTTTTTGTTTTCCCAGTAATCTTCCAATGAATTGCCCAATTGCATGTACTACAGTACAAGAGTAAAGCACTGCATTGGTGGTGTTCGAGAGCTTGTGTTAACCTTGGTGAAAATGGGTCTCTTTTTTATCTTATTTTTTGGCGGAGAGGATATTAAGTGCTAGCAGACACAGTTAGCCTGGAGGCAGAGCAACTTAGCATGTCTAAAAGAGTGGGGGGAGGAATAAAGCAAGACTGTGTGCGCTACAAATGGCTCTTTAGATCTTACATCATCCATCCAGAACACACACACACACACACACAAGGAGAGACGTCACATGAGGCTACACAACACAAATGACATTTAATCCTGCAGCAGAAACGAGTTTATCTGAAATGTCAGGCCTCTCATAGCCAGTGTAGATGAGTGACGACTGAGAATTATTGAAGGATTAGTTCATGCAAGAGTTTTTAATTCTGTAATAATTCATTCACGCTCGCAAAACCCACTGCAGAAATTTCATTCCAAACATGCATGACTTTTATTTCCTCTGTTTATGCTATGCACACTGTAAAACCCTCTGTTAATCAACAGTTTCTGTATTTTGTGTATATTTGCGCTGGTGAATTGCATCATGGGATGTTGATCTCTGCTCTGTCCAGTTTTGATGTTGAAAATTCAACTCTACAGTTTAACAAAGTGACTTTTATTGGCATTTTAGTCATGTGAAATGATATAAGAAATAATATCTAGAGAGATAAGTGTGTAAAATAACAGAAAATGTGCTGCAGTTTATTACAAGATTTCTGTAGCGTAATAAACAACACCAACACACACAACATAGCCCTGCACACTATCACACATGTTCTTTTAATACTTTTCAAGGTTAAAAATTGTTGGAAGGAGTCCCATAATTCAAATCAAAAGCAGAAATAAATGGGGACAAATAAAAAATAAAAACATGAATCATAAAATACAGAAAAGTGCTAATTTAAGGATATTCATTATGGTGCATCTGTTTATTTGGCTTGTAGTGTTAGTTAATGGTTTGTTAATACCTAAACTAAAGTGTTAGGCTAAATTCTTATATGCTTTGGGCCAGTCATGCAGTTTGGAAAGACCAAAGGCTCATTCCCACAAAAGCCGGTGTTGCTTTATATAAATATAAATATATAATTATAAATATACTTCTATGTAAATCTGCTTTTGGATTTCTTACTGTTTTTGCTACGTCCATATCTCTGTGGATGTGAGGAACTTTAATAAATCTCTTGGCTTCTCGCAACCCTTATTATTATTATTATTATTATTATTATTATTATTATTATTATTATTATTATTATTATTAATAATAATATTTAAGTTTAAAAGTGCTAATTTATGGATTTGTTACAGTGCACAATATGCTAGTCACTGTTTTTCTATTCAGTCTAATAAAATGACATTTGTTTAATTACTGATGTCTATGTAATCGTAGTCAATGACAGAATGCTCATTAATGGTTATCTTTAGGAAGATATCTGTATTACTGATGTCCATTTAAACATAACATAATGTTATATTATAGTCAATATTACGCTAAATAACTGGATTACTGATGTCCATGTAATAGTAGTCATTGACAGAATTCTCAATTTTCTTTATGTTAATGTAAGTAATTTGATTGCTGATGTTCTGTTATATTAAGGTAAATAATATTATTGCTGATGTCCATGTAAACGTAGCCAATGACAGCATGATCTTTATTTGTTATATAAAGGTAAATAATTTGATTGCTGATGTTCGGTTATAATAAGGTAAATATTTCAATAACTGATGTTCCAGCCTGATCTCATGAGGAAACGTAACTATTTTAAGCTTTCTCAGTTTAGTGGCTAATTCGCATGAATCCATTCGTATGAAAATGTCCGATTTTTAAAATGAGGTGTGGCACCCAACCCCGCCCCTAAACCCAACCGTCATTGCAGGATGAGCAAATCATACTAAATTGTATGAATGAGATTGTACGAATTAGTCACTAAATGTTATTGCCATCAGATAGCGTTGGATGTTCAGTTACGTTAAGGTAAATAATTTGATTACTGTTGTTCGGTTATATTAAGGTACAGACAGAAATGAGGTTTGCTGTTTGTTCGAACTAATTTAAAATGAGCTGAAATACAATTCTTAAGGTTTTTTTTTTTCAGACAACTTAATTGTTTTATGTTCAATCCACTTAATATTGTAAAAATGAACAAGTTAACTTAATTCCTTCATGTTGTCCCAACACAAATCCATTTAAAACCATTCACAAATCCGTCCATTTTTTTACAGTGTAAATAATTGGATCACTGATGTCCATTTAAACGTAGTAAATGACAGAATGCTCATTATTGGTCATATTAAGCTAAATAATTGGATTTCTGATGTCCATTTAAGCATAGTCGATGACACTACGTTAATTTTAGTTAATATTAAGGTAAATAATTGGATTACTGATGTCCATTTAAACATAGTCGATGACATGATGTTCATTTTAGTTATTAGTAAGGTAAATAATTGGATTACTGATGTCCATGTAATAGTAGTCATTGACAGAATGCTCATTATTGGTCATATTAAGGTAAATAATTGGATTACTGATGTCCATTTAAACATAGTCGATGACACGGTTAATTTTAGTTAATATTAAGCTAAATAATTTGATTATTAATGTCCATGTAATAGTAGTCAATGACAGAAAGCTCATTACCATTAATATTAAGCTAAATAATTGGATTACTGATGTCCATTTAAACAGTCTATGACAGAATCCTATAATTTTTTTTACAATAATAAGTTAAATAAGTGTACTGATGTCAATTTAAACGTAGTCAATAAAAGTATGCAGTGATAATATTAAGCTAAATAATTGGATTACTGATGTAGTCAATAGTAATCAATGACAGAATGCTCATTATTTTTAATATTAAGGTAAATAATTTGATAACTGATGTCCATGTAATAGTAGTCAGTGACTGAATGCTCATTTTCAGTTATATATTAAGCTAAATAAATGGATTACTGATGTCCATTTTAACAGTCAATGACAGAATCCTATTATTTTTCTACAGTAAGCTATATTAGTGGATTCAATTTAATGCCAATTTAAACGTAGTCAATAAAATTATGCAGTGTTAATAATAAGGTAAATAATTGGATTACTAATGTTCATGTAATAATAATCAATGTCAGAATGCTCATTATCAGTTATATTAAGGTAAATAATTTAATTACTAATTTATGGCTATATGAAGGTAATTAAATTGATTACCAATGTTCAGGTAAGGTAAATAACTGGATCACTGATGTCCATTTAAAAGCAGTCAATGACAGAATGCTCATTTTGGATAGACTTTAATGCCATATTGAAGCAGAACGTGAGATCGATAATCTTTGACAGCTGCATATCATTATCAATGATCCGAGAGCAGCCATCGACCCCGAGACTATAGAGCGGGATGATGTTATTGAAGGTCCGGTCGGGCTCATCGTCTGATTGTAAATGATTTCTCATCACTCCTGCCTTCAGCGTGTCTCTCCTCATGGTTTCTTTGTTCAGGCTGAAGGCAGGAGGTGGTAATAACCCTTCAGTCGGCCCCTGCTGCCCACTCGCAAATCACTGAGGTAATTATCTACAATCAAAGAGCTGAAAAAAAAAATCTATTGACACTCCAGCGTTTGTACAGTGGGAGATTTCACTTCCTTTCTTTTTTTTTTTTCTTGCAAACACTTCTTGTTCTCCTTGACTTTGACCCAATCATCGGTGGAGCATACAAGGATACACAGCAAAGAAAAAAGAAGAAGCTTTTTTAGTCTTGTTTCTAGTTCTAATATCTAAACAAATCTGGAATCAAGAATAATTTTCTACACATGCAAAGAAGAAGATTGCTGGTTTGAGCCCTGGCTTGGCCAGGAGGTGTTTCTGTGTGGAGTTTGCATGTTCTCCCCATGATGGCGTGGGTTTCCTGCAGGTGCTCCTGTTTCCCCCTCAGTTCAAACACATGCGCTATAGGTGAATTGATGAACTAAATTGGCCGTAGTGAATTTGTGTGTGTGTGTGTGAATGAGTGTATTGGTGTTTCCCAGTACTGGGTTGCTGGAATAGTTGCTGGTTCATTCCACTGTGGTGACACCTGAAAAACTAAGCCGAAGGAAAATGAATGATTGAATGAATTAACATTTTGGGGTGGCATGGTGACTCAGTGGTTAGCACTGTGTCCTCACAGCAAGAAGGTCGCTGGTTTGAGTCCTGGCTGGGTCAGTTGGCATTTCTGTGTGGAGTTTTCTGTGTGTTCTCCACATGTTGACGTGAGTTTTCTCCGGGTACTTCGGTTTCCCCCACAGTCCAAACACATGCGCTATAGGGGAATTTAATAAACTAAACTGGCCGTAGTGAATTTGTGTGTGTGTGAATGAGTGAGTATGGGTGTTTGCCAGTACTGGGTTGTAGTTGGAAAGACATCCGCTGCATAAAACATATGCCAGAATAGTTGACGGTTCATTCCGCTGTGATGACCACTGATATATAAGAAACTAAGCCAAAGGGAAATGATTGAATGATTGAACATTTCTTTACAACAAAATGAACCATTCACTATCTCTTTAACTAGAGTTGATCCTTACTTTTATAATCCTCTAATGCTTTTCGAAAATAAAAGGAGCTGCAGCAGCATATGGAAGTATGACCAGACCCTTTATTTCTGAAAAGGATATAATACATTCAACCCTCAGTCAGTATACTGGCCAGAAATAGCTGTTTATCTCCGAACTGCAAATCTCGATGCAATGAAGGTCATTACTAAAGCACCACTTGAAGCAAGGACAAGTAGTTCTGTGCTGTTCGAAAAATATGAGATGAGAAAATGTAGGCTTGTTCTGTTATTGTATAAAGAACTCTCTTTAGTTTTAATTCTCAAAGCACAGCTTGAATGTTCTGTCATTTGATTGTGAATGTATTTTTACTAGTTTTGCAACATCACGGCTGAACAACAGTATAAACTACTTTAAGAACGATCACCTCAGGTACTGATTATGTGCTTTATTCAGTATTAAATATTCTCAAAGTAAATTTGAATATCATTTTACATTTTACATACTGTAAACATGCTCTTCTTACTTTTTTTTTTTAGTTTCTAGTGCAAATATCTAAGAATTCATAAATTAAGAAGCATTTTCTAGACAAGCAAAAAAATATTGTCTTGTTTTGCGAAATAATGAGTCAAAATTAAGTGAGTTTTTTTCTTTAAATAAGCAAAATAATCTGCCAATCAGGAAAGTAAAATTTATATTGTTTTTGCTTTGACATAACATTATTTCCCTTATTTCATTGACAGATTATCTTGCTTGATTTTAATGAAAAACACTTCATTTTGACTCATTATTTCTGAAATCAAGACAATATTTTTAGCTTGTTTTTTTCCTACTTAAGAATTCTGAACTGACGTGTGAAAAGCATATTTAGCAGTGTGTACCTTGCATTCATTTCATCCAGATTACAAAACCATACAACATTAGTTTTCGATGTACCTGACCAAGCCTAATGCTGTACAGTTGGACCTCGCTCACATCAACATTCGCCCCAAAGGCTGTAACAGTCACTGTTTTCAATGACGCAGTAAGAAGAGGGCATTTTGGGGGTTTCTTATGGTAATTTGGGATATTTCAGAAGTGTGTGCATGTGTGTGTGTGTGTGTGTGTGAGGTCTGCAGCTGACACACGGCTGTCAGCACAATATGGGTGTTCATCAGAACTGACAGGTCAATCTGCAAAGAAGAGCAAGGAAATGGTCAAATAAATTGCAACCCGGCGCTCAGTCTGGCTGTGCATGCTTGCATTATACACATCAAAAAATGCTCTTTAACAAATATATCCTGTCTGCTACAGGATGACAACTGATGGACAGACAAAAAATATATAATAATAATAATAATAATAATAAACTTATTAAACCATATTTTTTTCATATTTGACCCAAATCGTTGACATTGGGTTTCAAAAACACAGCCTTTTGTAGAGTATGTGTTGTTGTTGTTGTTGTTGTTGTTTGTGCAAAATAGTATATACTTACCTCAGATGTCATTGTTTCACAGAAATAAATTGAACGAAAATGTAAAATGTATTGCTAAATGATGTAAAGTTACAGTACTTTAAAATGACCACAGGAATAAATTATGATGATGATTTAAAACAGTGGTCTCTCTCTCTCTCTCTCTCTCTCTCTCTCTCTCTCTCTCTCTCTCTCTCTCTCTCTCTCTCTCTCTCTCTCTCTCTTCTCTCTCTCTCTCTCTCTCTCTCTCTCTCTCTCTCTCTCTCTCTCTCTCTCTCTCTCTCTCTCTCTCTCTCTCTCTCTCTCTCTCTCTCTCTATATATATATATATATATATATATATATATATATATATATATATATATATATATATATGCAGACAAACCCAATTTGGGTTAATTATTAAAAAATTCATTCATTCATTTTCTTTTCGGCTTAGTCCCTTTATTAATCTGGGGTCGCCACAGCAGAATGAACCACCAACTTATCCAGCATTTGTTTTATGCACTATGGACAATTTAGCCTTCCCAATTCCCCTGTACCGCATGTGTTTGGACTGTGGGGGAACCCGGAGGAAACCCACGCAAACGCAGGGAGAACATGCAAACTTCACACAGAAACGCCAACCGACCCAGTTGAGGCTTGAACCAGCGACTTTCTTGATGTGAGGCAACAGCACTACCTACTGCGCTATTGCATCGCCATTATTAGAAATGTAAATATATATATATTTTTAACCCAATGATTAAATATAGAATAATATATACAGACATTTACCACCTACTAAAAGAGGTTTGTCACGATCACCAGCAATCTTTACTCTATAGATCGCTGGGAAACATGCACAATAACTTACGGACTACAAATCCGCCATTTTATGGACTACATCTCCATACATGCACTCCACTCACACACACGTTCCTCATCCTGACTGATTGCACACACACCACCAGAGGATTGTCAAGGACTGGTTACACACACTATTTAAGCAGCACATACACTCACTCCAGTCGCCGAGTCTTGTTTACATCCTGTGACATTACAACGGGCTTTCTTCATCTTGTTTTGCCGTGTGTTTACTCTTACCTTGTTATTCTGTTTATCCCTGCCTGCTGCCAGTCTTGTGACCATCTGCCTGTTATTGTGACTATGATTCTGGATTGCCTTCATACATCTGTTTGCACTCGTGCTGACCATTGCTTGCCTGACGTCCTTAATAAACCTGCATGTGAATCTGAACTTGCATACTGTATCTCGTTCGTGAATAAAATGCTTTGAGATCTCTCAGTAAATTAGTGTATCCCAACATTGGGTCAAATATGCACAAACCCTGTGTTAAGTACATTTGTAAAAATGTCATTATACTTTAACCCAATGCTTAAATAAAGTTATACAGATATTATCCAACAACTAAATAGCATTTGTTCACGGTGTCTTGTCTTATAATATATATAAATTAAAATGTACAGATGTTTTCCAAAAACTAGGTGGTTAGCACTGTGGCCACACAGCAAGAAGTTAGCTGGTTCGAGTCCCGGCTGGGTCAGTTGGCATTTCTGTGTGGAGTTTGCATGTTCTCCTCGTGTTGGCGTGGGTTTCCTCCGGGAGCTCCGGTTTTCCCCACAGTCCAAACACATGCGCTATAGGGGAATTGAATAAACTAAATAGGCCATAGTAAATGAGTTTGAATGGGTGTTTTCCAGTACTGGGTTGCAGCTGGAAGGGCATCCGCTGCATAAAACATATGCTGGAATAGTTGGCGGTTCATTCCACCATGGCGACCCTTGATTTTTTTTACTCTATATGAATCTAAAAGCAAATCACACAGCAGAAATGTGCAACAATGGGAATCTTGTGTTGATAAGTGTGCTGATATTAGAGATGTACTGAATTTTCAGCCAACGAAAATTTATCGTCAGAAATTGATATGCCATTTAATAGTCATTTTTGGGGTACTCTTTTAAACCTGGAGGCATTAACAATTTACCATGAAATATATATTGTTATTGTAAATGTAAATTAATATGGGGTGCAGTGGGTTGCACAATCGCCTCACAGAAAGAAGGTCACTGGTTTGAGCTTCAGCTGCGTTAGTTGGCGTTTCTGTGTGGAGTTTGCATGTTCTCCCCGTGTTTTGGCGTGGGTTTTCTCCGGGTGCTCCGGTTTCCCCCACAGTCCAAACACATGCACTATAGGCGAATTGGGTGAGCTAAATTGTCCGTAATGTATGTATGTGTGTGTGAATGAGTGTGTATGGGTGTTTCCCAGTGGTGGGTTGCTGCTGGAAGGGCATCCGCTGCGAAAACCATATGCTGGATAAGTTGGTGGTTCATTCCGCTGTGGTGACCGCAGATTAATAAAGGGACTAAGCCGTAAAGTAAATGAATAAATGAAAATGAATATGAACAGATATTATCCAAAGACTCAAAAGCATTTGTTCACAAGACCTCGTTCTTGATTAAATGGTCTCTTTACTCTATTTGCCCGGTGCCAAGCAAGGTACAAATGCCTGCCTTCACAACAACCACAACTAATTGAAATTCACAAAATATGTCAGGAGCTCTTGAGGCCAGATTTCATGGAACATATACCATGTGCCATACACCAACGAGAGCTTCCTGGAAATCTATTCTGTTTCTCGGGCAGATAAACAACGGGTTATTTAGCCCCTGATGGAGGAGCATAATGTTTCATGCATGGGAAAAGCCACATTTGTCAGTGCCACTGTGCTTTTCTTCCTCAGATAATTGTGCTCCATTATGTTTCCAGCACAGCAGAGGATCTCCTCCGCAAAAGAACATTCCTCTACATGGCGTTAGGTTGTAAAGAACTGAAAGCTATGGACAAAAATATAGTTGATGAGTGACCGGCGGACACCTTAATTATGTGTGTGTGGGATTGAGATGCAGAAAGACTATTAATGCAGCATTTCATATGCTAAATTCAGTGTTGTGCATGGTATTGCTGATCGCTGTTATTTAAAATTATTACACGGCTGTCTGGAACACTCGATTAGGATTGGTTCTGATCCTGGAACAATATGTTCATCCATGTACTTACGTTCACATGCATATGTATCTGATAATGATGTGCTGTTTGACAGTTTTTGACTGTGCCATCTAGTGTCTGAAAAGCGTGCAGGTTAGTGTATACTCCATCAGCTGTTTTCGTTTCTGTCAGCTTTGTGTTTATGACTGTTTAGCGCCATCTAGTGTCTGAATAATGCGCAGGTTAGTGTATACTCCATCAGCTGTTTTAGTGTCTGTCAGCTTTGTGTTTATGACTGTTTGTCTCCATCTAGTGTCTGAATAATGAGCAGGTTAGTGTATACTCCATCAGCTGTTTTAGTGTCTGTCAGCTTTGTGTTTATGACTGTTTGGCGCCATCTAGTGTCTGAATAATGAACAGGTTAGTGTATACTCCATCAGCTGTTTTAGTGTCTGTCAGCTTTGTGTTTATGACTGTTTGGCGCCATCTAGTGTCTGAATAATGCGCAGGTTAGTGTATACTCCATCAGCTGTTTTAGTGTCTGTCAGCTTTGTGTTTATGACTGTTTGGCGCCATCTAGTGTCTGAATAATGCGCAGGT
The DNA here is from genome assembly GCF_903798145.1 of Danio aesculapii. Lineage (NCBI taxonomy): Eukaryota > Metazoa > Chordata > Actinopteri > Cypriniformes > Danionidae > Danio > Danio aesculapii. The sequence continues at coordinate 860,726 of NC_079445.1, read as the reverse complement.
TAGTGTATACTCTATCAGATGTTTTAGTTACTGTGAGCTTTGCATTCAGTTAAAAAGGTTAATAAACTATTAGGGCTTAGAGCAATGTTTTGTGTCAAATTTTTAATTTTTTTTAGCAAGTATCCGTATTATAAGGCACATAAATTACATCTGCACTGTAAAAATTCATGTAATTCATGATTTTACTTTTGTTTTTCACTGTTTGTTTCAGCTTCTGAAGTACATTATGGGATCTTAATCTTTCTTCCAGCAACATTTAGACTTAAAGTTGTTAAAAGTGTCTTTTCTGCACATGTGTAATAGTGTGCAGTGCTATATTGTGTGTGTTGGTGTTGTATATTACGCTACAGAAACCTTGTAATAAACTGCAAGTACATTTTCTGTTATTTTACACACTTATTTCAATAGATATTATTTCTTATACATTATATTATTTTCAAATGACTAAAATGCCAATAAAAGTCACTTTGTTGAACTGTAGAGTTGAATTTTAACATCAGAAGTACACAGAGAAGTGATCAACATCCCATGTCACAATTCACAACCGGAAATACACCGAAAACACTTGTGGATCGCAAAATATGGAAACTGTTCATTAACAGATATCTTTTACAGTGTAGGAGGTTATCACAGGCTATTACACAGCTGTTTGGAATACGCGATTCTAAATAGTCAGTCACGACATTCCAAAGTTTGTTATTCCCAGATAACAACCGCTTAATAAAACTACAATGATTCAGAAAACTAGAATATGATTAAAACGAAATATAATTTTAGTCCAAAGACTGACAGACTAAAACGAAAATCTAAGTTTGCTGCCAAAATTAACACTGATTCGCAAAAATGTAGATAGCGCCCTCTAGTGAATTTTTCATCTAAAATGTACACTAAATAACATATTTCAGATTCATAAAAATGTAGACAAGGCCCTCTAGAGGATTTGTCATCTGAAACATACAACAAAACATACCCTAAGTTTATAAAATTCGCAAAAAAGTAGACAGCGCCCTCTAGTGGATTTGGCATCTAAAAGCAACAAATTGTATTTTAAGTAACTTAAGACTGGCAAAAATGTAGAAAGTGTGCTTTTGTGGATTTGTCATCTGAAATGTACAACAACATGTACCCAAAGTAATGCATTTCAAATAAAAAAAATGTAGACAGCACCCTCTAATGGATTGGTCATCTGAAACATACAACAAAACATGCCCTACGTTTTTAAAATTCGCAGAAAAGTAGACAGTGCCCTCTAGTGGATTTGTCATCTGAAACGATCAACAGAATGTACACTAATCAGCGTATTTAAGATTCTTAAAAATGCAGACAGCGCCCTCTAGTGGATTTGTCATCTGAAACATGCAATGAAAAGTTCCCAGAGGAATATATATATATTTCACTAAATGTAGGTCAGGCATGAGTCTCTGCTGGAGAAATACTATGTTGCCTGCGGTTCTTTAAGCAGATTGTTTCGATTAGGCATCAAAGTGTCCCAATGATCCTGCGGCTACGAAAACATTAAAATCATGGTTATGCCTATTAGATGATATGCTCACTGAAAGCTTTGTCTTTAATTCACAATCTCTCGATCTAAAGTCCAAATAAAGCTTCCCCCAAACCAACTTTCCTCATCGCTGGGAAGAAATGTTTAGAAATGTTTGCGTTATGAGAATGCTAAGTGATTGTCTTAATGAACCGTCGCACGGCAATGAAATTTTCAAAGCAATTACTTTGTGATCTTATGCCCCGAACATGAGTCTAACCATGTATGACATATTAAAATCTCCAAAGCAGAAAACAGTCTTGTTCGACTCTTAATGTTAGTCAAGTGGGACTTTCCATTTGCACTTCCCATTTTCACTAATATCAGTAATTGTTTACTTCATTAGTGTTCTTCAGCGAGCGAACACATTCATCGATTTTTGAAAGGCATAATGTTTGCATTCTCGTATTGCTTAAGGCAACGTAGGTTTGTATGTTAGCATTTCAATTATACTAATGGTTCCTCAAGAGCTGCCAGAATTCACCAAGGGCTTGTTAATATGAACACAGGCATGACACTGATGGTATAGAGTAAAAGACAATCAACATCTAATGACTTTTCTTTCATCTGTATATATGAATGTGTATAGCATTGCATGACACACTTCATTTGGCACGTATAGTGTCAGCGTGCAGCTTGTGTTCAATCAGAAGGTCTTTTTATGCATGAAGATTCACTACAGACACTGAGAAATTACAGAGAGAACTCTGACATTTACAGATGTGGAGCGAAGCATGAAAAATCTAAACAAAAATGTAAATGTCAGAGAGGAAAGTTGTTATATTTGGGGTTATATTTTTTTAATGCAATGCTAAATCTAGATTTGGATGTGGATTACACTGTGAATACAGTTGATACACTGCAGAAAAGGCTTTTCTAACCTAGAGTTTTTGGGCTCTATTTTAAAGATCTAGGTGCAAAGTCTAAAGTGCATGGTGCAAAACCCTTAAGGATGTGTCTGAATCCTCTTCTGCTATTTTTAGGAGGGAAAAATACACTTTGTGCGCTGACACATGGTCTAACAGGGTTGAGCTTATTCTCCTAATGAGTAACGTGCTTTGAGCATAACGTGCAATAAACCAATCAGAGTCTCATCTCTCATTCCCTTTAAGAGTCAGTTGCGTCACTCCATGGTGCATTTGCTATTTACATGGTGGACTTTGTATGTGGAAAAAACTGAACGCTAGCGAGAAAAGTTAAACAAAGCATCTGCAGCGAGGATGAAGAACAAGCCTCCTCCATTCAGCCTCTTTACTTTCTCTTTACTTTACTCTTTTACTTTTAATTTCCTTTAAGCGCAAAGATTTGTTTCAAAACTATTTCTAAATTCAGATCTAATTTCCAGCAAAGGAATAAATGAACAATAATAACGAAGTATTATATCCAAATAAACATCCTGTTCCTATGCCCCATATGGTGATGTAGACCTCTCCAAAACCCCACAGGGTTTGTTTTAACAAAACAAACATAAATATGCATATTATTAAGAATACTGATAGTAATAATAACATTATACAAATGTAAACTGTCACGAAAAAACTGAAAAAAGCCCCCCAAAGTGAAGAAGGCATGGAGGCAGTTGTTTTATATTTAGATTTTATTGTAAAAAATAATAATTTTTGTATCATTTTAATCCTTTTATTTGTTTTCATATGTAAATATATTTGTGGGGGATCATTCCGCTGTGGCGACCCCGGATTAATAAAGGGACCAAGCCGAAAAGTAAATGAATCAATTGCTGTTCATCCTGTGTGTATTAAGCAATGTGTGAGCGTTTAGACCTGCATAGGCACATAACTAACACGCTCTGCTCTGGACTTTAGAACAGTTTTGTAGTTGGTGTAGGATTCAGTTCCTGAAAATAGCAAGGAGCTAACATTGCGCCTTAACACACCTCCTTTACAGACCAGCACACCCATGAGTCCACAAAGTGGTGCAAATGGATTTGCTATTTAAACAACCAGGTGCAAAACGTGAAAATTAGTGTTGCGCTGGTCTGAAAATTGCAGCAAATCACGCCAAGCACATCTTACACCTTATTGAGCCGGGTGTATGATTGGGCCCTTTGTCTTGCTTCTAGTCCAAATATTGAAATATTCCTATATCAAGAAGCGTTTTCTAGACAAGCAAAAAATATTGTCTTTTCAGAAACAATGAGTCAAAATGAAGTGAGTTTTTCTTTAAAACAAGCTAAAACATTTGCCAATGGGGTAAGCAAAATAACATTGTTTTTCCTTTTGACATGGGACTAATTTGCTTACCCCATGGGCAGATTATTTATCTTGTTTTAAGGAAAAACTCACTTCATTTGGGCATTTTATTTCTTAAAATAAGACAATATTTTTGTTTGTCTGAAAATGCTTATTGATTTAATTTGTTTTAGATATTTGGACTAGAAATAAGACAAAGGCACTAAGTAAGAAAAGCTTCTCTTTTTTTGCAGTGTAATCAGTGCACCGCTAATATTAAAGTGTCAATGATTATCAAACTAAACAAATCATAAGAGAACGTGACACAAACTAAACCTTCAGAAAGCTGAAAAACCCACCATGACGTGACGATACAGATGAGTGGTGTCACTGTAAAGATGAGGATTTCAGCTTCAGCATCAAACTTATATCTTGACCCACAATAAACCGATCTCCTCTCGGCACCTTCATGAAACAGACACACTGGAGGATAAATCAGCATTTGGCAAAGTTAGCGACTGCATCAATCTGCATAGTAATGCAATCAGCCAGAGCGTCACGTGGCCTTTTTCAATGAGGAGGCCAAAAATATCTGAACGGTGCTTCATTTTAATTTTAAATGCTTGCTTAAGATGATGGTATTTATGAAGTTTCTCTATTTCCATTTCACTTGTGATGATCTTAGATTTTCACATGTGTCTGCATTTGCTGAAATCTGAAATTTAGTTTATCATTGTTGATACTGCAAAAAAAAAAAAGGCTTTTCTTACCTAGAGGTTTTGTCTTGTTTCTAACCCAAATATCTAAAATTCTTGGGTATTTTGAAGGTATATTGGATGATTTCAGATTCATGTATATTCTTCTGTAATGTTCCTCTATTCAGAGCTGCTCTGTGATTGGGCTAGTCTAAGTTTTGTCTTGTTTCTAGTCCAAATATCTAAAAATTCTTGGGTATTTTTGAGGTTATAGGGGCGATTTCAGATACATGTATATTCTTCTTTAATTTTCCTCCATTCGGAGCTGCTCAGTGATTGGACTACACTTAACTTTCGTTCCATACATGCATGGGTTTTATTTCTTCTGTGCCATGCATAAAAATGTACACACTGTTAAAAATACCTGCTAATGTTTGCATATTTTGTGATTGTCAAGTTTTTTCTGTGTATTTACAGTGTTGAACTGCATTATGGGATGTTGATCTCTGCTCTGTCCGCTTATGATGCTGAAAATTCAACTCTACAGTTTAACAAAGAGACTTTTATTGACATTTTTAGTCGTTTGAGATAATATAATGTATAAGAAATAACTGTGAAATAAATGTGCTGCAGTTTATTAAAAGGTATTACAAGATCAAGGTCCCATAATGCAATTCAAAAGCTTAATTAAAACATCAATCACAAACTGCTAATTTATGGATATTTTAAAAGTATTTGTCTTGTTTCTATTCTAAATATCAACAAATTCTTGTGTATTTTAGAGGGTATAGGAAGCAGTTTCTGATACAGCTTCTTCTGGTGTAATTTTCCTCCATTCAGAGCGGCTCTGTGATTGCGCTAGTTCTCCGATCAGCAGGTGAGGAGGTTAATCTAGCGACTAGCGCTGCTGGTTTGATCACGCCACTATTTGAGCCCAGCGTTTCTCTCTTTTCACCCACAGCTCTTCTTCTGTCAGGCCTCTGCGGCCTCTTTTGGGGCGTCTTAGCATCAATGTGTGTGTCTGGGTAATTATGCTCAAGCCGGGACAAAAAGCGCATGGCACTACACATTAGCATAATGATTTACGAGGGAGGTCACGCAAGGCAAAGCGGAGCGGAAATTAGCCGCTTCGGGCGACTGGCAGCAACATCATTATGTTATGCAAAAGATGCTTGACGCTAATGCCTTAATAAATATGCTGCGTTTAGATTTACTCACGCCGTGTTATCACTGGGATAAATCCAAATATAAAAACCATTTGAGAAGTCCTGCTTCAGAATGGATTGTGTGCATGTGCGATAGCGTTTCTCTGGAGGGCCGAAGCTTATTTTAGAGCCTGTATCTTTATGTTTTATGGGTTTGGTTTTTTCGAGCACCTGTGAAATTAGCCGCGAAAATATACCTGTGAAAAATATATATATGAGAAAAATATATTTTATATATATATATATATATATATATATATATATATATATATATATATATATATATATATATATATATATATATATATGAGAAACTTCATAATGGAAATAGAGAAACTTCATAAATAACATCATCTAAGCTGGCATTTAAATTAAAATGAAGCACCGTTAGTCTTTGCAAAGATTTTTTGGGTCTCCTCCCCACAGCCATTCAGTCCCAGCAGACATGCGAAGTCAACATGACGTCAAATTGGCGTTGTACCCCAACATCGTGGGACGTAGCATTTTGTTTGGAAATTAAAATCAGATTGATGTCAGAACCCAACGTCAGGCTGATGTCAATGTTCAACGTCACACAGACATTACAATTTGGTTACTTTCCAATGCAACCTAAAAACAACCAAATATCGACATCTAATGATGTTACAGCTTGATGTTATATAGACTTTACCAATATGATGTCTATCAGACGTTGCATTTGGTTGCCATACCTGGCAAATAAATGTCAGTATTTGACGTCAATAAGATGTTGGTTTAAGATGTTGGCTCGACGTTGGATTTTGGTCACTTTCCAACACAACCTAAAAATCAACCAAATATCAACGCCATTTCATGACATGAATTTCCATGTCTGACCACAAGATGGCATCTAAAGCACAATCCTATCTGTGTACGTTTCTAAATAAAATATTATTTAATTAAAGCTAAGTTTGACAGAAATCAGCTTGTAAGGTATGTTTTGATGCATATATTTGAGTTTATGTTTGCACTAAGTGTGAACATATTTAATAATAATAATAATAATAATAATAATAATAATAAAACTATGACAGTTTGGCAGAATAAACAAAACCTGGTGCATCCAGTCATCCTTACAGATAAACAAATGACTGCTTCCAGAATGATTTCCAATATTCATAATAACATCCGAGAGCTCTCTTACTGCCTCAAATCATGTTGTTTTTAACTTTAAATCATGTAAATGTATTCCAGCAGATCCAACATATAAAATGATAATCTTGCAAATAAGCATAATATGGGCACTTCAAACAAACTCAGCATTTTACAGCTCACAGCCATTGATGTGCTCATGGGTTTAAGACTAAAAAAGTATTCGAATAAGAGACAGACATGTTCTGGACAAGCTACTTTTATCATTTATTTTGTAAGCACAATCCAACAGCATTGTTGTTTTATTCACGTTTCTTTGTAATTTTCACTATTTCACTGTAGTTACTATAGTATGCTTCACAATTCATTAACAAAACAATAGTATAATATATACAATATAATACAATTCATATTATAATATGGTTCTAAAAACTCTAGTATATTCTGCAAATCATTATAATACAACCCCAAATCAGTAAAAGTTGGGACAGTTTGGAAAAAGCAAATATATAAAAAAGAAAGTAGTGATTTTCAGATTTACTTTGACTTGTATTTCATTGCAGACCATATGAACACACAATATTTCATGTTCTGTCTGGTGAACTTCATTTCATTTGTAAATATTCAGCCTTTCTTGTCATTCAGACCTGCAACACACTCCAGAAACAGTTGTGACAGGAGCAGTTTAGGGCAGTAATCAGGTAAACTGGTGAAATAATGATGTGAATCAGGTGATGTCAACAGGTGATTGTAATTATGATTAGCTACTAAAGCAGCATCCAAGAAAGGTCTAGTCATTTAGGAGCAAAGATGGGCCGAGGATCACCAGTTTGCCCACAAATACCTGAGAAAATGAATGAAATGTTCAGACACAGTGTTTCTCAAAGAAAGAGAGCAAGACATTTGGATATTTCACCTTCAACAGTGCAGAACATCATTAAAAGGTTAAGGAATCTGGAGGAAGTTTAGTGCATTTGGAGCCTAAGCTGAACAACTGTGATCTCCGACCCCTTAGATGGTGCTGCATCAAGAATCCTCAATCATCTATAAGCCATATCACCACATGGGCTCAGGACTACTGCGGCAAACAATTGGCAAGTACCACAATACAGAGTTACATCCACAAATGGCAGTCAAAACTGTACTGTGCCAAAAGGCAGCCCTATGTTGAAAGTGTCCAGAAGGGCCGTCGACTTCTCTGGGCTCGGAGGCTTCTGGGATGGACCATCACACAGTGGAAACGTGTACTGTGGTCAGATGAATCCTATCATTCATGTGGTTTCTCGGTACTGGGTGCAGCCAGTATTACACTTCGTCCTGATTCATATTTCAGATATAATAACCTGTACTAATCATTTTGATCAGAATAAAGTCTAAATAGTTCATCACTATTCTTTAAGCATTGGCCAATTGGAGCACTGAGCCATTGTTTTATTATTATTGTATTAATTCATTTTTAATTAAAGTTGTTGGTTATCTAATGTCTATTTCTGCATGAATAACCCTGCTGTGTTTGTTCTCTACTTGTTTAATCACTTTTTGTCATAGCAAGGTAATTAAGTACAATAGAGTTAATTAAGGGTTTCACTGAAGTAGAACAGACACTATAAACTTAAGTTCATGCTTGATAGAAGTGTTACGTAAAGATGCTGAATGTAGACACTTGAGTGATTGAATATAAAACACTTACATAATTCAGCCAAAAAAAAACAACAACCTGTAAATATAAAGACGACAGTAAATTGTTCAATATTTCAGCCCAGGCCTATTGGAAAAAATACATGCTGCTGTTCGTTTTTGTGAAATGTAAAATACGTTTCTTAGTGTATTTTGTTTTGTCTGTTTCAGATAACAAATCCACTAGAGGGTGATGTTTTACAATTTAGCAAATTTTAAATGCAGCATGTTCTGCTAGACATCATTGCTCTGCACTGATTCCTGTTACTGTTAGGAAATGTTAATAGAAATAAATGCTTTTCTGCTGAAAATATGTGCTTGTTAATGACTGACAGATGTATTCTCTAATATCCTTTCAAAGATATTAAACAAATCCATTAGAGGGCGCTGTCTAAATTGTTTCAAATCTGAAATATGTTACTTAGGGTACTTTCGTGGTATGTTTCAGATGTCAAATCCACTAGAGCAGGGGTGGACAAACTCTGTCCTGGAGGGCCGGTGTCCTGCACAGTTTAGCTCCAACTCTAATCAAACACACCTGAACATGCTAATCCGTGTCTAAAAGATCACTAATTATCTATAAGCAGGTGTGTTTGATCAGAGTTGGAGCTAAACTGTGCAGGACACCGGCCCTCCAGGACCGAGTTTGCCCACCCCTGCACTAGAGGGTGCTGTATACATTTTTTGGAACTGAAATACATTACTTAAGAAGCATTTTGTTGTACATTTCAGATGACAAACCCACTTGAGGGCACTTTATACATTTTTTTTTATTTGGAATACGTTACTTTGGGTCCATTTTGTTGCACGTTTCAGATGATAAATCCACTAGATGGCACTATGTGAATTTTTTTTTTTGGGGGGGGGGGAGGTTCATACGTTGCTTTGGGTCCATTTTGTTGTACATTATCCAATGACGAAAAAGGAGCTGTATACATTTTTTAAACCTGAAATGCAATACTTAAAGTGTGTTTTGTTGTGTGTTTGAGATGACAAATCCACTAGAGGGCACTGTCTACATTTTTGCAAATTTTAAATATGTTACTTCAGGTTTGTTTTGTTTCACCTTTCAGATGACAAATCCACTAGAGGGCGCTGTCTGCATTTTTTTAAATTTGAAATGCGTTACTTAGGGTACATTTTGTTGGACATTTCAGATGACAAATCCACAAAAGCACGCTTTCTAAATTTTTGCGAGTCTTAAGTTACTTAAAATACAATTTGTTGCTCCTTTCAGATGCCAAATCCACTAGAGGGCGCTGTCTACAGTTTTGTGAATCTGAAATTACGTTACTTGGTGTATGTTTTGAAGTAAGTTTTATATGACAAACATGAGAGGGCACTGTCTAAATTTAGCAAATCTTAAACATGTTCCTTAGGGCACGTTTTGAAGTACGTTTCAGATGCCAAATCCACTAGATGGCACTGTCTACATTTTTGCAAATGTTAAATGCAGCTTGCCCTGCTAGATCTAATTCTGAGTTACTTTAAAGAAAAAAGTCAATAGAAATCAATGTTTTTTTTCTTTTGAAAATGTGTGCATGCGGATGACTGACAGATGTATCCCCTAATATGCTTTCAGGCAAGGTCTAACATCAGATCGGAGCCGGTTCCAGCGCTGTAGGCCACGGCGCGTCCCAGCTGAGGATCACACACTCTGGACATCTGACAACACTTCACAGGCCGAGGTCACAAGCCAAGCCTGCTGCTTTTATTCAGCCCAGCTGGCTCTCATTTTACGCCTTCAGCAGTGTTTGTGACTCCAAGTGGCCTGTGTTTTCACTGCTGGAGTCTGACACCGTCTGCAGCCGGAGGGCGTATGCAGATCTTGACCACAGCATGTGCGATAGGTAGGAGGAATCTGCTGCTATATCCATGTTGTGACTTAAGTTGATGTATAACAATAAGAATAAGATTAATAGTTTTTTTTTTATTGTTTTATAGTCATAATGAGAAATAATTATATGTGACGTTTATATAAGCTGTTCCGCTTTAAGAATGGAATTCCTATAATGCTTACCGCTACTAAGAGTAATTATTGGCAACTGACTCGGTATGTGTTCAGAGTTTGCAGTATACAATAAACAACTTCAGTAAACTGTTAGTTTCATTTTAATGAGTAATTAATAAAGGTTTCCAGTCACCATCCATATGCAAATGACAGCCTGAAGGCCTACAGCCAATGAGAGAGCAGATACACGCCAAAGCAAAGTTTGGGGAGGAGTTACAGACCTACAGCCAATGAAAAGGTAGATACAAGCCAAAGGGTGGAGTTATAGACCTACAGCCAATAAGAGAGCAGACACAAGCCAAAGGGAGGAGTTTTAGACCTACAGCTAATTAGAGAGCAGATATAAGCCAAAGGGTGGAGTTATAGACCTACAGCCAATAAGAGAGCCGATATAAGCCAAAGGGTGGAGTTATAGACCTACTGCCAATGAGTAAGCAGATACTCGCCAAAGGGTGGAGTTATAGACCTACAGCCAATGAGAGAGCAGATACACGCCAAAGGGTGGAGTTATAGACCAACAGCCAATGAGTGAGCAGATACTCGCCAAAGGGTGGAGTTATAGACCTACAGCCAATGAGTGAGCAGATACACGCTAAAGGGTGGAGTTATAGACCTACAGCCAATGAGAGAGCAGATACATGCCAAAGGGTGGAGTTATAGACCTACAGCCAAAGAGAGAGCAGATACATGCCAAAGGGTGGAGTTATAGACCTACAGCCAATGAGAGAGCAGATACATGCCAAAGGGTGGAGTTATAGACCTACAGCCAATGAGAGAGCAGATACATGCCAAAGGGTGGAGTTATAGACCTACAGCTAATGAGAGAGCAGATACACGCCAAAGGGTGGAGTTATAGACCTACAGCCAATGAGAGAGCAGATACATGCCAAAGGGTGGAGTTATAGACCTACAGCCAATGAGAGAGCAGATACATGCCAAAGGGTGGAGTTATAGACCTACAGCCAATGAGAGAGCAGATACATGCCAAAGGGTGGAGTTATAGACCTACAGCTAATGAGAGAGCAGATACACGCCAAAGGGTGGAGTTATAGACCTACAGCCAATGAGAGAGCAGATACACGCCAAAGGGTGGAGTTATAGACCTACAGCCAATGAGAGAGCAGATACAAGCCAAAGAGTAGTTTGGGGTGGAGTTATAGACTTACAGCCAATGAGAGAGCAGATACATGCCAAAGAGTAGTTTGGGGAAGAGTTATAGACCTAAAAGTTTGGGGTGGAGTTATAGACCTACAGCCAATGAGAGAGCAGATACAAGCCAAAGAGTAGTTTGGGGTGGAGTTATAGACCTACAGCCAATGAGAGAGCAGATACAAGCCAAAGAGTAGATTGGAGTAGGAGTTGTAGACCTACAGCCAATAAAAGAGCAAGATCAAGATAATTGTGTTATTGGCTGTTGAAATCGACATTGATTCTGTGCAGTAAGAGCTGCTCCATCTGAAAGCACCTGCTGGAGGTTTACTAGAGCCGGCTTCACTGACAAAACGCGGATAAAAATCCTCTTCGATTAATCGCCCAGCCCTAATATATGCATGGATTATGCAATCCTGCACCAACTAAACAATTTCCCAGTATTTCTCCAGTCACCATTAAGCTCATTAAAGGGCAGTGAAGGGCACATCTTGGATTAGTTGAACAAATATCAGCTCCTTTCCATACTTCAAACCAAATTGCACTGAGAGTATCATTGCAGGATTGTTGCAGGTTTTGATTACGCCTCTCTGTATCTCCCATTTATCCAGTTTAGCACACTTTCATCTGGATTGCAGATCAAGTTTTATTTGCTAAACGTCATTTGATATTACCTATCAACCAAACATGCTCGCTGCTGTAATTATGGAGTTTCATTTGGGCAGATATTTCAGATTTCAGTCACAGAATTGTGTCTATAATCAGCCCTTTAGTCGCTGTTATCGGCACGCCTGTTGTGCGAATCTGAGAGCAATTAACTGTGAGAGTGTGTGTTATTAGCCGTGACCTTTCAGGATTCTCCTTGGATGTTTTTTTAGAAGAAGATGAGGGTTGACAGAGAGAAATGGACGCGCTGAAACTCTTACCCATGATCCTTTGTGCTTTCAGTCAGTGTAATGTGCTGCAAATCAGCCTGTTATAACTCACCGACTTGATCAAAAGATGAAGCAAGAGGTTATAAGTAAGCACACACTGAATCTGCCTACACACCGTCTTACTACTGTGTATCTACACTGCAGAAATATACCGTGTTTAGTGATTCACAACTGTTTTGTTTATTTGCAGTGGTGAATTGCCCTTCCAGTTGCAACCCAGTACTGGAAAACACCCATATACACTCACATTCACACACACACTCATACATTACGGCCAATTTAGTTAATCAATTCCCCTATAGCGCATGTGTTTTGACTGTGGGGGAAACCAGAGCACCCGGAGGAAACCCATGCCAACATGGGGAGAACATGCAAACTCCACACAGAAATGACAGCTGAGTTCAGCCATACGAAATTGTACGATTTTAAAAAGGAGGCGTGGCACCTAACCCCACCCCTAAACCCAACCTTCATTGGGGGATAAGCAAATCGTACTAAATTGTACGAATTCGTACGAATTTATACGAATTAACCACAAAATCAAAAAGTTACGAATTGTAACAGATTACAGTGTACCTACAGTGTAAAAATGTGTTGTTTTTTGTTTGAAATGTTTGAACATTCACTAAAGCGGCTGCATTAGACCAACGAAGCGTAGAAAATATGGAAAACATTTAAATAAATACTTCCAGCGAGCCCTAAAATATACATTTAAAATACAAATGCATGAACGGTTTTAGGCTTGGGTGAAAAAGCAGAAAGGACAAGACATTTTTTTTTTTTTCGTCTGGGAAGGTTCATCGGACAGGATGCGTTTTCATTTCACACCTCCAGCAGAAGAAGATTCATGAGGGCTCCACCTGTCAGCAAGATAAATCGCACACATTACTGCACATTTACTGTACCATCAAGACCTTTCATTCCTGTAGCACCACATAGAGACGTAAATGTCAGGATGGGGCAGTCTGGGTTTCTTTAGCTTTTAAAAATGAGCAGTTACTGCGTTTGTGTGTTAGAAAGGGCCCTCTTTTAACCCTCCTGTGGGCTTATAATTCTGTACATACTATTCATCATTGGGGTCAAAATGAGCCGCCTTCACTAAAGCTCTAAAATAAAGCAGATCAATTTAATTTTAATTCTTCAATCTACTTTGCATGAAGAAAGAAGCTGATCTTCATCACACTCAGTGAATGTTTGAGTTTTCCCTCACCAGTGTGCAGTATTTCAGCAGTGTTCACTCAGTGGACAACACTCCACACTCACTACAGTTAAGAGTGTGTTTTATTATAATTAGAGCACCTGCAGAAGTGGAGAAAGTGTGTGTAAGTGTGTAAGTGTGTGTGTGTGTGTGTGTGTGTGTGTGTGTGTGTGTGTGTGTGTGTGTGTGTGTGTGTGTGCACGTGTGTGTCCCAAAGGACAACCGTTGTACCCTAAATGTGTTCAGCCTTCATGAAAATATGAAACTAAAAATGATAATGTCACCAATCGTCAAGATAAAAAAATGTATCCCTGACAAAAGTCTTGTCGCCTATCCAAGTTTTAGGAACAGCAAATAATAACTTGACCTCTAGTTTGGTATTATTTTGGTATCAGAAGCTTATTTGAGCACAATAAAATCTGATCATGTCTTGATGTTGACTGATTTGATTAGGACAGTAAGGTCTGACTCTGCTTAGACTAAAGTCTGCTCACTGAACCTTCAATAATGTCCAGTATAGAATATGTGCTCATGCTGCAGTGGAAACAGAATGAATATTGTGTCTGACTCCATCATGAGCTTGGAGGACTGCATCCATACATCTCTGACATGACTCAAATCACTGATTAATAAAGTCATCTGGAATGGTGAAGAAAGCCTTCTTGCAGGACTCCCAGAGTTCATCAAGAGTCTTTAGATTCATCTTCAACGCCTCCTCCTTCATCTTACCCCAGACATGCTCAATAATATTCATGTCTGGTGACTGGGCTGGCCAATCCTGTACCCCTTGACCTTCTTTGCTTTCAGGAGCTTTGATGTGGAGGCTGAAGTATGAGAAGGAGCGCTATCCTGCTGGAGAATTGTCCCTCTCCTGTGGTTTGTAATGTAATGGGCAGCACAAATGTCTTGATACCTCAGGCTGTTGATGTTGATCATCCACTCTGCAGATCTCTCCATACTGAATGTAACCCCAAACCATGATTTCTCCTTCACCAAACTTGACTGATTTCTGTGAGAATCTTGGCTCCATGCGGGTTCCAGTAGGTCTTCTGCAGTATTGGTGATGATTGGGATGCAGATCAACAGAGGATTCATCAGAAAAATCCACATTCTGCCACTTTTACTAGAAGTCAAGTTATTATGTGTTGCTCTTACAACTGGGATCCACGACAAAACTTTTGTCAGGTAGTGTATAATGCTCATCATAAATGAGTACACCCCATTTTAAAAATTAACGTTTTTATCCATTTATCAGTGAATATAGGTCATTCAATATAGGTCATATAGGTCAGATTTATTAAACCGATATATTTATTAAATTAATATTTTAGTCACTGAAAATCTTTACCCATAAAAAGATAACAGATTTAAATGAATACAAAAAGTACAAAATGTCAACATAATTTTAGTTTTTTTTTTTCTTTAGTTTTGCACTTTTTTTTAACAATAATATTTAATATTTTCCCCTACATATACATTTGGGTGTACTAATTTTTGTACTAACATTATCGCAAGTTGTTTTGGTTAGATAAGCTCCATATTTGGCTTCATTACTGACTAATCTAATGTATATGCACAAATATAATATTGTAAAGCATCCTGTGGACAATCTGAATTTAAATGAGAGATTTGTGAAGGGTGAACTCAGATATTTTTAGATATATAACATTTGTGTTACTACATGTCTGTGCATGCAGCATCAGGTTTCGATTTTCTTGCTGCTTTCTTATTTCGCAGTGTTGATTAAAACAAATTATACACTTCTGGTGAGCTTGAACACAATGGCCAATCAGATGCATTTATTCACCACTAAAAACACCAGAGTTTAGTGTCGAGTTAATGGCTGAAGTCCCTCATCATAAACAATACAGTAGATTTCACAGCTTCAGAGATTTTAACAGGAGTTATTGTCGTCAAGTTAAATGAATATACAGTGTGTATATATAAATATATATATATATATTTAAAATGATGTCAACAACACTAACTAAAGTTTCAAAGAGTACGTAATCAGGAGAATTGACAGATGTACCATCAGTTTTCTTCTCTAATACTGCAGGCTCTGTTGAATGCTTGATTCTGATTGGCTGATGGTCATTCTGAGGTGTTTGGTTGTTGTCAGATAAAGTAGTTCTGGCAGGTTTAGAGCGCATTACAGTTCCATATCACTCCGCTGAAAGATTGGAGTTATCGAAATACAACAGAAGGCTTTGGAGGAGATGTGGAGGAAACTAGTGCTACACACACACGAGTCAAAACAACATGGTGAATGTCCTGTAGTTCGTCCCAATTCATACTCTATTGTAAATACTTTTCTAATAGTAGTGAGGTAAGTTTTAAATTCAAATGTAGTTTGTACGTATGTAGTAACTTTTTATTTGTTGTGCATTATTGGGCCAATTTAATGATTGAGATGAAAACGTCGCAGTTCTGAGTTGTAAAGTCAGAATTCGGAGATAAAACATCACAATTCTGACTTTGTATTTTGCAATTCTAAGAAATAATTTCGCAAGTGTGACTTTATTTCCATCATTTTTCATTATTAATGCAATCTTTTAACTTTCTTTCTTGCAATTGCAACTTTATTTCTCAGAATTGCGAGATGCAAATTCAGAATTGCAACTTTTTATTCCGACCTTTTAATTTAAAACTGGGACCTTTATTTTAGAATTTTGAAATTATTACTCACAATTGCAAATTTTTTTCTCAAAATTTTGATTTATAACATAGAATTACAACTTTTTATGTCATATTTCTGTCTTTATAACACGGAATTACGAATTTTATTTCTTATATTTGACTTTATAACTCTTCTTTATAAAGAATTGTGACTTTTAACTCAATAATTTTGACTTTGTAATGAGCAATTATGACTTATCTCATAATTCTGACTTTATAACAGAGAATTGCACATTTTATTTCTTATTTCTGACTTTATAACAGAAGTTTTACTTTTTATCTCAATATTTTGACTTTGCAACACAAAATTGCAACTTTTATCTTAGAATTGTGACTTTATTACCAGAATTATGACATTTATCTCAGAATTCTGACTTATAACAGAGAATTGTGACTTTTAACTAAATAATTTAGACTTTTTAATTAGCAATTGTGACTCATCTCAGAATTCTGCACTCAAAAAAAGATTTTTTTCTTCTTGTTCAAACTTCTTTAAAAGGAACTGAATCAACACAACACTTGATTTTTTTTTTGGGACAACTTAATTGCTTTGTGTTCAATACACTTAAATTTGCAAAAACAATCAAGGTAACTTAATCGATTAGTTTTCCCAGTACTGAGTTGCGGCTGGAAGGGCATCTGCTGTGTAAAACATATGCCGGAATAGTTGACGATTCTTTCCGCTGTGGTGATCCCTGATAAATAAAGGACTAAGCTGAAGGAAAATGAACGAACAATCGATCGAACGAACAAACGAACGAACGAACGAATGAATGATTGATTTGTGTTGGGACAACATGAAGGAATTGTGTAGAACCCTGCATTTTTACAGTGTAACTTTGTAACTCACAAAAAAAAGTATTTATTTATTTATTTATTTTATTTTTTTATTATTATTTTTTCTCATAACTCTATTCTGACTTTATTGCGATTTTTATTTCATAAATCTGATTTATTAACACGCAGCTGCAACCTTTATCTGATGATTCTGGCTTTATAACTCAGAGTTGTGTCTTATCTCAATTCTACATTCAAAAAATTATTTTTCCTGTTTGTTCAAACTAATTTAAATGAACTGAATCAACAGGAGTGGATTATTTTGGGACAACGTAATTGTTTTATGTTCAATCCACTCAAATTTGCAAAAACATTTTAGGTAACTTAATTGACTTTGTAACTCAGAATTGACTTTATAACTTCTGACTTTATAACTCTATCACTTTTTCCTCAGAATTTTTTCTGACTTTGCATTTTTCCAAAAAGTCTCAATAATCATTTTATTTTTGTATTCATTGGCTGAAATGGGCCTCCAAAGCTAGGTGAAAGAAGTTATGATAAAACATTTATCAGCTGAAAGTGTGGCTATATTCCAGCGCTCGCTCCCTCCGCTCAGCCCTTCAGCAAATGCATCAGAAACACAGAAGCGTCTGCTTGACATGACAGAAAAGGATATCATGAGGTGAGCAGAGACGCGAAGCAGCATTTCCATACATTTCTCACAGGGCAGCTGTCAAACGCATCAAATCTGGCATTAAAGAGTGCTGACGGACTCCAGATGAGCTGCAAAAAATACACACGCACGCAAATCTCTGAGGCCTGAGCAATGATCTGCCCTATTTTGTTGAGCAAAATAGACTAAGTAACATTTTGCATGGAGCTTCATACTGTATCACTGCCGTATTGTTGAAACCTCTTATAATCTCCTTCTGCTTTTAAATGAAATTATATATTTTATGCAATCTAATTGTGTATAATTTTAAACTATTTGCTTGTAATTTAACAATTACACTGTAAAAAGTGATTAACTTAACTTGTAACTTAAAAAAAGTCAATTAATCGCTTTAAAAGCAGCAGGTTTACTCACTTATTAAAGTCAACTAATCGCTTTAAAAGCAGCAGGTTTACTCACTTATTAAAGTAAAGTCAACTAATCGCTTTAAAAGCAACAGGTTTACTCACTTAATAAAGTCAACTAATCGCTTTAAAAGCAACAGGTTTACTCACTAATTAAAGTCAACTAATCGCTTTAAAAGCAACAGGTTTACTCACTAATTAAAGTCAACTAATCGCTTTAAAAGCAACAGGTTTACTCATTTAATTAAGTCAACTAATCGCTTTAAAAGCAACAGGTTTACTCACTAATTAAAGTCAACTAATCGCTTTAAAAGCAACAGGTTTACTCATTTAATTAAGTCAACTAATCGCTTTAAAAGCAACAGGTTTACTCACTTATTAAAGTAAAGTCAACTAATCGCTTTAAAAGCAACAGGTTTACTCACTTATTAAAGTCAACTAATCGCTTTAAAAGCAACAGGTTTACTCACTTAATAAAGTCAACTAATCGCTTTAAAAGCAACAGGTTTACTCACTTATTAAAGTCAACTAATCGCTTTAAAAGCAACAGGTTTACTCACTTATTAAAGTCAACTAATCGCTTTAAAAGCAACAGGTTTACTCACTAATTAAAGTCAACTAATCGCTTTAAAAGCAACAGGTTTACTCACTTATTAAAGTCAACTAATCGCTTTAAAAGCAACAGGTTTACTCACTTATTAAAGTCAACTAATCGCTTTAAAAGCAACAGGTTTACTCACTTATTAAAGTCAACTAATCG
>NC_079445.1:729224-839224 GCF_903798145.1 Danio aesculapii | reverse complement strand
ACTATCTAAGAACAGTCTAAACCAGCGAATAACAGTCTAATATAAGATCAGTTTAAACCATTTCAGAACAGTCTAAACTAGCTAAGAACAGTCTAAACCAGCTAAGAAATGTCTAAACCACCTAAAACCAGTTTAAACCCGCTAAGAACAGACCAAACCATCTAAGACCAGTTAAACTATCTAAGAACAGTCTAAACTGGCGAAAAACAGTCTAAACTAACTAAGATCAGTTTAAACCATCTCAGAACAGGCTAAACCACCCAGCTAAGAACAGTCCAAACCAGCTAAGACCAGTTTAAAACATTTAGAACAGCCTAAACCACCTAAGATCAGTTTTAATCATCTAAGAACAGTCTAAATCAGCCAGTTAATATCACTGTTAACCAGCTAAGAACAGTCTAAACCAGTTTAAACAAAAACAAACAATAGTTTAGACCATGCAGTTTAAACTAGCTAAGGCCACTCCAAACCAACTAAAACCAGTTTAAACCAAAAAAAGAACATTCTGAACCAGCTAAGACCAGTCTAAATCAACTAAAATCAGTTTTAAACCATCTAAGATCCGTCTAAACCAACTAAGACCGGTTTAAATCATCTTAGACTAGTTTAAACCAACTAAGAGAAGTTTACAAACATCTCAGAACAGTCTAAACAAATTAAGACCAGTTAAACCAGCTAAGAACTGCTTAAGCCTGCTAAGACCAGTTTAAACCAGCTAAGACCACTCTAAACCAACTAAGACAACTCTAAACCAGCTAAGACCTGTCTAAACAAGCTAAGACCTGCTTAAGCCTGCTAAGACCAGTGTAAACAAGCTAAGACCAGTCTAAACTAGCCTAGACCCACCTAAACCAGCTAAGACCAGTCTGAACCAGCTAAGACCACTAGTCTAAGCCAGTTTAAACCAAAGACCAGTCTAAATCAAGACTTGTTCAAAGCAGCTACAACCAGCAAACTGTAGCAGGCGGGTTTGTGCTTCTCTGGAGCTAGATCAAGCTTATGAAACGTTGTTGTGAAAAGGAAACCGACAGTATATTTTGTCCCTGACAGTATATTTCGTCTTTTTTTCTTACTGAATTGTCATATTAATAAGTGTAATTAGTGTTTTTAATCAAATGCAATATAATATAGATTTTTTTTTCGGCAAAATCATAAAAAAAAGAACTAAACCTAGATTCTGCTCAAGGTTTTCAGGCCCTGACTCTCTCCTCCTCGTCCTTGCTCGTCTGACTGCAGCTTTTTTCATTTTTTTTTTTCTTTTTTTTTCTTTCCCAAAAAGCGAAATCAAAGCAGGGATTTAGAGGGTTTTTTCAGGGGAGCGCGCACTCTCTCCTTCTTCAAGCTGCAGAGCGCGATAAAGAGCGCTGCATTCTTCACGGTCACGCGCAGCGTGGCTGAACACCGCCGCCTAATGGACAGAGCGCGCAACTGCACTGAACACACTGAGCTGTATGTGTGTGCGCGTGTTTTTGGGACATATAAGGACACAGATGTGTATAATGTCATGGGTATGACACAGGTATTACAAAAAGATTGAATTATGAGGACATTGCTGTTGACCCCATTTCTCATGATGCATTTAAATAATTAAGAATGAGTTTTTTTTCCCAGGCTTTTCTCCCAGGGGTCGGGTTAGGTGTAGGGTTTGGGTAGGGCAATAGTAAATACAGTTTGTAAATAGAGTATAAAAACAATGGAAACCTATGGAATGTCCCCACAGTTTACAAAAACAAACCTTGTGTGTGCTTGCGTGCGTGCGTGCGTGTGTGCATTATTACAACATTAGCCAACAAATGTCATCTGCACAGGCGTGTGTGTATGTGCATGTGTGCGTGCATGCATTTTTGTGTGTGTGTGCGCGCATTCTCACCACAGTAGCCTACAAATGTCATCCGCACAGGCGTGGATGTGTGTGTGCGTGCATGCATTTGCGTATGTGTGCATGCATGTATTTGAGTGTGTGTGTGTGTGTGTGTGTGTGTGTGTGTGTGTGTGTGTGTGTGTGTGCGCGTGCATTCTCACAACAGTAGCCTACAAATGTCATCCGCATAGGCGTGTGTGTGTGTATGTGTGTGTGGTATCTGCAATGACAGGCCGGCGGAGGGTTTCAGGAAGCTGCTGATAATTTTAGATTCCCCAGAAAAGCTCAGAGCAAAGACAGAGTGGAGCGGACAGGCATGAATGGAGGAGGAACAGCGCTAAAATAATGACCTCAGCTTCTCTCAGACACGGCCCTCCGTCCACTGCTGTAAAATAACACCGTACAAATACTCACATTACTGTAATTAAGCAGCTTGTCTCAGCAAGTGTACTTTACTAAGGAACTTTTAAAATGTGTGCTTTAACTTGAGTAGACTTTCAGTGCTGTATCAGTATTTTTATTGCACTTTTTTTCTAGTTTACAGTGAGTAGAATAATCAGTCCTGTAGAATAATTCCCGTCCAGTCAAATCACACATAGAAGACAGACAGACCTCAAGACATAAACACTTTATAAACACAGCAGTGACTGAGTGACAGTTTTGATGATAATAATGAAGATGCACCAGCTAAGACCTGTTTTGCAGTCTAAACCATCTAAAAACAGTCTAAACCAGCTAAGAGCAGTTTACAAACATCTCAGAACATTCTTAACAAACTAAGACCAGTCTAAACCAGCTAAGACCAATCTAAACTAGCTAAGACCTGCTTAAGCCTGCTAAGACCAGTTTAAACCAGCTAAGACCAGTCTAAACTAGCTAAGACCTGCTTAAGCCTGCTAAGACCAGTTTAAACCAGCTAAGACCACTCTAAACCAGCTAAGACCACTCTAAACTAGGTAAGACCTGCTTAAGCCTGCTAAGACTAGTTTAAACCAGCTAAGACCAGTCTAAACCTGCTAAGACCAGTCTACACCTGCTGTTCTCATGTAAATCCACCAGAGGCCGCTGTTGACTGACTGACTGTTTGACTGACCCACCCTCTTCCTTTCCTAAACCCAACCAATAGTGTTTTCAAAAGCACCGATTGACCCACCCACCGTCTTCCCTAAACCCAGGGCTTAATTTGTGCCAGAACACGCCGGATCCGGCATCTCATTTTACCGATGCCCCTCTTCAACTGCCTTCCTCCCACATCCGCTGTTTACTTTAATTTTCTTCCGTGACTCCCCAACCCTCTTCACTTTTGTCCACAACAACCCCCCGCTCTCCACGTTCGTGCGCGACACCTCTTCATCCTTGGGTAACATGCCGGATCCATTACCCCGATCTGTTCCGGGACCTCGAAATTCACAAATTAAGCACTGCCTAAACCCAACCCACAGTGTTTTCAAAGATACCGATTGACCCACCCACCGTCTTCCCTAAACCCAACCAATAGTGTTTTCAAAAGCACCGATTGACCCACCCACCCCCTTCCGTAAACCCAACCCACAGTGTTTTTAAAAGCACCGATTGACCCACCCACCCACTTCCGTAAACCCAACCCACAGTGTTTTCAAAAGCACCGATTGACCTGCCCACCCACTTCCGTAAACCCAACCCACAGTGTTTTCAAAAGCACCGATTGACCCACCCACCCACTTCCGTAAACCCAACCCACAGTGTTTTCAAAAGCACCAATTGACCCACCCACCATCTTCCTTAAACCCAACCCACAGTGTTTTCAAAAGCACCGATTGACCCACCCACCCACCCACTTCCGTAAACCCAACCCACAGTGTTTTCAAAAGCACCGATTGACCCACCCACCCCCTTCCCTAAACCCAACCCACAGTGTTTTCAAAAGCACCGATTGACCCACCCACCCCCTTCCCTAAACCCAACCCACAGTGTTTTCAAAAGCACCGATTGACCCACCCACCCACCCACTTCCCTAAACCCAACCCACAGTGTTTTCAAAAGCACCGATTGACCCACCCACCCACCCACTTCCGTAAACCCAACCCACAGTGTTTTCAAAAGCACCGATTGACCCACCCACCCACCCACTTCCGTAAACCCAACCCACAGTGTTTTCAAAAGCACCGATTGACCCCACCCACCCCCTTCCCTAAACCCAACCCACAGTGTTTTCAAAAGCACAGATTGACCCGCCCACCCACTTCCCTAAACCCAAATAACAGTGTTTTCGAAAGCAATCCAGAAAAAGAAAAGTCCTCACCAGATTTTTACCACATTTTCAGATTTTACCACATTCTCACCCTGTTATTTACTTGTTTATTTTATTTTTTGGCTTTTGTTTTTGTCTTACCTGCTTTCTGGAACTGTTCTTCACCAGACATGAAACCTGTCGTCATGGTCAGCTCCTCTCTGCGTCTGCCAACAAACGTGGCGAGCCACTAGACTAACTGGTAACAGTGGAAAAGCCGTCCATACAGAGTGGTCAGCTGGTAAGCGCGAAAAGCAATGGCGTCATGCCACTCCACAGTGTTCGCTTTCAAGAAGAAATGCAGCCATACGTACCTCTGGCTACATAATTTGCGATCTCCAGAAATATATATGGGGCTACATTTTCAGAATGAGCCTGTGTTGGATGTAATCTACATTAAGGCTCGTTCAAAAAAAAGCATGATAATGATAAATATAATAATAAATAAGTTTGGGTCTACTCTGACAAATGATAATGATCTGTTTCTTTTTATAACAAGCCTTAATATTCAAGATTTAATACTCAACCTATTGAGTACGTTAATAATTGCTACTTATTACGCATACTTTGAGTAGTGTTTAGTACAGATGCATTTACTCTACTCGCACTACATTTAATCATTCATTTTCTTTTCAGCTTAGTCCCTTTATTCATCAGGGGTCGTCACAGCGGAATTACCCACTAGCTTATCCAGCAAATATTTTATGCAGCGGATGCCCTTCCAGCTGCAACCCATCACTGGGAAACACCCATACAGTTTCTTATACACTCATACACTATGGACAATTTAACTTACCCGAATCCCCTATAGTGCTTGTGTTTGGACTGTGGAGCACCTGGTGAAAATCCACGCCAACACGGGGAGAACATGCAAACTCCACACAGAAATGCCAACTGATGCCACCACCCCGCCCGCACTATATTTATTTATTTACTTATTTATTTATTATTTCTGTCAAGTAATGGCACTTTCAGTTGAGTCTGCTTTTCCAGCACTGCATCAGTCCTGCAGCACTCAGATTTTTCTCCTCGGTCACGCTTGTTTTCTGTGTTCGCCCGGAGCTCATCAGCGTGTGGACGGCCTGAGTCACGCTCACATCTCATTATTACAATACCGCTAAAGAGCTCTCCAAACATCATTAGCACTGTTTATCACGCATAAGGTCAAGCAACATCTCCAAAACCGGAAACGCAGGCTCTGCCAAATCCAAATAGAGCCATTTGAGCTTCATTAGAGCTGCTGTTCAGCCAGGGAGAAACACACAGATTCATTCATTCAGTTTTACTATTATCATTATTGCGTCACATTTCAAAGCTGGCTAATTGTGTTTTGCATGTTCAGTCGTTTGAAATTGACGTCGAAACGTCTTCGCTCATTCCAATACGAAGCGACAGCTCCATATTGCTTTTAAATCTGCCTCGCAGTTATGCTGAATTATAATTTATATGCTCGGAAATGAAGTGAAATGATGTGCAGTCGGTTATGTAAGATAAAGAGGAAGTGCATCTTGAGCTCTGACACGCGATGCACGTTACGACAGATTTATTCATATCAGCTGTCGGGACTCATTTTTATTCCTGACGCAGACAGCGAAACTAGCTGGGTTATTGGAAACGGCATGCTGAGGGGAGAGCTTTATTGAAAAAGATCTGTGTTCGTGGAGGAATCTTCTACATGTTGCACTGTATGCTCTGTCAAAAGATATCTGTGAATGAACAGTTTCTGTATTTTGTGTTTATTTGCGGTGGTGAATTGCATTATGGGATGTGGATCTCTGCTCTGTCCTATTTTGATGTTGAAAATTCAGCTGTTCAGTTTAAAGAAGTAACTTTTATTGACATTTTAGCCATGTGAGATCATATAATGTGTAAGAAATAATATTTAGAGAAAATAGAGCGACACGGTGGCTCTGTGGTTAGCACTGTGGCCTCACAGCAAGACGGTCACTGGTTTGAGTCCCGGCTGGGTCAGTTGGTGTTTCTGTATGGAGTTTGCATGTTCGCCTCATGTTGGCGTGGGTTTCCTCCGGGTGCTTTAGTTTCCCCCACAGTCCAAACACATGCGCTATAGGGGAATTGATTAACTAAACTGACCGTAGTGTACGAGTGTGTGTGTGAATGAGTGAGTATGGGTGTTTCCCAGTACTGGGTTGTGGCTGGAAGGGCATCCGCTGTGTAAAATACACTGTATAAAATAAATCCTGTTTTCACTGTAGCATTTTTACAGTTTTTTTATCGTTGATGTGCTAGAATAGTTGGTGGTTCATTCCGCTGTGGCGACCCCTGATAATTAAGGCACTAAGCCAAAGGAAAATGAATGATTCTAGGGAAATAAGTCTGTAAAATAACAGAAAATGTGCTGGCAAGTTATTACAAGGTTTCTATAGTGTAATATACAACACCAACACACACATTATAGCACTGCAGACTATTACAAATGTTACGGAGAGACACTTTTTGGAATGTTTAACTTGTTGGAAGAAAGATCAAGCTCCTATAACGCAATAATGCACACAAATATTATTTTATAACTCATTAAAACTGCCGTTTTTAGGTTTTGATTCAAATTGTGCCGTTTTGGTTGCTTTAAATGCAAATGAGATCGTGCTCTTTTAGAAGAAGGCGGAGCTACAGATGTATGTGCATCACCATAGACACAGATGTAAACGGCACTGTGTGTGTTGTCAGTGCTGTGTGCGTGTGTGCTTCAGTGTGAGTGTGTGCTTCATGCTTCTGTCAGTCTATGTCGCTCCTGTCTCTGTTCATCTAAAACTCCACATCTAGAATCCTCTTAGTCTATGCTGACATTATCTTCAGCAGCTCAAACACTCTAATGGCTAATGGACAGACGGCTGCTTCTCACTCAGGGCTGCTGTTTATGCTAATGAGATGGAGAGATGTGCACTAGTGGGAGGGGCTTTCCCCCTCTGATGACACGCACAAAGGGAGAATGTCAATCAAAGTGTTTCATTCATCAAGTCTGATTAGAATAAACACAATTAATTCATGTTCACTATTAGAGGCTGGAGATATTCACACACTGCTGACACACAACTGTGTTTAAACCTCTTATAAAAGTGATTTGTCCATAATAGGTGGCCTTTAAATGCAATCTTTCAGAGGTGTGCAGGGCGCTCTGCTGCTCCACATGGCAGAGTATAATCACAGCGGAGGGAAAGGCATCACACATTCTGCAGGGGATTGACTATTAATTTTTCAAAACTCATTTTCTGGTGTGTCTGAATGACTTTGGGAACGCATTTTCTCACTCAGCCAACAAATAAAGATTGCCAGTGCTATTCTCATCAGAGCCGAAGAAAGGGTTTTAGGCAAGGTGTTCTTTCCAGTTGATTTTTCACATTCATTTCGCCGGCTCTCAGATCTGTTTCTATATTTGCGATGCCTCTCTGGGTGAACCTGTCTCACTGTTCATTACATGTAAATAGATTTCTACAGAGGAATCAATACTGGCCTGATGAAGCATAGAGCTTACACACACACACACACACACACACACACAAACACACACACACACCACAGAATAATACATATATTAATCAATATATATCTGGATGTTACTGTGTGAGTGTGTGTGTGCAATAAAAATTGCCTGATTTAACCCATAACAATACATTTCTTGATTTAATGGACAACAGAGTGATCAATATTATATAATATGCTAATAATTTAATCACGAGTTCTCCCATCGGTATATCCCAGATGGAAAAAACACTGTAGCAAGTTATATTAAATACTGTAGTGTTTTTGAACCATACTATAGTAAAATACTGTTGTTGCTATGGAAACACAACAACTACAGTAATTAATCTGTTGTGGTGATTCTACAGTTGCTATGGTAACACAACTATAGTAATTAATCTGTTGTGGTGATTCTGCAGTTGCTATGGTAACACGACAACTACAGTAATTAACCTGTTATAGTGATTCTGCAGTTGCTATGGTAACATGACAACTACAGTAATTAATCTGTTGTGGTGATTCCGCAGTTGCTATGGAAACACATCTACTACAGTAATTAACCTGTTGTGGTGATTCTGCAGTTGCTATGGTAACATGACAACTACAGTAATTGATCTGCTGTGGTGATACTACAGTTGCTATGGTAACAAAACAACTACAGTAATTAATCTGTTGTGGCGATTCTACAGTTGCTATGGAAACACAACAACTACAGTAATTAATCTGTTGTGGTGATTCCACAGTTGCTATGGTAACATAACAACTACAGTAATTAATCTGTTGTGATGATTCTACAGTTGCTATGGTAACACAACATCTACATAGTTTTTTACAGCTACGGGGTATATCATACTACCGTTCACGTACTGTTTGTGTGTCTGTATGTATGTCAGTCAGAGTGTAGATGTGTGTGTGTGTGTGTGTGTGTGTGTGTGTGTGTGTGTGTGTGTGTTTCTGTTAGTCTACGTTTGTTTTTGTGTGTTTGTGTATGTGTCAGCACATGCGTGTGTGTGTGTGTGTGTCTTCCAGCATCCCTCGCTCCGCTCCTCCCTCTCTTCACCTCCGTCCCACTTTCTCCTCTGTTTTCTGCAGATATCTGGAGTCACATTGGCTGGCATGTGAGCAGTGCTGCGGTTGTATAATGTGTGTCTCGTCCCCACAGGCTCTCACTGCTCCTCACACTGTCCTCCTGTCTTACACACAGACACACACACAGACTTGTTCCTATATCCCGGTGGGGACTCTCATAGACACAATGATGCTTCTACTATACAAACCAAATGTATACTCGCTCATCTCCACCAACCCTACCCCTAAACACAACCCTCACAGTATGAAACAATATGCATTTACAAAATACTTCATTCTGTTTGATTGACAAGCATGCTTACTTCTGGGGACCTTAAGTTTGGTCCCCACGGTGACACAAGTTCCCATGAGTCTGTGTGCATTCAGGTTTATGTCCCCACTGGGATATAAAAACAAGTACACACACACACAGACACAACCAAAGTGAATGTGCACAAACACACACAGACACACAAATCTTGTGCTTTGGAAGTTATTGTTATCCCACTTTTATCATTATCGGGTTTTTTGGGGTTGTGGGTCATTGGATTCTCAGATGTTTAGCAGAATGTTCATGTTGCTCTTTCACATGTAATAATTCAACAATAATCTGCTCATTTTAAATGGCCATCAGTGTTGAAAGATGCTATTACAGCATCAGCCAGCAGGGGGAAACATTAACCAGACCATAATAAATAAACTAATCTGGCAACATTTAACCTCAAAGTATTTATTCTTCCAATTATGGCTGTGAATATGTGTCAAAACTAATAAAAATATCCTCATTTGTGTTCAACAGAGCAAGGAAATGTATATTGGTTTAATAATAATAATAATAATAATAATAATAATAATAATAATAATAATAATTAATCCCCACATTGGGTTGAAGTTGTCGCTATAGAAATGTAATGGTGTGAAAATTTCATATCTTGATTATAGTAACCAATATTATCAGAGTAATCTTTTTTTTTGTTTGTTTTAGTTAAAAATACCTGATAGTAGTTAAAAATACCTGAAAATGATCAAAAAAAAAATAAATGCCACATGCCCTTATTCCACATGTATCCAGGCTCATTATTGATACGTACTTCTGTATACATTTCTAGAGAGCTTGAAATACGTCCCAGGGGCTCCGTTGTTTTTTTTTTTTTTTTGTTTTGCACTTTTTGTTTCTTAAATCCACCAGAGGTCATTGTGTATGCTTTTTTCAGATCTCAAATTTCTTTCGCGAGTGCCATTCGTGTCTGCTGTTCTCACGTAAATCCACCAGAGGCCGCTGTCGACTGACTGACTGACTGACTGACTGACTGACCAACCGACCGATATCACCACCCACCCCATTCCCTAAACCCAACCGATAATGTTTTCAACAGCACCGATTGACCCGATCACCACCTTGCCTACACCCAACTAACAGTGTTTTAGAAAGCAATTCAGAAAAAGGAAAGTTCTCGTCTGATTTTTTTTTTTTTTACCACATTTTCAGATTTTACCACATTCTCACCCTGTTATTTTTTTAATTTAGATTTTTTGGCTTTTTTTTTTGTCTTACCTGCTTTCTGGAACCATTCTTGGCTGGACTCGAACCCTATCATCGCGGTCAACTCCTCTCTGCGTCTCAAGTCCACTGGACCATCTGGTAACAGCAGGAAAGCTGTCTAGCAGGTAAGCGGTCAGCTGGTAAGCGCGAAAAGGAACAGCGTCATACCGCCCCGTAGCATTCAGTTTAAAAACGAAATGCACCCATACATTCTTCTAGCTACAAAATTCGTGATCTCCAGAAATGTATACAGGGGGACGTTTTCAGAATGAGCCTGTCTTTCAAAATAAAAAAAACAACAACTAAAAATGTGCGACAAACAACATAAACATGGATCCCTCCAAATGTATATGTATTTGTTTGAAACAGCCTGAGGGTGGGAAAATTTGAGTTTGAATTTTTGGGTGAACTGTCCCTTTAAGCCTCGTCTGTGAAATATCGGAGCACTTTTATGTGTTCTTCAAAATAACCCCAAAAACACAGCATGTTAACTCATCTAAACTTGGCTGCTACTGGCATAGTTTACAGCTAGATTTAAATGCTATTCGCATAAATGCATCATGTCAACGTGTGCTTTGTTTACTCAGGTAGAACATTAAAGATCATCTGAGCTGAAACCATGGTACTTGGTGATGTGAAATACGTTTAAAGTCCACATGAAGCGGAAGCTGCGACGTTATTTTTTCCTTATTGTGCTGCACTTACTAGAGAAATGGAATATTGAGAATGAGAAAACAGTGGGCGTGGCTTGTTTTTCTACTGTGAGCTGATTGGATGTGATAAAGTAGGCATGTCATTCAGAAAGTTGGAGAAAAGGGTTTGGGGAGAGTTATTACAACCTAACAGACTCCTCCTCCTGCTCACCATTTCTGTGTGTTGTCAAAACTGACAGCTGGAGGGGCGTGGTTAAGTATGTCAGCCACACCCAATATCTCAGACAGACCTAATCTGAGAATTGAACTGAAAACAAACAGGAAGTGCATTTGCAGATTTACATTAAAGATCACAAAGGCAAACTATTGTTTTCTTCTCTTAATGACATGCACAGATGAACTGTTCATCACAGAACTAGCAATGTGAGCTAACAAAATCAATATGGCTAGTTCTGATTTCATGTGGTCTTTAAATGGGTTTGTTGTATCGCTATATATTTCTATTTGCACAACTTTTCTGGTGTAGTAGCAACTGTGATATGAAAGCACCCAAAAATTATGGCTATTTTACTAGTCTTCCTTTGCTCACCTTTATAAAATAAAAACACACACAGTAGGGCGGTGGCCTTGCAGCAAGAAGGTCGCTGGTTTGAGTCCCAGCTGGGCCATTTCTGGGCGTTTCTATGTGGAGTTTGCATGTTCTCCCCGTGTTGGCGAGAGTTTCCTCCGGGTGTTCTGGTTATGGGTGTTTTCCAGTACTGGGTTGCATCCGCTGCTTAAAACATATGCCAGAATAGTTGGTGGTTCATTCCGCTGTGGCGACCTCTGAAATATACCAAAAGAAAATGAATGAATGAATAAAAACACATGAAAAATCATATTTGGCCTCTGGGTTCACACATGAAGCTCATTCAGATCTGTTTCCTCAGTTCTGTAAACTGGTATATTGTCTTATCAGCAGTCTGAGTGACTATTGCGCTCATCTGAAAGTGATTTTTGATGATGTTATAGTGATGGGAATATAAAATAATGCTAAATTGCTTGGCAACTTTTAGAGTGGCTATTGCTTATTGAATATTATGAATAAATCATTTAATGAAAGTGTGTTGGTGGAGATTTAGTTCAGATTGCTATCCTCAGTCATCATTCATACTAAAGTTTTATTGTTATGAACCTGAGACTGACCTGAAGAATGAACGCAGATGAAGGTAATAAGACTCGCTCACATCTCTATTTATAGCCATGGCTTGTCTTGAAGTATTGTTGAAGAATTGCAAAAACATTTAATAAAATAGTGATTATAAAATGCATATATTCAAACACAACAGCATTTAGAAAGGAAATTAATGCATGCTCAAATAGGAAAACTACTAATGCAACGTTTACAATAAATAGATAACGGGAGAAAATAGAATAAAAAAAAAAGAAATTAATTTCACAGCTGTACTTACACGTTTATTTAATGTTTCTGATAGTTTTTATTACAATAGTTATTGTATTTCGGTGATATCAAACTGAAGTCGTCTCCATTTGTAAGAGTTTCTTCTAGAATACATGATTTAAATTATATTTATTATTAAGTATGGTCTCTTTATGGTCTCTTTATTTCTATTCATTACATGCTCATGAAAGAAAATACTATAGTAGTTTATAGTAAATATTAAATACTGTATATATTATAACATTTACAACAATGCTCCGGCACACTGTTGTAAATGTTATAATTCAAACAAATAAGTAATATAAAGACATTTTCTACAACTATAGGCTATATTATATAACAATACACCAGTTTACTGTAGTAAAAACTAAAGTGTACAACAGTATTAATGAGTTCACTATAGTTAGTACTATAGTATGCTGTATTGTTCTAAATGTTATACATTATAATACAACTACTGTAGTATTTATTCATGGTGATGTAATGAAAATAAACAAAGATACATTTCTAAATAATAATAAATACAATTTAATTCACGTCATTCAGAAGAATCTCTTACAAATAAATCAAATTCACAGCTGTGCATATACTGAACTGGGGGGCATCACGGTGGCGCAGTGGGTAGCACAATCGCCTCACCGCAAGAAGGTTGCTGGTTCAAGTCCCAGCTGGGTCAGTTGGCATTTCTGTGTGGAGTTTGCATGTTCTCCCCGTGTTGGCGTGGGTTTCCTCCGGGTGCTCCGGTTTCCCCCACAAGTCCAAAGACATGCACTATAGGGGAATTGGGTGAGCTAATTTGTCCATAGTGTATGTGTGTGAATGAGTGTGTGTGGATGTTTCCCACTGATGGGTTGCAGCTGGAAGGGTATCCGCTGTGTAAAACATATGCTGGATAAGTTGGAGGTTCATTCCGTTGTGGAATTTTTCTGTATTTGTAAGAGTTTTCTCAATTACGGTATTTAAATTGTATTTATTTTTAAGAAGTGTATCTCTGTATGTGTGTCTATCCCCCATGAAAAAAAGTACTGTAGTAGTTTATAGTATATATTAAAGTGTATTATATTGTATATTAGTTAGTTAGTTAGTATATTGGACAAAAAAGAAGTTTCAGTGAGACTTTGAAAATATTTTCTCAAACATATATTTTAAATAAAAATAATAATTAAACTAAGGGACTAAGCCGAAGGAAAATGAACGAATAATTAAACCCTTCACATTTAAAGCAATCTTGAGCAAAACTCAAAAATGTGAACCCTTGACTACAAATCTGTGAGAAATGTATGTTTATGGATTATGCATATACACTTTTAGACCGTTTACACGTCATTTTTTTTAAGGTTACATTAGTTAGTTTGTCTTGTAAGGTGCAAACTCATTTTCCCCAGCAGGTGTCGCCATTGACTGTGTTTCTGAGAGACACAGAGAGAGAGGTTTATCAGATCTGCAGTCAATCATTAAATGACACACTTACAAAAGTAAGAGAAAGTCATATAATACTCTCCAAAATAACGAAGTTAAGAGTCATATAATAGTCGTTTTAGCAAGATACAAAAGACCCATGTTTTTGTTCCTTTTTTTTGGTTATTTATTCTCATTTATTGTATGTTTTACATTTTGATCATATAAATATAGTCTATATTGTATACATAGTTAGAATACGTTGGCAAAACTGTAACAACTTAAACTTAAGAGAGAGTATTAATAATTAATATTAGAGGTATTGTCTGGATTTGTTCCTTTTTCTGTTATTTATTTCTGATTTATTGTATATTTCATAATTTGATGATGTAAATATATTCTATATTTTATACATGCAGTGTAAAACATGCAGGGTTCCACACTCAATGAAATCTCAAGAATTGTGTTGCTTTAGCTCATTTTAAATAAGTAGTTTGAATGATAATAAATAATATTTTTTGCAGTGTAGTTAAAATGATTTGGAAATACTGTAACAGCTTAAACTTCAGAAAGAAAATTAATAGTAATAATAATAATAATAATAATAATAATAATAATAATAATAATAATTATTATTATTATTATTATTACTGTTATTATTAATTCATATTAGAGGTATTGTCAGTTTTTGTAACTTTTTTTGTCATTTTCTGTTATTTATTTCTCATTTATTGTATGTTTTATATTTCGATTAAATAAGTATAGTCTATATTTTATACAAAGTTAAAATGCTTTCACAAAACTTAACAAGTTGAACTTAATGGAGATAATTAATATGAATAATTAATATTAAAGAAATTGTCTGTTTTTGTTCCTTTTTTCTTTCATTTATTTATTCATTTTCTTTTCGGCTTAGTCCCTTTATTAATCAGAGGTCGCCACAGCGGAATGAACCGCCAACTTATCCAGCATTTGTTTTACACAGTGGATGCCCTTCCAGCTACAACCCAAAACTCATTCATTCATTCATTTTCTTTTCGGCTTATTTCCTTTATTAATCCGAGTTCGCCACAGCGGAATGAACTGCCCACTTATCCAGCACGTTTTTACGCAGCGGATGGCCTTCCAGCCGCAACCCATCTCTGCAAAACATCCACACACACTCATTCACACACACACACTACAGACAATTTAGCCTTCCCAATTCCCCTATAGCGCATGTGTTTGGACTGTGGGGAAACCGGAGCACCCAGAGGAAACTCACGCGAACGCAGGGAGAACATGCAAACTCCACACAGAAATGCCAACTGACCCAGCCGAGGCTCAAACCAGAGACCTTCTTGCTGTGAGGCGACAGCACCACCTACTGCACCACTGCGTCGCCACTCAACCCAAAACTGTGATTAATTAAGGGACTAAGCTGAAAAGAAAATGAAAGAATAATAATAATAACTAGTTTAATGCAGGTGTGTTGTAGCACAGCCTCCGATGGTTGATGAGCATTACGGTTGGCAAGAAACTACTCACTTTATTATGCATTACGTTAACAGAAATGTCAAAGGATACATGTTGCGTTTTGTAAATGTGTGTTTAATTTTCTGTAACATCAGAATTGTGCATCTGTAACTTGCTTGTTTCTGCAGCAGAACCTTGAACAGTTCTGGGTTTTGCATTGAGTTCAGTGCTGAATATTGTGCTCTCTTTCTTTTGCCAAGTGTTGTTCAGTTCATGAATGACAGACAAAAGCTCAGCCTCCAGTCGGAGACACAAGAACAGAACGGCACATTTGTCAACCCATGTGCATGAATCAAATATAAAATATAGGGTGAGTTTGACATTTGATGCTGACAGAATCATGTATAAGTACAGTTTGGAGCATATTGTGCTGTATTCAAGAAAACAAACATTATTTAAGGTTCTTTGAAACCTAATGGTTTGTTGAGGTTTCGTTCGGGTTATGTTCTGGCTATTTTCAGGTTAGGTTCAGATTATGTTCATGAATATTTTCTGAATATGTTCAGTTTAAGCACAGTTTATGTTCAGGTTACGTTTAGGTTAAGTTCAGGTTATGTTCATGCTTTGTTCTTGCAATGTTCAGGTTATTTTCAGGTTATGTTCAAGTAATGTTCAGGTTATGTTCTTGGTTATGTTCAGGTTAAATTAAGGTTAGGTTCAGGTTTTGTTCAGGTTATGTTTGGGTTTTGTTATTGTAATGTTTTGGTTATTTTCAGGTTAGGTTCCAGCTATGTTCAGGTTATGTTCAGTTTATGCACAGTTTATGTTCAGGTTACATTTAGGTTAAGTTCAGGTTATGTTAATGTTTTGTTGTAATGTTCTGGGTTTTTTCAGATTATGTTAAAGTTATGTTCTTGGTTATGTTCAAGTTAAGGTTAGGTTGAGGTTATGTTCAGCTTTTGTTTAGGTTATGTTCGGGTTTTGTTCGTGTAATGTTCAAGTTATGTCCGGGTTGTGTTCTTGGTATGTTCAGGATTTATTCGGGTTATGCTCTAAATATTTTCTGGTTATGCTCAGGTTATGTTCAAGTTGTGTTATGGTTATGTTTAGTTTATGTTATGGTTATGTTCAGGTTATGTTAAGGTGATGTTTAGGTTTTGTTTGGGTTTTCTGGTTTTGCTCAGGTTGTGTTTTGTTTAAGCTCAGATTTTTTTTCTATTTTGCTTATGTTCTAGTTTTGTTCAGATTATGTTCATATTTTATTTTGTTTTTTTTATTTATTTATTTATTTGTTAACAGAGTTTTAAGTTTTAAAAAAAAATTGGTCAAGCTTTATTTTAAGGTACAATTATCACTGTTAACAAATCATTAACTTAGGCTTTTAGCCCAATTAACTCTTAATTTCCTGCCTATTAACAGCTATTAAGGTAGAAGTGGGGGTTAGGTATGGGTAGTATTAGTTGCATAGAATAAAATCATGCAGAACATGTGCTTTAATAAACAACAAATATCTTTATAATAAGCAGGTAGAAAAATCACTATTTAATTGTGAGAATAAACTGTGTTACCAAATCCGTTTTATAGTTTTCTTTTACTGGTATAATACAAACACATCTATATTTTAATGTAATCATTGAAAGAAGGAATGACAAACACTGTGAGATGCTCTGTTTTTTACACTGTAGCATATCGGCTGAACCATATTGTGCAGAAATGAGTTGATTTGGCCTTCTGGGGAGGAAATTATTATTGTCACACTTGACCAAACACAAACAATGAATAGTGTTTCACCATCTGCACTCGCCCATTGTCATCACACTCCGCTCTGATTGGCTCATGTGCAATCATGCCAGCCAATGACGTGGTAAAGTATATTAGGACATTTAAATGGGAATACACACGTCAGCAGATCCCACTTTAAGCTGAATTTCTCAATTATTGTCCATTTAATTATGAGCGCAGCAGCGTGAGTGCATGAAGCTCTTCATCAGTTCATACTGTGCTTCATTTCCTGCATGATTCACTCATATATTCATTCACCAGAAAACTTAATCTTGTCTAATTTGTTTTTATGTTAGCTGGATAAAACATTCAAGCAAAGCTCAATCGGTATTAGAGCGAAATCAAAAGAAAATGCAATTGCGTTCTGTATTATGTACATGGTTAACTTTATTGGGCAAAAACTTTGACCTGATTTTAAGAGAGAGAATTAATATTAATTAGTGCTGGGCAAAAAATGAATGTGTAAAATGATGTATACAAGTAAAATCTCTGATGTTGTGATGGTCACACAGATAATGTTCTCCAGCTCTCTGAAACTGACCCTTTCAGGCTTTGATTCTAGTTGTGGCGTTTTGGTGACTGTCGCTTTAAATGCAAATGAGATTGGGCTCTTTTTCAGAAGAGGGCGGAGCTACAGATGCCTGTTCCTCAGCATAGTGACAGATGTAAAACAGCACTGTGTGTGTTGTCAGTGCTGTGTGTATGTGTGCTTCAGTGTGTGTGCTTCATGCTTCTGTCAGTCCCTCCTGTCGCTGTTCATCTAAAACTCCACATCTAGAATCCTCTTAGTCTATGCTGACATTATCTTCAGCAGCTCAAACACTCTAATGGCTAATGGACAGACGGCTGCTTCTCACTCAGGGCTGCTGTTTATGCTAATGAGATGGAGAGATGGGCACTAGTGGGCGGGGCTTTCCCCCTCTGATGACACGTACAAAAGGAGAATGTCAATCAAAGTGTTTCTGCAGACTGTTTTGATCAAGTCTGATTAGTACGAACACAATTATTTAACCATTTTATATTATATTCACACACTGCTGCCGGTGTTTAAACCCATTATAAAAGTGATTTTTGCATAATAACCGCCCCTTTAAACTAAAGTGTTACCCTGATTAATAAAGTACATGAAACTCGTGTAAGGACACCTTAAAACAAAGCAGTAGCAGTATTTTCTGTAGTTTTGACATTCTGAATGTGTAATATGTGTGTCTTTGTGTTTGTACTGGATGTTCTAGAGGAGCTGGCATTTCCAAAGTGCTGCTGTGCTTTGTTTTTGCTCAGAGTGTGTCAGAAGCACTCTTTTCTTCTCTCAAATTCTCTGACTTCACCTATTGTGCTTTACAGGTCGCATTGACATGACCTGGCCTTCACCCTGAACTAACTTAGGTGGAGGAAAATCTTGTAAGATGTAGATCACAAAAGAATTAGGTGTAGAAATATGCATAAGTTTCTTTGAACAATCTTTGATAAAGTTCCAGCGGAACATAGAGACTGTCATTAATCCTCCTGTTGACTTACAGCTCATAAATGAGCAGTTTAACAGTAGGTAAAAGCTAAACAATGGGTTTTTTTAATTCAGAAGTTTGGTGAGGAGTGACACAGTGGCTCAGTGGTTAGCACTGTCTCCTCACAGTAAGAAGGTTGCTGGTTCAAGTCTCGGCTGGATCAGCTGGCGTTTCTGTGTGGAGTTTGCATGTTCTCCCCGTGTTGTCGTGGGTTTCCTCCGGGTGCTCTGGTTTCCCCCACAGTCCAAACACAAGTTCCACATGAGGTTATTAATTAGCAAATAATAAATATTACGAGTGTAAACATTAGGTGAGCAGGTTACATTGTAACCCAGTGTCCTTACAATACACTACATGACGAGATTTGCAGTGATAAAGAATTTGGCTGTTTGCACCAGACGAAGCACAACAGAAATGTAAATACAGCCATTCAGAAGCACAGAATAGTGCACTCACTGCACTCCACAGAGGTTTGTAATCTAATTTAAACATATAAACCCTCTTATAACATTATAAAATGTAGATCCTGAATCACTGATATGTGTTGGTTTGAGTCTCAGTTCTAAAGTTCTTCTCAATCGGTTTATTTTATTGTCCAGATCTGAGGTGAACTATCTGCTGCTGCTTTCAGTAGTATGGCAATAAATGTGATGTGAAATGCCAGTCAAACTCACATTATTAGCATTTAACTCTGAATAAAGCACTTGAGCTATACCTGAGCTGATCATTGTCAGTTTTCTGTTGTTCAGCTGTGAGAAACAGAAGCCGTTTCTAATATATAAATTTCAGGTGTTGGTTTGGACATGGTTTGGTTTTGGTCCTTTAAATATGGAAAATATTCCTTCTATCACATTGCTTTTAGTTGGAACGTGACTTAAATCAGCCTTGACTCGGCCTTTAGGCTCGATAGTCACGCATGCCGGAAATCTGGGCTTGCCCGTGTTTTGATCCAGGAGCACAATACCTAATTCAACCACTGGGTGTTATACTTACATCCTGCAGCTTTAACTATGAAGCATGTTTTATTGGATTGTGTCTGTTTTAATTCTGTGAGGAATTAATTATATTCACTTATCCAAACTAGTTTGAAGCTATTTTAACACTGGGAATCCATATACAGTTTTAGAGCTTTTCAAGCAAAAAAGAAATAGTAAAACCTTAATTTGCTGGTGAAACTTTCATAAGTTTCTAATAACAATACATCATTTTCTTCTCATATTTCCAGCCCTGCGTTTGTAGTTTTTCCCATCTGAAACAGGCAGCATTGTTGGAAAAGTGGAAGAAGAGGCTGAAGGCTGGTTAGCACATCTAAAGATAAAACTCTGCTTCAGAAATGCACATTTCAGCTTTTTAATGTCGAGTATATTCCCAGTAAAGACAGCCTTTCTATGCTTACTGCCTCCATGACTGACAGTTATAAGTGTAGCCTATCAAGA
Organism: Danio aesculapii; assembly: GCF_903798145.1. NCBI lineage: Eukaryota > Metazoa > Chordata > Actinopteri > Cypriniformes > Danionidae > Danio > Danio aesculapii. The sequence goes on along the minus strand of NC_079445.1, from coordinate 819,333 downwards.
TAAAGGCACAATATAGAAGACGCTTTTACTAAAATACCCCAAAATCAATAGAACAGTGTTATATATTAGCTGATTTATCTACATACATCATCCCTAATGTTTTGAAGGATACTCCAATCCAAGGAAATCGTCAATTTTAGCTTATGAGATGGAGTGTGTGTGTGTTTGTGTTCATGTTCATGCATATATTCTTGTTCATCTGAGGATTTACATCAGACGAATGTGCCTTTATTCATATGGTTATTATATTAAAAGCATACGTTATGTCTGCTGTTTTACATTCAGAGGAATTTTCAGAACAATGTCCTCATTTTTATGGTGATCATGCTTGGTGTGATAACAAATAAGAGTGTGTGTGTGTGACTATATGAGAAGCGATTCAGGTTTTCATGCTAAAATCTGAAAATGACACGTTAGATAGAAAGCTTCAGTTTACAGTTGAGTGAAAACAACATTATAATCTCCAACACATGCACAGGAATCCAAAAATATAAGCAACAGATTCACATATGCACACATTAATACACGAAAGCACGCAACAAACACACTCACATTTAGCTCACAAATCCATGCACTGAAAGAATGCACAGATATGCAGTTTTCATCCCTCACAATCCACAAACACACATGATGCATGATTTGCAGGACATGTATGCTTGATTTGATGCACAAATAAATGCAGGAGTCTTTGTCCTTTTCTCCAGATGTCTGTCTGAAGTGCCAAGAAATCCCAAAATGTAGTTGAAAGTTTTCAGATGATGATATGAGGGCTCCACTAATGATCCTGTGTGTTTGCCAATGCACATTGCAGCTGAAGATATAATTAATTTGGTCACTCCTGAGGGGTTTAATTTGCGCTGTTCATCCTTGAAAATAAAACAAACATTGCAACAGACTTAAATAATACGCTATGTGTAATAAACTAATATGATGAACTCACTTTCTTGTTACTTGTGAGATATATTTGGCTTCAGTTGATTAAATAAGATATTTGTTAAAGAAGCAAACCCTGTCGGATCTCAAACAATTAAAGCCTGTGTTGTTTTGGGGATGTCTGTGCTTTGTTGTTTGTAGACTATATGATCTAGATCCACTAGAGGGCGCTGTCTACATTTTGAGATAACAAAACACACTAATTAGGGTACGTTTTGATGTACATTCCATATGACAAATCCACTAGAGGGCGCTGTCTACATTTTGCAAACCTGAAATACACTACGTTGGGTACATTTTGTTGTACTTTTCAGATGACAAATCCACTAGAGGGCGCTGTCTACATTTTGCAAACCTGAAATACACTACGTTGGGTACATTTTGTTGTACTTTTCAGATGACAAATCCACTAGATGGCGCTGTCTACATTTTGCGATAACAAAACACACTAATTAGGGTACGTTTTGTTAAACATTTCAGAAGACAAATCCACTAGATGGCGCTGTCTACATTTTGCGATAATGAAATACACTAATTAGGGAATGTTTTGTTAAACATTTCAGAAGACAAATCCACTAGAGGGCGCTGTCTACATTTTGCAATAATGAAATACACTAATTAAGGTACGTTTTGTTGTACCTTTCAGATGACAATTCCACTGGAGGGCGATGTGTACACTTTTGTGAAATCTAAAATATTCAGCTTCGGTTATATTTTGTTGTACTTTTCAGATAATAAATCCACTAGGAGGCGCTGTCTAAATTTTTGAGAGGGAAATACGCTACTTACGACATGTTTATTGTACATTTTTATAACAAATCCACTAGAGGGTGCTGTCTACACTTTGCAAACCTGAAATACATTACGTTGGGTACATTTTGTTGTACTTTTCAGATGACAAATCCACTAGAGGGCGCTGTCAACACTTTGATAATGAAATACAAGATTTAGGGTATGTTTTGTTGTATGTTTTAGATGAAAAATCCACTAGAGGGCGCTGTCTACACTTTGATAATGAAATACTAGATTTAGGGTACGTTTTGTTGTAAGTTTTAGATGACAAATCCACTAGAGGGCGCTGTCAACACTTTGATAATGAAATACTAGATTTAGGGTACGTTTTGTCGTAAGTTTCAGATGACAAATCCACTAGAGGGCGCTGTCAACACTTTGATAATGAAATACAAGATTTAGGGTACGTTTTGTTGTATGTTTTAGAAGACAAATCCACTAGAGAGTGCCGTCTACACTTTGCGATAATGAAATACACTAATTAGGATACATTTTGTTGTATGTGTGCAGAGCAGTGTTATCAATTATTCCCTGGGAAATATTATATTGAGGAAGGGCTAACAGTGGTCCCGTTCTCGTATGCAGTGCCTTTCTATCATTTTAATAATTTCATTACGTTTTATCCTATATTTATGCTAGAGAATATGTGACGGGGCTTTACCCTCTGGCCCAAAACCTAATTAATTTCAATAAGATTACGCCGCAATATGCAGGGTACATACCGATGTTTCACTGTCTGAGGAAACGCAGAGTTTATCTGCTGTCTGTGTGATTCCTCTGCTATTTTCTCATATGAAGCTCCAATAATAATGTCTTCATAAAGACGTCCTCTGGGGAACAATCACATCACAGCAGACACAAAACTATAGTGTTTCTATTCCAAGAAGAATTAAGAAACGCTTAATTTCCTTAAGCATTTAATTACAGTAAGACATTCTATAATAACACATACTGGGGTATAAAGTTGGTTTTCATTTGAATGTCCCTCGACTTTATCTTGGACAGTTAAAGTGTGTAAGTAAATACATTAATAAGTCTATGAAATGCCCTTAAGTGCACGTCACATTAATTTAATGCAGTCTTATCAAACACTAATTGCAATTTAATTCCACTCCTGTCTCTGTTCATCTAAAACTCCACATCTATAATCCTCTTAGTCTATGCTGACATTATCTTCAGCAGCTCAAACACTCTAATGGCTAATGGACAGACGGCTGCTTCTCACTCAGGGCTCCTGTTTATGATAATGAGGGAGAGATGGGCACTAGTGGGCGGGGCTTTCCTCCTATGATGACACGTACAAAGGGAGAATGCCAATCAAAGTGTTTCTGCAGACTGTTTTAATCAAGTCTGATTAGAACAAACACAATTAATTGATGTTCACTATCAGAAGCTGGAGATATTCACACACTTCTCCCTGTGTTTAAACCTCTTTTAAAAGTCATTTTTCCATAATAGGTGCCCTTTTAAGATTAGGCATGCTTTTTCAGAGAACTTGCTCTATGAATAGCGCTCAGGTTACACACAGAGTCATGTGATTATTTCATTTTATTTTATTCATGCAGTTTCCTATTAACAGTATAAGAAGAAGCCTCCTGGTGGGAAAAGGTCTCATTACCTGTGGCAAATCTGCACAGAGACTGCACAAAAAGTGCTCCAGTATGTCATTTCATTTTCATAAAGGTGTTTTTTTTTTTGTGAACTTTATAAAATTATAACATAACAATGTGTTTTTATGTTCCTCTAATCTCAGTGAAGTCATATAAGCTGTTTATAATGTTGATGTGTTATGTATTATGTATAATGCATAATGTATTATGTTTTTAATTGAATTTAAAATGACTATTTAGGTTCTTTGATTCAACTTAAAAATTCTAAGCAATCATTTTTTGTTTGTTTGTTTTTTGCAATGTGGACATTTTAATTAAAAACTGTATATTTCTCCTGTATATATGCTCCTGTATCTACTTTACAAGCTTAACTTCGTGTATTCTGGTTAAGACCACTGCTGTTAAAAATAATTGGCAATTATAGGATAGATTTTGGATTCATGGTGTGGATCTGCCTAGGGAACATAAACTCAAGTGCACAAGTGAGCAATTAAAGATATTTGTGTGAAAAAAGAGTAACAGGATTTAATTGTTTATTGTCATACGTGTTTGACAGTGAAGAAACAAAGGGATCTAGAGTTATCAGTCAAGCTTTTAATTTAAACAAACCCAGTCATTAGGATTACAATAAATCATGAAGCAAACAAGCAATATATATATATGTGTGTGTGTGTGTGTGTGTGTGTGTGTGTGTGTGTGTGTGTGTGTGTGTGTGTGTGTGTGTGATGAACTAAGCGAAATTCATTTATTCAATTTCATTCGGCTTAGTCTCTATTTTAGAGGTAGCCACAGCGGAATGAACCGCCAACTATTTCAGCATATGTGTTGCGCAGCAGATGCCCTTCCAGCTGCAACCCACTACTGGGAAACACCCATACACACTCATTCACACTCACACACTCATACACTACGACTAATTTAGTTAATTGAACATGTATAAAATAATGCATCACTTATAAGTATTAAAAACACTATCATAGCTGTCATTATAATGCATTACAATGTCTTTATATACACAATTTTTTAGGATTGTTATGCTTGATTATGAATAATTATGGACCCTTTTCACAAGCCTGTTATGACACATTAAACACCCATCAGCATCCTAAATCCTTTAGTTTTTAATACTTTTATTTCTTTGTAAAAACATATGAACATTTATATGTATTTCTGTATGTATTATATCATCTTTGCTTCAAATTACAAAAAACGAATTACCGCTTGTGCAAGGGGTTTCTAATGCAGCGTCTATAGGACAGGACAGCAAATTTGACCTTATTCTCTCCTCGCGCTGCCGTCATCAGTCTCACACAAATGCTATGGTAACACAACTACTACAGAAACTGATCTGCTGTGGTGATTCTACAGTTGCTATGGTAACACAACCACAACAGTAATTGATCTGTTGTGGTGATTCTACAGTTGCTATGGTAACACAACAACTACAGTAACTAATCTGTTGTGGTGATTCTACAGTTGCTATAGTAACACAACCACTACAGTAACTGATCTGTTGTGGTGATTCTACAGTTACTATGGTAACACAACTACTACAGAAACTGATCTGTTGTGGTGATTTTACAGTTGCTATGGTAACACAACTACTACAGAAACTGATCTGTTGTGGTGATTTTACAGTTGCTATGGTAACACAACCACTACAGTAATTGATCTGATGTGGTGATTCTACAGTTGCTATGGTAACACAACCACAACAGTAATTGATCTGTTGTGGTGATTCTACAGTTGCTATGGTAACACAACAACTACAGTAACTAATCTGTTGTGGTGATTCTACAGTTGCTATGGTAACACAACCACTACAGTAACTGATCTGTTGTGGTGATTCTACAGTTGCTATGGTAACACAACTACTACAGAAACTGATCTGTTGTGGTGATTTTACAGTTGCTATGGTAACACAACTACTACAGAAACTGATCTGTTGTGGTGATTTTACAGTTGCTATGGTAACACAACCACTACAGTAATTGATCTGCTGTGGTGATTCTACAGTTGCCATGGTAACACAACCACAACAGTAATTGATCTGTTGTGGTGATTCTACAGTTGCTATGGTAACACAACAACTACAGTAACTAATCTATTGTGGTGATTCTACAGTTGCTATGGTAACACAACCACTACAGTAACTGATCTGTTGTGGTGATCCTACAGTTGCTATGTTAACACAAACCACTACAGTAATTGATCTGTTGTGGGGATTGTACAGTTGCTATGACTATAGCAATCAAACGACCCAATACTCCAGTTTTCTCCACATCTATAATCCTCTTAGTCTATGCTGACATTATCTTCAGCAGCTCAAACACTCTAATGGCTAATGGACAGACGGCTGCTTCTCACTCAGGGCTGCTGTTTATGCTAATGAGATGGAGAGATGGGCACTAGTGGGCGGGGCTTTCCCCCTCTGATGACACGTACAAAGGGAGAATGTCAATCAAATGTTTCTGCAGACTGTTTTGATCAAGTCTGATTAGAACAAACACAATTGATGTTCACTGTTAGAGGCTGGAGATATTCACACTTCTGCTGCCGACACACAACTGGCTTTAAACCCTGCATAAAAGTGACGTCTTTGTCTTTAATGCTCTTCTGCTGTCCAATACACAGACACACACAGAGAGAGCGATTGAAGTGTCATTTGCTATATTGGCTTGTACTACAGGCTCTATTTTCTTAACCCGCAGAAGAGGTATTTAGTGTGCCCCGTCTCTGGGTGAAGGTTGTACAATCAAGACACAAGTATCCTCGACAGATGAGACATTTCTATTCAGGGCACACATCCCGTTTATTAGTCTCAATGCTGCTGCTCCAATGACAAATTAATGGCCAGGAGCTGATTTACGGTGAATACGGTCCGTCATTTAAGAAAAACCATGAGCTTCGGCAGGGGCTAAACGGCACATTTACTGAAGATCTCTGACAGACCCTATCACATCACCTATAATACACAACTTAAAGGGACAGTTCACCCAAAAATAAAAATCTACTCACTATTTACGGATTCTCAAAAGGACCTCTATGAGTTTCTTTCTTTTGTTGAACACTAGTGCAGATATATTTTGACAAAACTTGTAATTATTGACTTGCATTGAAAAACAAATACTACTGAAGTCAATAGTGACAGGTTTACAACATTTTTAAAAGTATCTTCTTTTATATTTTACAAAAGAAATCCACTTTTAAAGCTTTGGACTAGTAAATGATGACAGAACTTTCTGTTTTTGGGTGAACTATCCCTTAAAGGACCTGCTATACTTCAAATAAAGACACTGTATTTTTCGTACTTCATTTGAGAGCAAGTTTGTAAAGGTTGAGTGATGAGATACTGGTTTTAACCTTCTGACACCACTGTGCTGCATTGTAAATATGTCACACTACATATTTCACAGGTTGTAAACCGTTTATTAACCAAACACCCCGTATTGTAAAACCCAGGCACTGAATGAGTGTACTATTAATAATGTATTTACGTGGGTGTCTGTAGGCTGCATTGTGTCACCCCCCTTGCATGCATTCTTTATATGTATACAATACTTAAGAAAAGTACACCATAAATTCAGTATACTGATGAAGTTCTGTTCTTGTTGAATATATTGGGGTAACACTATTTTGATGCTCCATTTGAGTATTAGTAGACTGTCTGATTAATATCTGTTGATACAGACATTCAACAGACATTTAACTGACTATAAGAAACTTTGCAAGTACATGTCAACTTACATTAACCCTAACCCCAATTTAACAGTCTACTTATAATCTAATGAGAATTAGTTGGCTTGTAGATGCGATGTAACTTAATTCAACAAACGAACCATCAAAATTAAGTGCGACCTATATTGTTGTTATTCTCTTATTACCCAAACATTACCGTTTGTTCCTTTATAGAAAAGTACACCATAAATTTTACATATGCAGCACTTTGTGTGTTGCATATCTAGTTGCATTACTGTTAGTTCCCTTATACCTACACTTACATTCTGTGTACTTATACTATACTTACAAAAAAAGTACATCGTGATTTCACTGTACTCACGTGGTGACATTTAAAGGCTTAACTAGGTTAATTAGGTTAACTAGGCAGGTTAGGTTAATTAGGCAAGTTATTGTATAATGATGGTTTGTTCTGTAGACTATCGAAAACAAATATAGCTTAAAGGGGCTAATAATATTGACCTTAAAATGAAGAAGGCGGAGCTCCAGGACACGCCCAGTGATTGCATAATCGGCACAGACCAATGGCAGCTCAAAGATGTTTGGGACTAAAACAAACTCCCCCCAAACAATTCCATGTTGAGCTGTTTTGAACTGCTGAAACAAACTCAAACGAACTTCGTTTCAATCAGATTTCGTTTGAATTTAGATTTAGGGAAGAGCTGCTGATGGTAAAGGAGAGGGGCAACTGGTGTAGGGAAAAGCTGCTGGTGAAGAGAAGGGTCTGCCAGTGAAAGGGGAGGGGCTGATGATTAAGGGGAGGGGCTTTTACTGAAGGGGAGGAGCTGATTGTGAAAGGGGAGATGCTGTTGGTGAGCAGGAGAGGCTGTTGGTGAAGAAGAGGGGCTGCTAGTGAAGGGGAGGAACTGATGATTAAGGGAAGGGGTTATTGATGATGGGGAGGGTGAAGGGGAAGAGCTACTTGTGAAGGAGAGGGGCTGACGGTAAAGGGGAGGAGCTACTGGTGAAGGGGAGAGCTGCTAGTAAAGGAGAGGGGCTGATGGTGAAGGGGAGGAGCTACTGCACTGTAAAAAATCCTGTTTGGCTTACATTTTTAAGCTGAATCAAGTGAACTTTGAGTCCATTGAACTTATATTATGTAAAACTTATGAAATTAAGTTAGAACATGATTGACTTAGCTTAATAAGTGACTTTAAAGCATGCTGTCAGGACTAATTGATCGTATATTTTTTACAGTATGGTGAAGGGGAAGAGCTGCTAGTAAAAGAGAGGGGCTGATGGTGAAGGGGAGGAGCTGATTATAAAAGGAGAGGGGCTGCTAGTGAAGAGGAGGAGCTGATGATAAAGGGGAGGGACTTTTGATGAACGGGAGGGGCTGCTAGTGGAGGAGAGGAGATTATGATAAAGGGGAGGGGCTTCTAGTGAAGGGAGGGAGATGATAATAAATGGTAGGGGCTTCTAGTGAAATGGAGAAGCTTATGTTGAAGGGGATGGACAACTAGTGTAGGGGAGGAGCTTATAATGAAGGGGAGGAGCTGACAATAAAGGGATGGGATTTAAACAGCGCACATTATGGCATTGTATCAATATTTTGTTTTTTCAGTTGCTATTGTTTTTCACATTGGCAATTGATAGAGAATCAGTAGTGGTGCAACCATTTGAAATCATTGAAATTAATGGAGGCCCCCCAAAATCGAAAATATGTATAAAACAATGTGGATTTTTTTTGTTTTGTTTTGATTTGCTCATTAAGATACATAATTTACATTATATTAAGGCATACAGTTCGAGGATACCCTGGGTTCCCTTGGCGGATGTGACATTTGAGTGGGGAGGCAAAGAGATTTGAATGATTGTTAATTATTATCTAAACTAATGGAAACTATTTATTTTCACATTTCATCTGTAACAACAATGTGGGCTTTTGTAAAGATGCGTTTGGTCATTAACATCTGAATACATACTTATGCAAACACCTGAGGAGATTTCTCTGCATGAAGGACTCACCAATGGCAGATTAACCTGCTGCTGCTCCTTCCCCAATATGATGGGAAATTAAATATGAAGGAAATGTGGATGAGGTGCCAAGATGATTGACAATGGATGTAACTAAGCAACAGAACGGTCCATTAATGAGGAAGTAGGCTTTCCCAATTCATCCACACTGGCTGTATCTAAAATCACCCTCTATATCCTCATTCACTATACTCTCTACAGTAGTCCACTAATAAAGTTCACCTGAAGGAGTGAATGAATTGGAGCACAGAATAAACTGAAGGCATGCTGTTTAGAAGTGGGTTGGAGGACAAATATGATTGTTATTGAAATCAGTAAATCAATCAACCAGAAAATCTCTGGAATTTGGGTTCCCTGATGATAACAGACATATTTTAGATAAGCTTATAGACATTTACTGTGTATATATATTAAATGTATCATGTTAATATAATCATTCATCATGGTCACACTGACAGGTTACAAATTCATCCTAATTTTAATGATTTTTACTTGATAAAATGGAGTAAATTATTAAGTGTTGTCAAGTTGAGTTGGTTTTTGGAAGGATTAAAAACAAACAAACTTGAATACAAGCTCAATGGTAATTTAAAGTAAATGCAATAATGTCTTTGAACCATATTAAAGTACAGTGTATTATACTGTATATATTATAATATTTACAACTCTTTGTTAATGAATGCTCCAGTATACTGTTGTATTAAATATAGTGAACTGATAAACTAATAAATACTGTAGTATACTTTAGTTTTACTATAGTAAACTGTGGTGTATTATAGAATGAAATACCATAGAGTTGTAGAAAACTGCAGTATTAGGTAATTTGTTTATATTACTAAATATGTTACCATAGCAACTGTAGAATCACCACAACAGATTAAATACTATAGGTGTTCTGTTACCATAGCAACTGTAGAATCACCACAACATATTAGATACTAGAGATGTTGTGTAACCATAGCAACTGTAGAATCGCCACAACAGATTAAATACTATAAGTGTTCTGTTACCATAGCAACTGTAGAATCACCACAACATATTAGATACTACAGGTGTTGTATTACCATAGCAGCTGTAGAATCACCACAACAGAACTAAATACTATAGATTTTGTGTTACCATAACAATTATAGAATCGCCACAACAGACTAAATACTATAGATGTTGTGTTACCATAGCAACTGTAGAATCACAACAGACTAAATACTATAGATGTTGTGTTACCATACTTTAGTATACTTATAGAAAAGGTATGTTATAAAAAGGTAAGGTTGTAAAACTCAAATACATATTAATTAATAGCCTGCACACTAGTTTGCTAAAGTACACTAGGTCTTGACTCTTAACATCCTATTAGTGAACACTCTTGTTTTGATTTCTAAAAACCTGGCTGAGGAACTTTCTAGAAAATAAATACATTTGAGAACAAGAGAAAAAATTTGGAGCATGTTCTGGTTTTCATGTCATTGTTCTGTTTACAAAAAAAACTGATTCTATTCTGGACTAAACATATAACTTTAAACATGTAAAGCTTTATTTAATATATACAACAATTTTATTGTTTTAATTGCTTGCCTGTGCGAACAAAACACATGTTATCATTTCCATTTTAATGTATGCATTCATAAAGAGTTCTTTTTTTCTCTTGGTGTTAATAAATATTACTTTAGCTATTTATTTTATTATAATTTTTTTATACATTTTTTAATTATTATTATTTATTTATTTATTTATTTATTTATTTATTTATTTATGTTTTACTGACCATAGGATCGATTTTCTATTGGTATTGTGAGCTTTAATTTAGGTGATATTTTAAATTTTGGTAAATCAGCACAAAGTATACTACATTAGACCCTAATGACCCTAAAGTTGAAGAAAACTACAGTACTGGGTCATTTGTTTATATTAGTGCATTGTTAAATCACTATAGCAACTATATAATTACCACAACACATAGCATTTTTAGCAGTTTTAATGTGGTTTGGTTATTGCAGAAAGAAAGAAAGAAAGAAGGAAAGAAAGAAAGAAAGAAAGAAAGAAAGAAAGAAAGAAAGAAAGAAAGAAAGAAAGAAAGAAAGAAAGAAAGAAAGAAAGAAAGAAAGAAAGAAATGTTCATACATTTAAAATAAAATAAAACGTGCATGGACACCACCTGAGGAGTGAGTTTCTTGGATGCGTGTGCGTGTGTGCGTGTGTGTGTGTGTGTGTGCGTGTGTGTGCGCGCGTCTATGAGACATTACTGAGACACAGACGAGTCTCCTCCGAGCAGCAAAGCGTCAGTCTGCGTCCAGTCCAGTGGAGATAAGATCACGCACACACAAACACACGCACAAACACACGCGCGCGCACGACCGGAAGGGTAAGTTCTCATTTGCGCTTATTATGATAACCTAATCACGGTAATGTCAGTCAGAGGATGCAATAAATCACCAGTTAAGACAGTGAGTTGATATGTGAACGGTGGACGGACTTTATAATGGATTATTGGACTTTGACGGACATTCCACAGGTGTCGGGTGAAGATGCGCTTCCCAGCAGACAGTGTACATCGCCTGTACTTCGGAAATCTTCTGAACAAATAGCGGTTTGTCTGTTAACGGAATGAGAATAATATATTACGCACTTTTGTGCGCACGTTTCAGTGTTCAGCGAAGAGCATCGAGGTGATTTTACGCACATATTACTCACATTTTAGTTTACCGCGAGGCGCACTGAGCTGAATTTACGCATATTTTACGCACATCTTAGTTTACAGTGATGCGCAAGGAGGCGATTTTACGCTCAAATTACGATTTCCGATGCGCATCGAGGTAATTTTACGCGCAAAATAGTTTTCCACGATGCGCACTGAGGTGATTTCACGCATATGTTAGGTTTTTGCGACATCCAGGTGAAATTCTCCTCTCCAGCTGCGCTTTTCTCCATGTAAAACTTGTTGAGCAATCATTGCACTCCTGTTTTTGGGAGTACACAACAAAAACTGTAAACATTTGCCTCTCAAGTTTACTGGAAATCATAAATATTTGGTGCATACGTGTGCGCTTCTGCTGGGTCATTCCGTGCGTGACATGATCTTCATTTTCTTCATGTGCGATACTGAAGTAGAATAATTCTGTGTTGTGGTGACATAGTGGTTCTTTAATGTCTTTTATTTACACTGAACACAATGTAAAGCATTTTGTGATTAATTACTGTGGTCTCTAAAAAAAGAGTTATTTCAATCTAATTTTAGTTAAAATATTTATCTTTTATTTATTGGTTCAGGTCCCAATTTACGTTTGTATTTGTCCATATTTTACCCTATTTTAATTGGAATAACCCAGCATGTTTCATAGTCTAATGATCTGTTCAGGATTAAAAGTGAGTAACACTTAATTAATTTGAGATTAATTTGATCAGCTTGAATTGATTAACATAAATCTCAGTTGCATGATTTACATCCCAGTGCTGAGGTCTACTTGCTCTATGAATTGTAGTGTATTTATCTTCTTGCATAATCTTATGATTTTTATTTGATACACATATATTATATTTTAATTGCAGCCTTGATATGTTTTGGTGGTATAATTATTGGCTGTATTCATTTTAATTGTAATTTATATTGATTTATTGATATTTATATTGATTTGCTTTCTTCATCCAAGACACTCTTGAAAAAGAGGGTTTTCCTGGAAAAATAAAGTATTAAATAAAATACAACATGAGCTAACATTAGACGATATGCATTATACTCCATTTTGAGTCCTTTATTAATGTTACACTCTAGAAGGGTTATTAATAACGTGTAACATTATTAATATTAGCACATTATCTGTGCATCTGCCATTATTAATAATACACATATTTGGGTAAAATATGAACAAACCCCAATAAATTAAATAAATTACATTTTGTCTATAAATTATACACCATATAAAATAAAATTTTAATAAATAAATACAAAAATATATAATAAAATTTTATATTTTAAAAAATATAGATTTATTAATTATTGATACAATTTTAATATGAATAAAAGAATACTTGTTTATTCCATAAGCAATGCATAAATCATGTTACAATGGTTGCATCCAAAACTAAAAGCGTAAGGAGGGTGAATATTTGTGCATGTTTGAGCTGTAGTGTGCAGTTCCGCACAGCATGGATGACAGGAGTAACTCCAAAAATATGAATGCAAACCTGAAACTTGATTGATGAATATGTGTACATACAGATTAGTTGTGTAATATGCGGTGACGCGCAGCATGATTGACAGCTGTAACTCCAGACAGAAGCAGACGACACACACACAGAGGGGTTTGATGAGGTCTGGGGGTTATTTATGGCGAAGCTCAGATCGAAAAAATCTCTCTTAGCAACAAGACAATGTTTGCCTCACATATCTTCTGAACATCCATGGCTTCAGCTTAAGCCTGCTGCGTAATGAAGCTGCGTGCGTCTGTGCTGTCGGAGAGACTTTTCAGATATGTGGATGACAACTCAGACTACAGCAAAAAAAATAGTTCAGGTTTTATCTTGTTTCTTGTCCAAATTTCTAATTATTCTTATCTAGAGTTGAAGGCAAAATTATTCGCCCTCCTATGAAATTTTATTTTTTTTTCAAATAATTCTCAGGTGTTGTTTAATAGAGCGCTTTTTTACAGTATTTCCTGTTAGATTATATTTCCTATTGTATTTATTTTAATTCGGCTTTAATAAAGCAGTTAAAGTAAGTTTTAAGTCGTTATTATTGCCTAATTAATCTAACTTTAGCCTAGTCAATTCCGTTCCATCACACATATTTTTATTGACACATGATCTGCTCAAACTAACCCACATGACTTTTTTTGATGCCTGTTATTTATTCGATAAATGTGTTTCCATCATAGTTCATGCACATTTTATTCTTATTAGATAAAATGTTTATCATACTTCTGCATTCTTACATATGCTGTAGTATACTTTAGTTTTACTATAGTAAACTGTGGTGTACTGTGGTGTATTGTAATATAATTGTATTGTATTGTAGTGTATTGTAATATAATTTACCCTGTAGTTGTAGAAAACTACAGTTTTAGGTCATTTGCTTATATTACTATAGGATCGCCACAACAAATTAATTACTGTAGTGGTTGTGTTACCATAGCAACTGTAGAATCGCCACAACAGATCAATTTCTGTAGTGGTTGTGTTACCATAGCAACTGTAGAATCACCACAACAGATCAATTACTGTAGTGGTTGTGTTACCATAGCAACTGTAGAATCACCACAACAGATTAATGACTGCAGTTGTTGTGTTACTATAGCAAATGTAGAATCACTACAGCAGAGCCATTATTATGGCTGTTGTGTTACCATAGCTACTGTTGAACCACCACAACAGATTAGTTACTATAGTTGTGTTACCATAGTAACTGTAGAACCACAACAAAAGATCAATTACCATAGTTGTTACCATGGCAACAGTAGAATCACCACAATAGATATTTACTATAGTTGTCATGTTACCATAGCAACTGTACAATCACCACAACAGATAAATTACTGTTGTTGTTGTTGTTGTGTTCCCATAGCAACTGTAGAATCACCACAATAGATCAGTTGCTGTATTTGTCATGTTACCATAGCAACTGTAGAATTACAACAGATCAATCACTGTAGTTGTCGTGTTACCACAACAACTGTAGAATCACCACAACAGACTAATCACTGTAGTTGTTGTATTACCATAGCAACTTTAGAACTGCCACAAAAGATCAATTATGATAGTTGTTGTGTTACCATAGCAACTGTAGAATCACCACAACAGATGAAATACAATATAGTTGTTATGGAACCATGGCAACTGGAGAATAACCACAACAGATCAATCGCTGTAGTTGTTGTGTTACCATAGCAACTATAGAATCGACACAACAGATCAATTACTGTAGTTGTTGTGTTACCATAGCAACTTTAGAATCACCACAACAGATCAATCGCTGTAGTTGTCGTATTACCATAGCAACTGTAGAATCACCACAACAGATCAATCACTGTAGTTGTTGTGTTACCATAGCAACTGTAAAACCACCACAGTCACATCTTGTCTTTGGTCCTCTCTTTTAGAAGCGCCGTCATCCGGATATGACTTATAAAACCCAACGTGACTATGTGCTTTCTAACAACTTTGACATCATGTGACACCTTGGAGCGCCCAATGGAGACGACTACAATACTCACCACCGCAAACAGCCAGTTCAAGAGAATCGACAACACGACTCTCCTGATCCCGTCCGCACCTCTCCACCATCACATCAACAACGCAGTGCTGGGCATTTTCCTCGGGATGTTGTCTCTCCTCACTGTCATCATGAACCTGCTGGTGTTATTCGCCGTCAGAAAGGAGCGTACGCTGCATACCGTCGGGAATTTGTACATCGTCAGCCTCTCAATAGCGGACCTCATTGTTGGCGCGACCGTGATGCCGCTGAATTTGGTGTACCTTTTGGAGGACCAGTGGAAACTGGGGCACGTTGTCTGCCAGTTTTGGTTGGTTATGGACTATGTGGCGAGCACGGCTTCAATATTTAGCTTGTTCATTCTTTGCTTGGATAGATATCGCTCTGTTCGACATCCGTTACAGTATCTGAAATATCGCACACGAGGACGAGCGACACTGTTGATATGCAGTGCATGGCTCCTGTCTATGACTTGGACTATTCCTATTTTGGGATGGCGAATGTTTGCTAGCGTCGATAAGAAGACGGAGTTGGAAAACCAATGCGATACTGATTTCCGCTTTGTGACGTGGTTTAAAGTGCTAACCGCTATACTCAACTTCTACATCCCTTCATTCCTAATGCTCGTGTTTTACTCGCAGATCTTCATCGCAGTGAGAGATCATTACAGAGAGTGGGAGAACTATGCAGGTCCTGCGTTAAAAACAGAAGCAACGGATACGCTAACTAATGGATTGCAGCTACAAATAACGAAGGCCTCCTCCGAGAAGGAGAGTTTGGGGTTAAACGCCTATTCTCAAAACGAAGGATTGCTGGATCAATACAGTCTGGAGCAGCCTTACAACTCACGAGAAAACACCGAAGACGTTACATCTGAGCCAAAGAGGAAGATGTGTTATAAGAAAAAGGCCATTTTTAATCTTTCCAAACGCATGAGGAAAAGCGCACAAGACTCTGAGATTTCCTTTCAAAGCGATGACGGGGAAACGGTCGCAGAAGGGCGGCCATCTTTATCACTGGCATTTCTGCAGTCGGAGAATACCGCGCAACCCCAAACGTTTATAAACGTTAGCGACTGTAATGTGTTGGTGCCCAATTCTGTGGGGAACATTTGCGAGAGCGCGCCGACTGTAGATATTCATAATTACACCGCAGTTCTGTGTACGCCACCGTCCCCGCCGTCTCCGTGGGCCGAAAACAGCCCTCCGCTGGACGCCTCCAATGCATTGCCTGCGAAACAATCATGGCAGAAACTTTGCGAACAGTCCAAGCAGAGCATTCACAGCATGCGCATCCGCAAGGAGAGGAAAGCGGCGCGGCAGCTGGGGTTTATCATCGGCGTCTTCATGGTTTGCTGGATCCCGTATTTCATCACGTTCATGGTCATGGCTCTGTGCGAAACCTGCGTCCATCACGAGCTCCACATGTTCACCATCTGGCTGGGTTACATCAACTCCACGCTCAATCCCTTCATTTACCCGCTGTGCAATGAAAACTTCAAAAGAGTGTTCAAGAAGATCTTTCATATGAGTAGATAGAGTTAAACGTGTGTGATTGTGTGATCGTGTGGTGCTTTTTTTTTTACAGTCGAAGGCTAAAATATTTGCCTTGCTCTGAAATTTTAATTAAAATCAAAAAAATTCCAAGTGCTGTTTACCACAGAGCTGTGGCGAGGCTACGTAACATTGAAGCTACACTCAAGTTAAAGGTGTAGTAGGAAATCTGCCACAATGCTAACCGGTTAGCATAATATCTTTGAAACACAGTCCCTCCCCTGCCGTCCAAAGCCACGCCTCCTGAAACACGAACGCTCGCACCGTAAAGATGACAGCACAACCCTCTCTCACATGCTGTCCTAAAGCGACTCTTCTTAGTGTTTGGCCGGCGGCGTGCAGGGATTACACTTATTATAAAGCCATACTTGCATACTATTTCAGAGTAGTAGTAAACAATATAGGGAGCTGTCATTGTTCAAATAGGTTGTCACAGGCTGTCATTGTTCAAAAATGAACCAATGTGAAAACAAAAGCAACTTCAGAGAAGCAGGCTAGGTGGAACAGCACTATTTACTGATTCTCTGTTGATGAACTAAATAAAAATCTTAATCTAAATATCTTAAAGGTCCCGTGAAGTGCTTTAAAATGTGCTTTTTTTATTCGATGTTTGACGTAATCTCAACTGAAAACGCAGAGAGGGCGGGGCATAGCTTAGCTTCTCCCCTTTATAAAAAAACAGCCAATAGCATTTTGTTTCATCACCGCTCTGCCAGTGAGAAGGGGTGGGGCATGTAAGACCCTAGAGAGCATTCGATTGGTCAGAAGATTTGAGGAGAAACTGAAAGTATGAGGTGATGTGAAAGTATTTCTTCTAAATGTGAATTTTGTCATTAAGGTGAAGCGGACATTTTAGAAGTGGGGGAAGGGGGGCAGCTGTATGAAATCTAAAGGTTTACCTTCTTAATCACCTGTTTCTAAATGGTCTGTTTCAAAAAGTGAGGGGGATGTATGCCCACCGTCCGCCTGGTTGCTGTGCCCCTGGATTTGTACCACACTAGGAAACATCTAAGGAAATGCTATTTTAATTTCACTCGACCTTTAAAGCTAAAAAATGAATATGAATGTAATTTGATGATTAACAGTACCCGGGGTCACGCTGTGGCGGAATGGGTAGTGCTGTCGCCTCACAGCAAGAAGGCTGCTGGTTCAAGCCTCGGCTGATATTTGTGCATCTTTGTTTTGGTCTCTTTATCTCGCCCAATGCCAGTTTAGCCAATTATATTTCAGCACCCTGGGTTGCCTTGGTGGAAAACAACATATTTCATTCATTCAGTCAGGAAGGCTCTCTTAAAGCATGCGCCCGTGACCGAAATGCTACCTCCGGTGGACAGTAGCAGACTCCGAAATGAGACGCAGATTCAGAGTGGGTTAGGGCAAAAGCAACTTTAAGGATGGATAATATTTCTTCTATCACGTGTCATTGCTCTCAGTTAGATAATGGTTTAAATCACCCTTTGGGCTCAATAGTCAGGCAGACGCACGTCAATCTGGCAACCTACGCTTGCGTGGACTCATCAGAGGAGGAGCTGAGTGAAAATGCAATACTTAGTTCAACCACTGGGTGTCAAACTTACTGCAACTTGCAGTTTGCTTGATAATTAATGAATGAATTATGTTAATAAATTATGCAAGTCATTGGACAAGAGTGGTTTGTTCCTTAGCCAACAGAACAAATATATATATATATATATATATATATATATATATATATATATATATATATATATATATTAAGGGGGTTAATAATATTGACTAAAAATATTTTAGAGTATATAATATTTAGTTTAAATGTGAAAACTGTGTTTATTCAAGCTAAACTAAAAGAAACAAAAGGTTTTGTCATGTTTTGTCATGTAATGTTGTCATGAAATAGTGTGAAAATGCTCTGTTAAACAGCACTGAAGCATCTGAAATAGCTGAAAAAGTCGTACAATTTCACAGGAGGGCGAGTAATTTTGCCTTCGACCGTAAGTGTTTCTTGTGACTCACTGGTAGTTCTGTGCATCTGCCATTCTTGTGATCTTGAAAGTACAGAGCAATCTTATTATTTATCGCCGAGTGTCAGCTCGACACGTCTGCAATCTGCATCAGATTGTATGATATTATATGATAAATGTATTCAGTACAGAGCCGGGCTGTGTCTCAATCAGCTCCCTTGTTCAGCACTGATCAGGGAGTCAGATGTGTTAAAGGAGTAGTTCAAATTACCCCATCATTTGCTCTCTCTCAAGCTGTCCTCTGTGTATATGGCTTTTTTTTCTGTCAAACAAACACAGTCAGAGTAGTTTTACATTTTATCTTCTTACTGGATAATGGTGTTGGATTTATTCTGAAGCGTATATTTTGAAGAAGCAAGAATCACCAATCCACCAAGCAAAATAACAAATAATTTACTTTTTAAAAAACAAAAGGTTATTTATTTATATTTAACCATGGGAGAAAAGGGTGAGACAGGGCAATCATGCAAAGGATTAATGGTTGAAATGTTGCTGGTATGTGAAAGAATCCAATTATTCATCTATAATTTACCTTTAAAAACTTTATATGTGAAAGAAAATATCAGTTCTGCTGTTATCCAGATTACAGTTTTGTATCATGAGGATTTTCTCATGTCATGGGGCTCAGTGTCCCATTAGCTGTGTTTCCATCCAAAGACGTGGATTAAATGTATGCACAAAACTGGAATATTGCATAAAATAAATTGCATTTGCAAGAAAAAAAAGGCTGTATTTATATTCAATGAGACACTAAAGAGAAGAAAATCATCCTGATAAACTGATCAATATTGCTGAGAGAAGTGTAGTTTGATGCAGTGTTGGCATTTGTTTTCTCTCCTCTAATAAATAAACTGCGCCTCAGAAGACGAAGACGAAAATCAACGAACGCGGTGAATGCGGTGGCTTTTGGAGGTGTGAGACGAGAGCACAGACAGATGCTCAAGACAGTTCTGGAGTGATAATAATAATAGAAGAAGAAGAAAAATACTGAAGCACTGTGATGACGGACTGACGGAGGCCTTTTATAATCAGCTCAACAACATTTGACATCTGCATCAATATAACGATGCATTAATGCAATGTCCCTAAAACAAAGATGGATGGAAACATATAGTGTCTAGTGAACCAAGCTCATCAGTGCACTTATCAGTGCTCAAATTGATATACACAACCTTCTGATCCACAGCTAAGGAGCTGATTGAGACGCACCCCTGGTGTGTGTGCTTTTAGGAAGATTTAGATCTGATATATATATTTACAACTCTAAATGGACCAACCACGACCCTTATAAAAGATCACTGCCATTTTTTAATGGAATACTGCAGTGTTTTATTAACTTGTGTAAAATGCATTTGCTGTATATCAGTATATTATGCCTCATTTCCACTGAGCGGTACACTGTGGTATAGGATAATACAGTACAATTTGGTATAATTCACCTTAATTAGGCTTGCATTTCTACTGCCAATATCATCTTTACTTGCATGACACTATGGCATGGTGTATGAGGAAAAAACTACGTTCATACCTCAAAGAAAGCCATGCGGGCCCTTCATGTCATATCTTCTGTGCAATCAAGTTCATTATTTTAAATGTACAGTAGGTGAATAGCTAACATGCACAACAAGAGAAAGCAGCGCTGCTTGTGCTTTCTAGACGCAACAAGTGAAACAACCCTGTAAATCAGGGGTGCCCAAACTTTTTCTTATAAAAACCAAAAACCAAACTTGATTGAGGGGTGTGGGCTGAATATACGCCAAACCGAATATATCATATCATATAACAGTATGGGTTATTTCCTCATTTATTTGCTAATATTTAAAAATAACATGAAAAATTGGCTTTAAATTATATTAACTAATGCAGTGTCATTTTAAACATTTGACAATGAACTTATTATTACAGTAAAGACATAAACAATCTCATCTATAACACAATGGAGTTCAATGCTGAAAACACTTGTCAATCTGCGTCTGCCTTGATTTGCTTTATTTTAAAAGTCTGATTCATTTACAACATTTAATTGAATCATTTCATTTCAGTTGTAGCTCAGCAATAAAACCAAGAAACAAAGCATTACATTAAAATTGCAATAATGATCTCTGTCAAAGGCATTCGCCCCAACTACATCCCCATCATTCTCTCTTTTTTCAGATGGGATGGTGGGCCAAATCAACTTTGGCCCACGGGCCCTACTTTGGGCATCTCTGCTGTAAACAATAGTTATGAGAGAAACAAAGCTTTTCAGGAATTTTAATTTTCAGCCAGGCAGCTCAAGGGCTTCCCGTAAACTGTCTTTTCATTACAAAATTGTCACGTTTAAGATCAGATTTAAAAAAAATCTGCAATCTTTACGACCTGTTAGATATACGATATGAAGTGGGTCTCAGATCGGACAAGAAGCACTGCATTAAATTCCATTTCACCCCCGCCACGTCTTTAAAATATGACAGTCTATCTTACCCTATTGTTTTCAATGGAGTTTCTGCTCTAGCCTGTTGCTAATGACTGCGTTAGTGGTTACAACAGTCTTTCTAGCCTGATCTCACGAGAAAACGTTAGTATTTTACGTTTTGTCAGTTTAGTGGCTAATTCGTACGAGTTCAGTCGTACGAAATTGTACGATTTTAAAAAGGAGGCGTGGCACCTAACCCCACCCCTAAACCCAACTGTCATTGTGGGATGAGCAAACTGTACTAAATTGTACGAATTAAATCGTACGAATTTGTACGAATTAGCCAGTAAATCAAAAAGTTACGAATTGCCGTGAGATTGTGTTGGTCTTTCATATCGTTTTACGCTTGAAACAACTTAATGAATGCTTAAGTCTATTTAACTGAATGTATTGTAATTACATTACATCGATGCTGTAAAAACAACCTTGTGAAATTGAAAATAGTCACCTTAAGCTTTCACCGGAAGTTTATCGTCGGCTTTAAAACTCAAGCAGTGCTTAGAGCCCATTAATGATTCACTGTTTCGCATTGCTCGAAACAGCACATGCTGGTCAAAACTATGTAAACGCAACAAAAGTAAACTTATTTCATAAAACAACAACTGTTAAATAATTCATAGTTTCTCCACTAGAGGGTGATTTAGGAACTCAGTTCCTCAAGAGCCGCTGCTCTGCACAGTTCAGTATCAACCCTAATTAAACGCACCTGATTAAACTAATCGAGTCCTTCAGTCTTGTTTGAAGCCTACAGGTCATTGTTTTGGATTAGAGTTGCAACTAAACTATGCAACTAAACTATGCCCTCCACGCACTGAGTTTGACACCCCTGATCTATATGATACAGTAAAGTAAACATAGATCATGCAGCTTCATTAAGATTGCCCTCTAGTGGCGAATCACT
This sequence comes from Danio aesculapii, assembly GCF_903798145.1. Lineage (NCBI taxonomy): Eukaryota > Metazoa > Chordata > Actinopteri > Cypriniformes > Danionidae > Danio > Danio aesculapii. Next base: position 797,169 of record NC_079445.1, on the reverse strand, counting down.
GAACATGTTTTTACAGATCTTGGATCAGTTTTACGAGTTTGTAGATGTTGCGACAAGCTAAACGGATTTATAGGTTATACTTTAAATAAAGTTAGCGATATTTGCTAACTGCAATATTTGCATTGTCTTTTGTTGCATTTGCATGGTTTTGACCAGCAGGTGTCGCCAACATGAGGTGTTTCAAAGCTTCAAATTACTGAATCATTTGGTGAAGCAGTCGATTCAATTGTAATGAAGCTTTGAAAAGCTTAGTTTCTCCCATCACTATTGAGTCTAAATCCACCCATTAATACCGTACTGTGTTAGACAACCTTACAAAAGAGCCCTAAAAAAACCTAGTATGGTACTGTTCGCTATTTTGGTACTTCTGACAGTGAAATTGGAAGTAAATGCACACCGTTCTGTATTGTTCCAAACCATACCACTCAATGGAAATTATCCATAAGATGGAAGGCTAATGTTATTTAGGTGATAATAAATTAAAACTGCAGTATTACAGCACTTTAACTAAAGTATTACCACAATACAACCGCAGTAAATACTGCAATACAGCTGCAATACTACAACACATACACTGTACAGTATAACAGCAGTAAAAGTGCAGTCAACATGCATTTCAATATCACTCCACTGCAGTTGTACTGTATACTTTATTGACAGTCTGTTTAGCTCTTTTTACTTCATCAGTACTCCAGATTCTACAGTATAGCCTACTGTGCTGTAGCTGAACTAAACTTCATTATTACAAGTTTGCAGGTGTACTTGGTTTTACTGCAGTTAACCTTCTATATGCTGCAGTTTTACTTCTGTTCACTATGGTAATACTGTAGTTAATGTATACATTGACACTGAAAGTGATGTATGGTTAGTAAAATGTGGATTTGGTGTGTTTGAAGCAGAATATTGTGTGTTAATTAAATGTGAAATGTGTATGTAATTTACAGACAGTTTCATTAAAGGGACAGTTCACCCAAAAATGAAATTAATTCCTCATTATTTACTCACACTCAAGTGGTTCTGAACTTTTGTGAATTTCTTTCTTCTGTTGAACACAAAACAAGATATTCTGAAGAAAGACAGCCACTGACAGCCATAGTATGTCCAAAACATGGACTATGGCAGTCAATGGCTGTTTTTTTTTTTTCAGCATTCTTCAGTATATCTTCCTTTGTGTTTAACAAAAGAAAGAAACTCAAACAGGTTTGGAAAAACTGGATGATGAGTAAATGATAACAGCATTTTATTTTGGGGTTGGCCTATACTGTCCCTTTAAGAAAGCATTTGGTGGGAGTTAATGCACATGACATCAGAGAGCGCAGCACACAAACACTTGCTAGAATGGATACAGCTGCAGCCAGAAGTTAACCAGAAAGAATAATTCATACTATTTATTAAATTATCCATTAATTGTATATTATTAATGTCTACCCCTATACCCCAACCCTCACTGTAATGTAAAAAGAGTAAATATATAGAGTATTATTCATATTATTTATTAAATTACCCATTAAATTATATTTTATTAATGTCTTCACCAGCCCTAAACTCAACACTCAGTAATGTAATGTATAAATCATTGTTGTACAGTGTGAAAAATTACACAGTTGTGCAAATTATGCTATATTGCTGTGAGTAGCCGCAGCTGTATCCCATCTAGACCTTACCCACAAACAGGTTCAGTTTGTTCAGCTATATTAACATTAAAGAACTGGATAATCAGATATTTTAGTGTCTAAATGAAAGCTGGATGGTGTATGTACAGTATACTATGCACAAACTGTCTGTATACATCACCTGGATGATTGCAGTTCATTTGTTCTCAATTTTGTTCTTAATAAAAATATTTAATTGACGAAACAGTGATGATTGAAACCACACTCATTTAATGAGATATGAGGGGATGATGAACCTGACTACAAAGGCTTAATGTTAGTTATATAAAACAATTGTGTGTGTGTGTGTATATATATATATATATACAATTTCAGGCTATATATGTATATATATAAATATATATATATATATATATATATATATATATATATATATATATATATATATATATATATATATATATACGTACGTACGTACGTACGTACATACATAAGTACATACATACACAAACAACACACACACACACACACACACACACAAACACACACACACACACAGTATATATACAGTCTATATATATATATATATATATATATATATATATATATATATATATATATATATATATATATATATATATATATATATATATATATATATATATATATATATAGCCTGAAATTGTTCATACCACTGGCAAATTTGGACTCAAAGTTTTTGTTCAAATGTAATAAATAAATGATGAGATATTTTTTTCCACAATGATGCCTCTTTTTCTTAATATTTGTTTATATATTAAATGCTTTAGTGAACTAATTTTTTAATTTAATTCAATTATATCTATTTCAATAATCAAACTTACTTAAGTTTTGAGTATTTTGAGGAATATTGAATGTATGTTTACCTCTAATTGGTTATTTCAGCAAATTATTCTCAAAGATGACTTATAAAACAAACTTTAAATCGAAGAAAGAGGCTATACTGTTTAATTTTAAAACTGAGATTTGCAATCCAGTGGTAGTGCTGTAAATAGATGGTCACATCAATGTTTGTATCTTTAGTTTAATTGCAATGATTAATTGCAATAATGTTCATGCAGCTGGTTGTTGCAGAATAAATCCCTTCAGTCGCTGATGAACACTTCAGGCTTTATTTCCTGATAATAACCGGCTGTAATGTACACAATCCCTTACATAAATCCAAACTATGAAGTGTGTCCTATTATTATGTTGCTTTATTGTTTTAAATAGCTAAAAGTTTTTTATAATAATAATAACAACTCATCTAAGAGTGGAGGTTGATGGATTTACTTTCCAGATACACTAACATGCCATTTATCTTCTTAAAAACGCATTCATCTAAATAGGGTGACTTTTATTAAATTCCCTAAATTAAGACAGTCTTTAATGTAAAAGAGCTATAAGATGTCCAGGACTCTAGAGGGCTGACGCTTCAGTAGATGTGTGGTATATTAAAAACAGCAGCTCAGCTGGATTTTCAGGCTGGTTCACTGTCGTTTCACACCTCAAAGATCAGCTGATTCGCCTTCAGAGGGTTAAAATGAAAAGGAACAGCGTTTATAGGTTTTTATCAGTCTTCTCTTGTCTGCTTGTGTGCGTTTTCCTTTTCTTTTGGGGTTTTGCCTTTTATTCGATGGTTTTGGCACCATAAGACTCTTATTGGACTCTTTCAGAAACAACACAAGAGAACGCGACACACACTTAAACAATTGAACGACTAATCAACGTGATTTAACTATATTTGCACATCGTTTATGATCGCGTTTATAATTAAACACCATTATAGTAAACGCGCGGGTGTGTGTGTGTGCTAACACCGTTAACTCTGACAGCATTTGTAAAGATGTCAACACGTTGAAGACAGCATTTCTAATTCGAAAATTAGTTCAAAGAAAACTTCACCACGTCTTTAGTTCTGTAGCTTAATCGCTTATTTAATTATTTGCGAAACGATAGCTGTTCATATTCCAAAACAAAACAACTGCGCATGCGTGAAGCATGCCTGTGGTCACATGACGCCAACAAGGAAGTGTTTGACTGGTAAGTGATGTTTCTGTCATGTCTTTATTGCTGCTTTTACTCTGAATTTATCCCTAATATGAGTATAATTATGACAGAGAACATGTCCGATACTGTGTCTTTCACTGAAATGTTAGCTTTGTTTTCGAGACGACGGATTTACCGAAGCAGACAGTAACGTTGGCTGATATTACAGCACTAAAGAACGCAGATTTTAATTTTATTACGTTGATATAACATTAATATGTTTGGTAGATGTTTGTGCTTAAATACTTTAATGAATAATTTGGACAACAAACTTTCTGAGGTGAAAAGGGGAAGCGCGTCTTCAAAACTAACACACTTCCACAAATCAACTATCACAAAATGACTATATTAATGAAAAAACAATAGCAGGTTTGAGGTGAATATTTAACGAGAGGATTTTACTGTTTTCAAATAATTTATTTATTGCTTTTAATGCTTTTATCTTGATATACGACTCAAAGACGAGATTTAATCATCTGCTTCAAATTAAATTAAGAAAAGTGATTGTTACAAACACAGACAGCACATTAAATGTGAATAAATCTTCAACTTTAGTGTTTCAAATGACTTTAAATTACTTTTTAAAAATGTCGATTTAAAATAAAAATATTGGTATAAAATATCCACCTTTATATAATTTATAGCCTTTAGATAACTGATATACAGTGGGGGAAATAAGTATTCAACACGTCTTAAAGACGCCTTTCATTTGGAGAATGAAGTCACATGATCCTGATCCTGATGGTTCTGTGGGTTTCAAACTGAGCTTTTTTGTATTCTCTATTGGATTGGCATCAGGTGATTGGCTGGGACATTCTACAGCTTGATTTTCTTTCTCTGAAAGCATCTGAGAGTCTCCTCGGCTGTGTTTTAGATCAGTGTCTTGCTGAAATGTCCACCCTGGTTTCATCTTCATCCTCCTGCTAATGTAGATGTTGGACTGAGGCAGCTGATATTCATTTACACTGAGGAAGGGCAGAGGGTTGCTGAAGAACTACTGAGAGATTTCAGCTGCTGTCTGGGCTTTCACTGCCCAAATACACCTGCCTTCCTTCATGTGTTCAATACTTTTTCCCTCTGGTCATTTCATTTTATTACACAGAACTTCATTTGTGAACTAATTAGATTTGTTTTCTTTGCATATATGGATTTCCTTGATTGTTACCAACATCTGGGGAAACTTTTGATATCAATGGCACCTTTGGAGATATGTTGTCTGAGGAAAAATAGTGACGTGTTTAATACTTATTTCCCCTGCTATATGTCAGAATGTAACAAACACACTTATTCTTAGCTGTACTCATTAATGTATATCAAACAATAAGTTTGTTTTGCTTTATTATCTGTATAGCATAATTTAATACAACTCGCATTGCCCAAAGTGCTTCATTAAAAAAAAACACACACACACACACACACACACACACACACACACACACACACACACGCACACGCACACACACACGCACACACACACACACACACACACACACACACACAGTATAAACCAAAATGTACAAATCACATAAACAAACAAAACAATGCTTCACTAGTAATGATACTAAATGTGATGTGAAATTATGAAAATTTAGTTGTCAAATGGAAAAATCCTTTTTGTTTTTTGAGGAATAATGACTAATAATTAAGTTTTCAGATGATAATTATTATTTTAAGGTCAAACTTTAATATATGAGTGACAGCTCACCCAAAAATTACTATTCTGTCATTTTTTTTTATTAGCGAAGAACAAAGTAACTACATGCATATATATATATATATATACAAATTTATTTATTAATCCTCAGCTCTACAAAAATGGCTTTTTATACTCTATTAAAACCTTTTAGTGTAAGAATATTGACTTATATGTTGTATATATTTAATAGTTTGAAATAAAACATATTTTAAAGTAATGTATATTATTAAATTATATTAGAGAATGTTTTTATTCAGGAAATATTTTATGGGATTCATAATATTTTAATATTTTTGGGATTTTTTTTTCTAAACAGTTGTCTCCTGGAAGAATTTCTGTTAATTTATCATTGACTAAATTGAAATATCTTCTATAACTTTTTATCAGTATTGTTGTTATTTGAATGTTTTTATTTTTGTATAATGCTGTGTTTATTACGAAACTGTGCATTGATTGAAAATTATGCACTGAATATTTATTACTACCAATGTTGTCATGAATATAGACAATGAGAGGTTTTAAAACCTTGACTTTGCCAAACTGTGATAAACCTTAAAACCAGTTATCCTCCCATGCCTAGTTATATTATGACTAATTTAAAGTGTTGTTGTGTTTGCATTAATGTGTGACGTTGTGTTTTCATCAGTGTGTGAGTACCCCTAACATCATCTCGATGGCTGAATCCAGTCTGAAGCTTCAGTTCGCTCCATTCTGCAGTGCTCTGGAGGCCGGATTCTGGCATCAGCTCACACAAAAGAAACTCAATGAGTACCGCTTAGACGAAAGTCCTAAAAGCATCAAGGGATATTACTATAACGGTGAGTTTGGAGAACGTGATGAACGTGCAGCTCGACAGCAGCCATTTAGAGCTGGATGAGACAGTGTGTTTATTCATTTATCACTTAAAATTATTCAGCCTCTAGTGAAATTAAATTTTTTGTTCTAATATTTTCTATGTAATGTTTACCTTAAAGAAGATTTTAAAAATAGTTTTATTAACTATTTTCTTATAGCTAATTACTTAATCAGTCTGTGCCATGATGACAGCACATAATATTTGACTGGATATTTTTCAAGAGGCTAGTATTCAGCTTAGTGACATTTAAAGGCTTAACTTGATTAGGTTAATTAAGCAAGTCATTGGACAACAGTGGTTTGTTGGAAAAGAAAAATAAATAAATTTAAAAATAAAAAAATAAATATGTAAGGGCGCTAATAATATTGACATTAGCTGCTTTAATTTTGCGTTAATTTATTTTATTTATTTATTAATCAATTAATTCATTAATTTATTTATTTATTTATTTATTTATACAATTTTCTAAAAACTAAAATAATTTTCTCCAGGACAAAAAAAAAAGAAATACTATGAAAAACATTAATCAGCAGTTTAAATTGTTTTTTTTTTTTAAATTATTTATTTTATTTTATTTTTTCACTATAATAATATAAAATAATGTAAAAAAAAAACATTAATTTAACAGCAATATTAACCTTACTTGCTTTAATTTAATTTAATTTTTTATCTTTTTTATATCAGTTCTTTATTTTTTTTAATTTTTTTCCTACTAAACTAAAATAAAAATTCTTCAAATAATGAAATAATAATAGAAAAGGATGTGAAAAAATTAAGCTGCACTTTAAACAGCTATAATAACCTTACCTGCTTTAATTTTTTTATTTAATTTAATTTTTGTTATTTTATTCTATTTTATTTTATTGTTATTTTATTTTATTTTTGACTATAAAATAAGAATAAAACTTCTCTATAAAAGTATTAATAATAGAAAGTAGTGTGAATTTTTTTTTACTAAATTTAGTTTATTTTAATTGAATTGAATTTTTGATAAAATGTTTTAATTAATTTTTTTTAATTAAATTTTTTGTTATTTTATTTTATTGTTTTTTATTTTTTCCACTAAACTAAAATAAACATTTTTCCCAAAAAAGTAATAATAATAGAAAATACTGTGAATTTTTTTTTTTAATTTAATTAATTTTGTTATTGTATTTCCCCCCTAAACTAAACTAACATTTCTCCAGAAAAAAACATTAAATACTATGAAAAACATTAAACAGCAGTTGGGAATTTTTAAAATTGGTATACATTTCCTAGGAAGGTATTTTATTTTATTGTTTTTTATTTTTTCCACTAAACTAAAATAAACATTTTCCCAAAAAAGTAATAATAATAGAAAATACTGTTTTAATTTAATTAATTTTCTTATTGTATTTCCTCCCTAAACTAAACTAACCTTTCTCCAGAAAAAAAAAACATTAAATACTATGAAAAACATTCATCAGCAGTTGGGAATTTTTTAAATTGGTATACATTTCCTAGGAAGGTATTTTATTTTATTTATTTATTTTTTATTCCCCCCTATTGCAATATTAAATAATGCAAATTACACATGAGCTTTAATCAGTTTGTGTCTACAGTAACTATACAGTATCTTTTAGCAGTAATTTATTTCCTAACATATACATCTGAGAGCTCTTAATGCATCTTTTAACTGTAATATAATGCAAATGTTATGTTATAATTGCAGGTGATGCTGTTGGTCTGCCGGCGCGCTTGACACTGGAGTTCAGTGCATTCGATGCGTAAGTTTTTACGTAATTAAAGCATGTAATATAGTTAGTTATTCTGAAAGCCTGGAGATCTGCCTCAATGTCACGTCTGTTACTTGTGAAATTAATGATTTTTCTCTGCCAGTGAAGTCCTTGAGGGCGGTTTCAGTAGGATTAATTTAACGTTTATGATGGCTGAGTAATTGCTCTGGCCACACTGAACAGATATTTCCAGCTCAGTTTTCTGGTGGATAAAGTCACTTCTGACCCCATCAAAACCATCTGCTCTTCCCTTCCCTTCACTCAGAATAAGAATTAATCACTTTATAACATGGAGAGATTTCTTCAGGCTGTATAAATAGGGTATAAGATGCTACAAGTGGGGAAAAATCATCAGTGCATGCAAGAACTTTACTGTAAATTAATATATGTTATTGATTTCATTTAAAGGGGGGCTATTTTATAAAAATCTGAATTTATAAGGCAGCAGTGTGTGAATATCTCCAGCCTCTAATAGTGAACATCAATTGATTGTATTTGTTCTAATCAGACTTGATCAAAACACCCTGCAGAAACACTTTGATTGGCATTCTCCCTTTGTACGTGTCATCAGAGGGGGAAAACCCCGCCCACTAGTGCCCATCTCTCCATCTCATTAGCATAAACAGCAGTCCTGAGTGAGAAGCAGCCGTCTGTCCATTAGCCATTAGAGTGTTTGAGCTGCTGAAGATAATGTCAGCATAGACTAAGAGGATTCTAGATGTGGAGTTTTAGATGAACAGCGACAGGAGCGACATAGACTGACAGAAGCATGAAGCTCACACTGAAGCATGCATGCACACCTGACCAGCACTGAGAGTGCTAACGTAGACTAACCATGTTCCGTACACAACGATGTTTTGTACAGATGACCTTTTAACACCAAATATTTCGTAGACAAGTTATATATTTATATATATATCTGTGTAATCTTTATTTCTCAGACCCTCCTACCATATATTTCCGAGAATATTCAGCAAGTCTGCTATGTCCACTTAATGTGCTTGAAAATGAACACTGGGCAAGCTAAAGGGGCGAGTGTCGCTTGTGAGGGTGACATTTAGAGCAAAGACAATATGCATTTGAATTTAATTTATGCATCGCGCAGTATTGCAGTCACTATGAAACTAATATTGTCATTACAAATTGTTAAGTTGTTGAATAAATGCTTTGAAATGGGGACATTTAAACGTCAGTTGTGGATGACCACGACGTAGCTCTCTGCCAGAGAGAGAGAGAGCCAGAGAGACTGCAGACCCTGTTTTCAGACAATTTTCGTGCAGTAATAATGTTTAAATGCATAAAACATCAGTTTAGTTTTGCATGAATTTAACGGGTTAATATTTTAAATTGTTAATCTAAAAATCAAATGATTGTCTTTCATATCAAACTTTAGTAATTTATTAAATATAACATTAACTTCAAGTTAAGCACAATAATAGTATATTCTGACGTTGGTTTTTAATAAGACTTAAAAACAATGTCCATTTTTGCTGGTGAATTTAAGTTAAGCATAGGGCCAGACAGAATCTGCGGACATTTTTTGCTATTTCTGTGCAGAATTTAGTAAAAGATCTGCAGATTTATGCAGAATTATTGTGGGAGTATCGTAACCAAAAACTTAATATATTAAATAAAAAATAACAGCTTTTAAACTTTTATTTAATGCTTACAATACAAATCCATCTAGATCCACTTATTTGGTAAACAAAGCAAGTCAACCATATAATATCTCTACTAAAAGACAGAAAATATGACTGTACAAACTGTATTGTAAATAAATCATATGAATATTTTCATATTAGCCAATAATAATATTGAAATTAATTTAAAAACTGAACAAATACAAATTTACACAAGTGAATAAACAGACTCAGTGATGGGCTAAAAATCTGTGTAAGTCTGCGGATTTCTGCGTGCGCAGTTTCCTTGTGGGCCTAGATATGCACCCTGTACAGAACACTATTTTAATCCTGTATGGAACACCGTTAACACCTATTATCTTCCGTGCACATGCGTAGGCGGTACTTCCCCCTATTTTCCCAAAAACTGCTGGTCCAAAAAGACGTCAATCAAAATCAATTGGATGGTGCAATAGGTCACACAAATCTGGCTTTCAATGACGGAGGAGTGGTCATTTGAGTGCGCTGAATAGCGAAAAGTGTACAGAACATGGTTAGTCAACATGAGTCCTGAAATATTTGATAAAGAAAATGAAATTGAGAGGAGGGCTAATCATTTTGACTTTAATTGTGTGTTTTTAGGGATGGACCCACGCCGGCGCGCTGCTGTCCCGCATCAGGAACTCTGTACAACACAAACACACTCGAAGCCTTCAAATCCACCGACAAAAAAGCCCTGCTGGACAAAGCAGCCAATGAGGTGCAGCTTCACTCATTCATAATTAATTCAATTCGCTTGATTTGCACTGTGTGTGTTTGTGCACTAACTGAATTACGCTCCTCCTTCCTCTGCGTGTCTGGACACTGAACATCCTTCTTCATCATTTGATTAATTACTGCTTTATTCTTAATCTTATTAATGCGATTATTTTTGCTGCTGGCTTTCTGCAGGTGGCAATTACACACAGATATGAGCAGCAGATAAACAGCGCTGGTTTTATCAATACATTTTTTACAAGCCCAGTGGTTTAACACTGAAACAATGAATATGAGTGTTCCATTCTATTCTCTTTTATCCTATCCTATCCTATCCTATCCTATCCTATTCCATTCTGCCTGACAAAAGTCTTGTCGTGGATCCCGGTTGTAAGAGCAGCAAACAATAACTTCTAGTTGATCATTTGGAAAAGTGGCAGAAGGTGGATTTTTCCCATCAATCATCTGTTGAACTGCATCTCAATCATCACTAATACTGCAGAAGACCTACTGGAACCCACATGGACACAAGATTCTCATAGAAATCAGTCAAGTTTGGTGAAGGAGAAATCATGGTTTGGGGTTATATTCAGTATGGAGAGATCTGCAGAGTGGATGATCAACATCAACAGCCTGAGGTATCAAGACATTTGTGCTGCCCATTACATTACAAACCACAGGAGAGGGACAATTCTCCAGCAGGATAGCGCTCCTCATACTTCAGCCTCCACATTAAAGCTCCTGAAAGCAAAGAAGGTCAAGCTGCTCCAGGATTGGCCAGCCCAGTCACCAGACATGAACAATAATGAGCATGTCTGGGGTAAGATGAAGGAGGAGGCGTTGAAGATGAACACAAAGACTCTTGATGAACTCTGGGAGTCCTGCAAGAAGGCTTTCTTTGCCATTCCAGATGACTTTATTAATCAGTGATTTGAGTCATGTCAGAGATGTATGGATGCAGTCCTCCAAGCTCATGATGGAGTCAGACACAATATTCATTCTGTTTCCACTGCAGCATGAGCACATATTCTATACTGGACATTATTGAAGGTTCAGTGAGCAGACTTTAGTCTAAGCAGAGTCAGACCTTACTGTCCTAATCAAATCAGTCAACATCAAGACATGATCAGATTTTATTGTGCTCAAATAAGCCTCATCTAGAGGCCTTTACCTTTCATATGAGCCACTTCTGATACCAAATGATCAACTAGAAGTCGAGTTATTATTTGTTGTTCCTAAAATTTGGATAGGCGATAAGACTTTTGTCAGGTAGTTTGTTCTCTATTCTATTCGATTAAATTTTATATTCCATTCCCTTCTTTTTTTTTGTTAGTCCTTCCTTATTTATTTAAAACAGAAATAGTGAAATTAAACTTGCTTCATGCGCTGTATTAGTCAGCTGGGACTGTCTTGATTTGATTGCATCTGTTGTCTACAATTGAAAGTCGCTCTGAACAAAAGCATCTGCTAAATTATTCAGTGTAAATGTAAATGAACGTAGACTGGCATTATGCAAATTTAGTGTGAACCTACAAAGGTTGTGCTGAAAATAAAGCTGAAATTACTGACGACTCATTTCAGGAAGTTGCAGACAATAACTGCATTTATCTGCACTTTGATCCTTGCAGACCTTTTTCTTTCTCAACCAAACAGCCACAGTGCACACTGCATGAAACACAACATCCAACAAAAGCTCATGATAAATTGCATCTTTTCGCGGTCCCTTTGTATCTGCAGCCTAAAATGATGATTTTCTGACAGCTTTTCTTCAAACGTATGGCGTTACTTGCTTTAGTTTTGTGTTTTGCTATGAAAAATACACAGAAATGTTATAAAATATTTAATAAGAACCATTGGTCTTCCAAACGCCAGTGAAACTCCACACAAAAGTGCCCTAATTAACCTTCTGCCTTAACGTTTCCCTTCGTGATGAATTGCTGAAGCTTTTATGACAATACTGTACATGCTATAATCCCAATATTGACCTAAGCAGCCAAAAAAGGTTACTATTTCAGGTATTATAACTCAAGAAAATATTTAGCATACTGCTTTGTTGTACACACCTGCATATGTTCAGAGTAAATATGTTTTAAACAAATGAAAGTACTAGCATGATCAATAAAGTCTCATTAGAATGTGTTTGATCAAACATTTTCACTACTGCATATAAAACAATGTAAAAGACAAACGTTTCTAGTAAAGATGATACAGTTAAACATGCCTGTTTGCATTTTTTATGAAAAAACTGATAAAATAGACATCTATTATAAAAGAAAAGATGGATACAGATATTTTTAAATATAATTGTGAATATGTGTGTGTGCATAAATATGAGATTGACTGTGTTTTGCTGTAAAAGCGCATCTACAGGTTCATCTCCAGATTTTCCACCACAGACTGAGTGCTCATTAATTCTGAAAACTATTTATTTTTTGCAATTCTTATTGCATTTTTTTCAGTGACTAATCTATTCTTAGTTAAATTTAGTTTTACTAATTAATTTATTATAAATGTCTTATTTTTAATATTTTTACTATCATACACCCGGTGCAATAGGGCGCTAGAAGTGTTTGGCGCGATTTGTTGCTATTTTCAGACCAGCACAACTCTAATTTTCACGTTTTGCTCCACGTTGTTTAAATAGCAAATCCATTTGCGCTACTTTGTGGACTCATGGCTGTGCTGGTCTATAAAGGAGGTGTGTTAAGGCGCATTGTTGGCACGTTTCTATTTTGAGGAACTGAAATAGACCACGCCATTGACCAACTAAAAGCTGCTGTAAAGTCCAGTGCAGAGTGTATTAGTTCTGTGCCTATGCAGGTCTAAACGCTTACACATTGCTTAATACACACAGGGTGTACAGCAATACACAAATATCTTTACAGATGAAAACAATTAAAGGATTAAAATCATACAAAGTATTATTATTTACTACATGAATATAAACACCACTTCCTCCATGCCTCATCTCAGGGGGCTTTTTCAGTTTATTCATGACAATCTGCATTAGTATAATGTTGTTATTATTATTAGCAGTATTATTTATTATATACAGATTTATATTTGTTTTTAATAAAAACTAGTTTAGATTTGTGGTTGGTTTTGGAGACGTCTGCATCACCATAAGAACAGGACGTGTGTTTGGATATAACTCAGTTGTTTGACCACACTTCATTATTATTGTTCATTTATTCCTTTGCTGGAGATTAGAAATGAATTTAGATATAGTTTTGAAGCAAATCTTTGCGCTCAACAAAAGAAATTAAATATGTAGTCTAAAGGATGTGTTCAGTGGAGTGAGTCTCCACCGTTTCCTTACTCCACTAAAGTAAAGGAGTAAAGAGTAAAAGTAAAGTAAAGAGAAAGTAAAGAGGCTGAATGGAATAGATTTTTTCCACATACAAAGTCCACCATATAAATAGCGAATGCAACATGGAGCAACACAACTGACTCTTAAAGGGAATGAAAGACGAGACTCTTATACGCCCATAACTCATTAAGAGAATAAGCACAACCCTGTTAGACCATGCGCCAGCGCACACAGTGTATTTTTTCATCCTTAAAATAGCAAAAGTGGATTCAGACACGCCCTTAATGCTTTTGTGCCATGCGCTTTAGACTTTGTGCCTAGATCTTTAAGATAGAGCCTTTAGTATTATAGTTTTAGTTTTTTGTTTTAAAAACTACAATAACAGCCAGTACTGTTACATTTTCACTATTGCATTTGTATAAACTATATCATTAATATTGCCTGCTGTACTGTCCCTTTAATTAATCCTGATAATGTTGTCTTCTTTACAGATCTGGAGCGCTATTCAGTCCGGCGCTGCTCTCGAAGACTCTTCAGTCCTCAACAGATTCATCCTCTTGACATTTGCGGTTTGTGTGCCAACATTTTAGAAAATGTCCCAGTAAAATTAATGTCCTTTCATCCATTTGTTTCTGACTGGGGCTTTTGTTTGTGCAGGATCTGAAGAAATATCACTTCTATTATTGGTTCTGCTTTCCTGCGCTCTGCTTTGTGGAGGGCGTCCAGCTGCTGCGCGCGCCGCTGTCATTAGAGCAGCGTTTCTCTGACAAACAGGTGTGCAGGAGAGCTAAAACTGATGCTCACATGGAGGATTCGTGCGAAGGATAATGAGTCATTAGTCACTGCTTTATGGAAAGCATGTGCTGATTTGAAATATTTATTCAGCAGTAATTATTTGAAGGCATAATCTCTGATAGGCTGTGAGAAGCATGTTGTGTCTTAAGGTCAGCGTGTAATGGAACATAACAATGCTCTTTTTTCCTCTATTGTAATGTACAGGACATCCAATTGAAATGGTTTTGAACTGAGCAAAAATAGGCCCAATAGCTCCGCCCTAAATGGCTGATAGCTCCACCCTAACGGACTGGTAGCTCTGCCATGAGGATCGATAGCACCACTCTAAAGAACTGATAACCTCGCCCTAAACGACTGATAGCTCCACCCTAAATGGCTGATAGCCCCACTATTAATGCCTGATAGCTCCGCCCTAAAAGACTAATAGCTCCACCCTAAATAACTAAGTCCAACCATAGATGACTAATAGCTCCACCCTAAATGACTAATTGCCCCACCATAAATGTTTGATAGGTCCACCCTAAATGGCTAAACTCTGCCCAAAATGACTAATAACCCCACCATAAATGACTGATAGCCCCATCCTAAAAAAACTGATATGAAATGACTAATAGCCCGACTATTAATGACTGATAGCTCCGCCCTAAAAGACTGATAGCTCCACCCTACATAACTATTTCCGACCATAGATGACTGATAGCTCCACCCTAAATGACTAATTGCCCCACCATAAATGTTTGATAGCTCCACCCTAAATGACTAATTGCCCCACCATAAATGTCTGATAGCTCCACCCTAAATGGCTAATAGCTCCGCCCTAAAGGACTAATAGCTCCACTCTAAATAACTAAGTCCAACCATAGATGACTGATAGCTCCGCCCTAAATGACTAATTGCCCCACCATAAATGACTGATAGCTCCACCCTAAATGGCTAATAGCTCCGCCCTAAAAGACTGATAGGTCCACCCTAAATAACTAAGTCCAACCATAGATGACTGATAGCTCCACCCTAAATGACTAATTGCCCCACCATAAATGACTGATAGCTCCACCCTAAATGGCTAATAGCTCCGCCCTAAAAGACTGATAGGTCCACCCTAAATAACTAAGTCCAACCATAGATGACTGATAGCTCCACCCTAAATGACTAATTGCCCCACCATAAATGTCTGATAGCTCCACCCTAAATGACTAATTGCCCCACCATAAATGACTGATAGCTCCAACCTAAATGGCTAATAGCTCCGCCCTAAAGGACTAATAGCTCCACTCTAAATAACTAAGTCCAACCATAGATGACTGATAGCTCCACCCTAAATGACTAATTGCCCCACCATAAATGTCTGATAGCTCCACCCTAAATGGCTAATAGCTCCGCCCTAAAAGACTAATAGCTCCACTATAAATAACTAAGTCCAACCATAGATGACTGATAGCTCCACCCTAAATGACTAATTGCCCCACCATAAATGTTTGATAGCTCCACCCTAAATGGCTAATAGCTCCGCCCTAAAAGACTAATAGCTCCACTATAAATAACTAAGTCCAACCATAGATGACTGATAGCTCCACCCTAAATGACTAATTGCCCCACCATAAATGTCTGATAGCTCCACCCTAAATGACTAATTGCCCCACCATAAATGACTGATAGCTCCACCCTAAATGGCTAATAGCTCCGCCCTAAAGGACTAATAGCTCCACTCTAAATAACTAAGTCCAACCATAGATGACTGATAGCTCCGCCCTAAATGACTAATTGCCCCACCATAAATGTCTGATAGCTCCACCCTAACGGACTGGTAGCTCTGCCATGAGGATCGATAGCACCACTCTAAAGAACTGATAACCTCGCCCTAAACGACTGATAGCTCCACCCTAAATGGCTGATAGCCCCACTATTAATGCCTGATAGCTCCGCCCTAAAAGACTAATAGCTCCACCCTAAATAACTAAGTCCAACCATAGATGACTAATAGCTCCACCCTAAATGACTAATTGCCCCACCATAAATGTTTGATAGGTCCACCCTAAATGGCTAAACTCTGCCCAAAATGACTAATAACCCCACCATAAATGACTGATAGCCCCATCCTAAAAAAACTGATATGAAATGACTAATAGCCCGACTATTAATGACTGATAGCTCCGCCCTAAAAGACTGATAGCTCCACCCTACATAACTATTTCCGACCATAGATGACTGATAGCTCCACCCTAAATGACTAATTGCCCCACCATAAATGTTTGATAGCTCCACCCTAAATGACTAATTGCCCCACCATAAATGTCTGATAGCTCCACCCTAAATGGCTAATAGCTCCGCCCTAAAGGACTAATAGCTCCACTCTAAATAACTAAGTCCAACCATAGATGACTGATAGCTCCGCCCTAAATGACTAATTGCCCCACCATAAATGACTGATAGCTCCACCCTAAATGGCTAATAGCTCCGCCCTAAAAGACTGATAGGTCCACCCTAAATAACTAAGTCCAACCATAGATGACTGATAGCTCCACCCTAAATGACTAATTGCCCCACCATAAATGACTGATAGCTCCACCCTAAATGGCTAATAGCTCCGCCCTAAAAGACTGATAGGTCCACCCTAAATAACTAAGTCCAACCATAGATGACTGATAGCTCCACCCTAAATGACTAATTGCCCCACCATAAATGTCTGATAGCTCCACCCTAAATGACTAATTGCCCCACCATAAATGACTGATAGCTCCACCCTAAATGGCTAATAGCTCCGCCCTAAAGGACTAATAGCTCCACTCTAAATAACTAAGTCCAACCATAGATGACTGATAGCTCCACCCTAAATGACTAATTGCCCCACCATAAATGTTTGATAGCTCCACCCTAAATGGCTAATAGCTCCGCCCTAAAAGACTAATAGCTCCACTATAAATAACTAAGTCCAACCATAGATGACTGATAGCTCCACCCTAAATGACTAATTGCCCCACCATAAATGTTTGATAGCTCCACCCTAAATGGCTAATAGCTCCGCCCTAAAAGACTAATAGCTCCACTATAAATAACTAAGTCCAACCATAGATGACTGATAGCTCCACCCTAAATGACTAATTGCCCCACCATAAATGTCTGATAGCTCCACCCTAAATGACTAATTGCCCCACCATAAATGACTGATAGCTCCAACCTAAATGGCTAATAGCTCCGCCCTAAAGGACTAATAGCTCCACTCTAAATAACTAAGTCCAACCATAGATGACTGATAGCTCCGCCCTAAATGACTAATTGCCCCACCATAAATGTCTGATAGCTCCACCCTAACGGACTGGTAGCTCTGCCATGAGGATCGATAGCACCACTCTAAAGAACTGATAACCTCGCCCTAAACGACTGATAGCTCCACCCTAAATGGCTGATAGCCCCACTATTAATGCCTGATAGCTCCGCCCTAAAAGACTAATAGCTCCACCCTAAATAACTAAGTCCAACCATAGATGACTAATAGCTCCACCCTAAATGACTAATTGCCCCACCATAAATGTTTGATAGGTCCACCCTAAATGGCTAAACTCTGCCCAAAATGACTAATAACCCCACCATAAATGACTGATAGCCCCATCCTAAAAAAACTGATATGAAATGACTAATAGCCCGACTATTAATGACTGATAGCTCCGCCCTAAAAGACTGATAGCTCCACCCTACATAACTATTTCCGACCATAGATGACTGATAGCTCCACCCTAAATGACTAATTGCCCCACCATAAATGTTTGATAGCTCCACCCTAAATGACTAATTGCCCCCACCATAAATGTCTGATAGCTCCACCCTAAATGGCTAATAGCTCCGCCCTAAAGGACTAATAGCTCCACTCTAAATAACTAAGTCCAACCATAGATGACTGATAGCTCCGCCCTAAATGACTAATTGCCCCACCATAAATGACTGATAGCTCCACCCTAAATGGCTAATAGCTCCGCCCTAAAAGACTGATAGGTCCACCCTAAATAACTAAGTCCAACCATAGATGACTGATAGCTCCACCCTAAATGACTAATTGCCCCACCATAAATGACTGATAGCTCCACCCTAAATGGCTAATAGCTCCGCCCTAAAAGACTGATAGGTCCACCCTAAATAACTAAGTCCAACCATAGATGACTGATAGCTCCACCCTAAATGACTAATTGCCCCACCATAAATGTCTGATAGCTCCACCCTAAATGACTAATTGCCCCACCATAAATGACTGATAGCTCCAACCTAAATGGCTAATAGCTCCGCCCTAAAGGACTAATAGCTCCACTCTAAATAACTAAGTCCAACCATAGATGACTGATAGCTCCACCCTAAATGACTAATTGCCCCACCATAAATGTTTGATAGCTCCACCCTAAATGGCTAATAGCTCCGCCCTAAAAGACTAATAGCTCCACTATAAATAACTAAGTCCAACCATAGATGACTGATAGCTCCACCCTAAATGACTAATTGCCCCACCATAAATGTTTGATAGCTCCACCCTAAATGGCTAATAGCTCCGCCCTAAAAGACTAATAGCTCCACTATAAATAACTAAGTCCAACCATAGATGACTGATAGCTCCACCCTAAATGACTAATTGCCCCACCATAAATGTCTGATAGCTCCACCCTAAATGACTAATTGCCCCACCATAAATGACTGATAGCTCCAACCTAAATGGCTAATAGCTCCGCCCTAAAGGACTAATAGCTCCACTCTAAATAACTAAGTCCAACCATAGATGACTGATAGCTCCGCCCTAAATGACTAATTGCCCCACCATAAATGTCTGATAGCTCCACCCTAAATGGCTAATAGCTCCGCCCTAAAAGACCGATAGGTCCACCCTAAATAACTAAGTCCAACCATAGATGACTGATAGCTCCGCCCTAAATGACTAATTGCCCCACCATAAATGTCTGATAGCTCCACCCTAAATGGCTAATAGCTCCGCCCTAAATGACTAATAACCCCACCATAAACGACTGATAGCTCCACCCTAAAAAAACTGATTTGAAATGACTAATAGTCCGACTATTAATGACTGATAGCTCCGCCCTAAAGGACTAATAGCCCCACTTGTGGCTGATAGCTCCGCCCTAAAGGACTGATAGCTCCGCCCTAAAGGACTGCTAGCTCCACCCTAAATGATATATCATATATATATATATATATATATATATATATATAAATAATAAATTTTCTTGAAGGCCATTGTGCGTGTGGAGTGACATTCAGACATATTTAGTCCATATTCATTTGCACTCGACCTTTAGGTGCATTTCTGTCTTTGACAAAACATTTTCCAGCCAGGCATAAGCATTCATTTCTTTCTTTTGATTGCGTTTCATGAGTCGATGAGGTGCGCTTATTGTTTTGGATCGATTTGTTTCACAGATATTGAGTTTGCAATCGGCGTATGATAATCTCTGTGCCTCAAGCGGAACGACGGCAGTCCCACATTTTTTGCTGAAATACTCTGAGGAAAGTGTTGAAGTGGCTCATCTGAAAGACCTGAACTCCTTCTTCCCGGACCTAAAGAAGGTAATTTACAGTACATCACATCAGTAACATTGTGTCAGATTAAGTAGCATATATTACATATATTTATATAACATATGTGGATTAATTAAGAAATAAATGTTAACAATCCATTAAAATTAGTGCTGGGTAGAAACTAATCCTGATTAATTGCATCCAAAATAAAAGTTTGGTTTGACATTATGTATGTGTGTGTACGTGCGTGTGTGTGTGCAGTGTATAATTATTATGCTCGGCATAAATGAGTGCACCCCTTTTTGAAAATAAATATTTTTATCATTTTTTCAGTGAATATAAGTCATGTATTTTGGTGATTTGAACAAAACTGATTGATTAAACATATGTGTTTATTAAAATAACATTTTAGTCATCTTTAGAAATAGAAAAAAATAGATATAGAAATGTGGATAGTGCATTAAATTCCTGTGAAATATTGCAAAAAATTGCTGAAAAAATACAAAAAACCCTACAAAATGTGAGCAAAATTGTATTTTTATGTTTGTTTCTCTTTATTTTTGATCTAATTAAAGAAATATATTTAATATTTCTCCCTAATTTATACATTTGAAAATATTTGTATGTTAAACAAATTATATACAGTTGAAGTCAGAATTATTAGACCCCCAATTTTTTCCCCCCCCCAATTTCTGTTTAACGGAGAGCAGATTTCTTCAACTCATCTCTAATCATAATAGTTTTAATAACTCATCTCTAATAACTGATTTATTTTCTCTTTGTTATGATGACAGTAAATAATATTAGACTAGATATTCTTCAAGACACTAGTATATAGCTTAAAGTGACATTTAAAGGCTTAACTAGGTTAATTAGGCTAACTAGGCAGGTTAGGATAATTAGGGAAGTTATTGTATAACAGTGGTTTGTTCTGTAGACCAGTGTTTCCCAACCCTGTTCCTGAAGGCACACCAACAGTACACATTTTCAAGCTCTCCCTAATCCAACACACCTGAATCAACTCACCAGAACATTAGAAGAGACTCCAAAACCTGAAGTGAATGGATGAGATAGGGGAGACATCCAAAATATGTTCTGCTGGTGTGCCTCCAGGAACAGGGTTGGAAAACACGGCTGTAGACTATCGAAAAAGAATTAGCTTAAAGGGGCTAATAATATTGACCTTAAAATGGTGTTTAAAAAATTAAAAACTGCTTTTATTCTAGCTGAAATAAATCAAGTAAGACTTTTTTAAGAATAAAAAATATTATCAGACATACTGTGAACATTTCCTTGCTCTGTTAAACATCATTTGGGAAATATTTAAAGACAAATAAATTCATGGGGGGCTAATAATTCTGACTTCAACTGTATAAATATATGTGTGTAACAAAATAGTTTTCTTTCTATGTATGTGTGTATCACATATACACATTAAATATATTTATATATAACACACATGTATTATATCAAACCAAAATGTTATTTTTGATGCGAATAATCATGATTAATCTTTGCCCAGCATTAAAGGGCACGTATGGTGATGGGCAACTCATGGTTGCAACTCACAAAAAAAAATGCATAAAATACTCATTGGTAAAGTTCTTACTGTAGTATTTCTCACGTGAGATCTGCTTCCTGAGGCAGCCGAGGGCGGCGACTGAGGCATGTTGCTGATAGGCACGTGGGAACGGTGGGCGGGGAGGACTAGCCTTAAAGTCACAGTACAAAAAAACAGCAACCAAGTTTTACTGGTTATAATACAGACACTTCCGACAGCTATAACAAATACTCTGATGGGTGTTTTGAGCTCAAACTTTACAGACACATTCTGCGGACACAAAAGACTTATATTAAATCTGAAAAAAGGGGTAACCTAGGTGCCCTTTAATTGAAGTAAAGCATATAGTAGTACAGTTTATAAGAAAATAACAAGACCAAACATAGCATACATCGCCCAAAATGTGGACTCTGTCAATACTTACTCGATTTTGAATTAAGTTTCTTTTTGTTTTTGTTTACACATTTACTCATGTTTACTTGATGTTTAATTAGCATGATTTTTTCTTCTGTGAAAATTTAAGATGTGCACACGTTCAGTCACACCAGCTTTATGCGTTTTCCCCAACAGTCCAAACACATGCGCTATAGGGGAGTTGAATAAGCTAATTGGCTGAAGTGTATGAGTCTCTGTGTGTATGTGTGAGAGTGTATGGGTGTTTCCCAGTACTGGGTTGCAGCTGGAACTACTACTAAACTACTTGAGCTGTGTTTTAATCTGAAAATGAACAGTAAAGCATTTAGCACTTCGTAATGCTGCCATTTCTTTTCAAGAAGACACCGAGTGATGAGGTGTTACAGGTGTAATTTTGTCCAATCCTTCCTGCAAACTAGTGTTATGGTGACCAACACTATGGGGTCTTCGTTGTCACATTTTGCACTTCAAAATGCGTCACACATTCTCTATTGGAGACAGGTCAGGACTGCAGGCAGGCCAGTCCAGTACCTTTCTCCTCTTCCTCCGCAGCAGGACGGTGTAATGTATCCAGAATGTGGTTTGCCGTTGTATTGTTGAATTATGCATGGGCGTCCCTGGTAAAGAAGGCAGCATATTGCGCTCTAAAATCTCGTGTAATCTCTGTTGACCATGTGTCTGTTGACCATGTGTCTGTTGACCATGTGTCACAGATGGAGTTTATGAGCTGATTGTGACGTCGCTGATGGCATTTTCTGCGGTGTATGTGTGTGTTTCAGGTGGCTGTGGGTGTGTACGACCCATGCACGCTGCCTCAGCATCCCGGATGGCCTCTCAGAAACCTCCTCGTCCTCCTCGCTAAAAAGTGGTACGTCTGTAATGAGTTTTTCCAACACGCTTCCCACCAGTGTTAAATTATAGCCCTGTTTCCACAGCTCCGCTCCGCATTGCTTTCCATCTCAAACTTGTTTTTTTCTGCAACTCCAAGAATGTGAGAAAATATGATGTCCGACCATCTGCTAGATATCTGGGGGTTTGTAAGAGAGCATCGGACAAACTGCTTCGATCGTGGGGATTGAATGTAGACTGTCTGATTTGTGGATACTCTTGTGTTAGATGCGATGTACAGATGATATACTGTGTTCATCATAAATGAGTTGAGATCTCTCTGCTACGTTCATCATTTCTACAGGAGGCTTTACAGTAATTTATCTATGCATATATATGAGATGAGTTTGTAGCAAAGACAAAACTGAAGAACTAATCTAATAAAACTGAAGCTCACTGTCCTAAAGTAAATGTTTAGGAAAAATATGAAATTAAATGAATTAATAAACTGGAAAAATCAAGGGAAACATTAAAAAAAAGATTTGGATATCTGTAAATATACAGTTAAAGAGGAAATTATTTGCCCTTATGTGAAATGTAAATTATAAGTGCTGTTTAATGGAGATAGGATTTTTAGACACATTTTTAGCAACTAGTTTCTAATGGCTAATTTATTTAGTCTTTGTCATTATATTCATTCATTCATTTTATTTTCGGCTTACTCCCTTTATTAATCCGGGGTCGCCACAGCGGAATGAACCGCCAACTTATCCAGCACGTTTTTACACAGTGGATGCCCTTCCAGCCGCAATCCATCTTAGGGAAACATCCACAAACACTCATTCACACATACACTCATACACTACGGACAATTTAGCTTACCCAATTCACCTGTACTGCATGTGTTTGGACTGTGGGGGAAACCGGAGCACCCGGAGGAAACCCTCGCAGGGAGAACATGCAAACTCCACACAGAAGCGCTTGAGGCGACAGTACTACCTACTTCGCCACTGCGTCGCCTGTCATAATATTTATTCATCATTTTTTTCCGGTTTATTCCCTTATTTATCAGGCGTTGACACAGCGGAATGAACCGCCAACTATTTCAGCATATGTTTTACACAGCGGATACCCTTCCAGCCGCAACCCAGTACTGGGGAACACCCATACACACTCATTCACACACTCATACACTGTTTTCCAATTTAGTTTATCAATTCCCCTATAGCGCATGTGTTTGGACTGTAGAGGAAACCCACGCCAACACGGGGAGAACATGCAAACTCCACATAGAAATGCCAACTGACCCAGCCAGGACTCGAACCAGCGACCTTCTTGCTGTGAGGCCACAGTGTGACACCACTGAGCCACCATGTCTCTCCTGCCATAATATTTCATTCATTCATTCATTTTCTTTTCATTCTTAGTCTCTTTATTAATCAGGGGTCGCCACAGCGGAATGAACCGCCAACTTATCCAGCATGTTTTACGCAGCGGATGCCCTTCCAGCTGCAACCCATCACTGGGAAACATTCACACTCACCAACATGGGGAGAACATGCAAACTCCACACAGAAACACCAACTGACCCAGCCAAGGCTCGAACCAGCAACCTTCTTGCTATGAGGCGATTGTGCTACCCACTGCGCCACCGTGCTTCTGTTATTATTATGTAAAATATAATATTGCAAAAAAAGTCTTGATCTGATAAACATCACTTGTGAAATATTTGAAAAATAATGACAATTTGACAGAAGGACGAAGAGTTTTGTCTTCATCTGTAGATCTGCTGAGGTGTATCTGTGTTTAATTAGAGAATTCTGCAGTGTTTCAGCTGTGTTCAGTGTTGAAATGCCACATTCCTCCTCCTGCGCTCAGGCTTCTGTTCACTGCCTGTTTGTGATTGTAAGTTTAAGGTCACTCAAAGAGCGTGTGTGTGTGTGTGTGTGTGTGTGTGTGTGTGTGTGTGTGTGTTTCTGTCTGTGTGTGTGTGTGTGTGTGTGTGTGTGTGTGCCTGCCTGTCTCTTTTTGTGTGTGTATCTTTCTTTGTGTGTATGTATGTGTGTGTGTGTGTGTGTGTGTGTGTGTGTATATATATATATATATATATATATATATATATATATATATATATATATATATATATATATGTGTGTGTATATATGTATATATGTGTGTGTGTATATATGTATATATGTGTGTGTGTGTATATATGTATGTATGTGTGTGTATATATATTATATATGTGTGTGTGTGTGTGTATGCGACATGTAAGGACACAAATCTGTATTATGACACAGGTATTACAAGAAGGTGGTGAAATATGAGGAGATTGCTGACGTCCTCATTTCTCAAAAAGCTTATAAATCCCACAGGATGAGTTTAATCAGAAAGTAAAACTGTACTCAGTCTCCTGTGATGGTTGGGTTTAGGGGTAGGGTGGGGTTAGGGCAGTGTAAAATACAGTTGGTGCAGTATAAAAACAATGGAAGTCTATGTAATGTACCCACAATTCACAAAAACTAACGTGTGTGTGTGTGTGTTCTTCACAGGGCTTCACAGCTGGATGTTGTGGAGGTTCTGTGCTTCAGAGACCGAACTCTCCAAGGCATTCGCTCCGTCCAGCACAGCATCATCTTTCAGCTCAGACTCTCAGACCTAGGGCCTTCTGCAGGTAATACATCATCTTCATCATCATCTTCATCTGAACAGCAGAATAAAGGCTGGGCTTTTATCAGGCCTCAGGAGAGCAGGACGCTCCTCCATCCGTCTGCTAGAGGCTCACTTTTATGGCCCCTTTTCACATGTGTGTGTTTCTCCGCAGCAGAAGTGCTCATAGTTGGTAAACTCAGAGTGCAGTGAATATGAGAGTACAACAAATCATTATTCCACAATCCTATTTGCTGAAATAATGACAGAAAAACTGCAGGATGGTGTTATCAAGACTTTCAGAAAGAGGAAAACAATAGTGTGAGACTGATAATGGCAGACAGAAGAGAGAATAATGTCAGATTTACTGTCCTGCACTCATACACACACTGCATTACACACACCTCACACATGCTGGAGTTCACTTACTGTAATTTGATGCAAAGATTATATAATACACACATAAATACATATAAATCTTCATATGTTTTTAAAAAAATCTGAATATTAGAAACTTTCAAGGATGTAAGATGCTGATGAGTGTTAAACACGTCATAAGTCTTGTTCTTTCTCTG
Source organism: Danio aesculapii (assembly GCF_903798145.1). Classification (NCBI taxonomy): domain Eukaryota; kingdom Metazoa; phylum Chordata; class Actinopteri; order Cypriniformes; family Danionidae; genus Danio; species Danio aesculapii. Next base: position 771,162 of record NC_079445.1, on the reverse strand, counting down.
ATAAGCATCACATGGGAAATGTTTCGAATTACATTTTCACAGGAGGGTGAATGATTTTGTCTTCAACAGTACGTATGAAGGCGAGGATAAGACTCTGTGTGGTTTCTATATTTAGTGCTGGTGTCTGTAGGGATTTTCAGTAGCTGCCGTCAGCGCTGAAGGTCTAGTAGAGTTTACCCGTCCTCCGCTTGGACTTGTTTTTCTGCTCATCTTCATCACCGAGATCTGAAGCTGGCGATTCCTGACATTCATCACACTTCAGACGTGTGTATTCCTGCGGGAGTCTCTGTGTAGTGTTCTGAAGTGTGTGTTCTGCTCTCTGTAGTGTTCAGAAGTGTGTATTCCTGCGGGAGTCTCTGGTTTCTACAGGTTATGACATTTCTCTATTTCTCTAACAAGCTCTAGTCCAGATACACTGGAACAGAAACGTGTCATTGGATTTACTACACTTTTAGGTAGGCTAAGTGGTTGCAAACAATTTACAGTTGAAGTCAAAATGATTTGCCCCTGTTAAATGAGGTTTAATAGAGCAAGGAATTCTTCATAGTATTTACTAATAATGTTGTTTTCTTCTGGAGAAAGTCTTATTTTGCTTATTTCAGCTAGAATAAAAGCAGTTTTAGTTTCTTTTTAAACCATTTTAAGGTCAATATTATTTGCCCCAATATTACAACCCCAAATCAGAAAAGGTTGTGACAGTGTGGAAAACACAAATAAAAAAGAAAGTAGTGATTTCTAAACTAACTTTGACTTGTATTTCATTGCAGGCAACAATACAACAAACATTATTTAATGTGTTCCTCTTGATTTATTTCTTCAATAATTAGTATTTAATATTTATTAAGTAAACATATATTCCAGTTTTGGTTCCTGCAACACATGTTTAAAAAAGCTGGAAGAGTTAAGCATTTCCCGCTTTGTAATGTTGCCGTTCCTTTTCACAACACTTAAAGAGGCTTAGGGACTGAAGACACTAAGGGATGAAGTGTTTAAGGTGTAATCTTGTCCCATTCTTCCTGCGAACAAGGAAGGGTAACAGTACGGCAACAGTATGGGGTCTTTGTTATCGCATTTTAGACATAGATTTTCTATTGGAGACAGGTCAGGACTGCAGGCAGGCCAGTCCAGTATCTGTATCCTCTTCCTCTGCAGCAGGACTTTGTAAGGTGTGCAGAACGGGTCATGCCCCTTTAACATAGGGCTTTCTTTTGGCACAGTACAGTTTTGACTGGCATTTGTGGATGTAACTCTGTATTGTGGTACTTAAAGGTTTGCCGCAGTAGTCCTGAGCCCATGTGGTGATATGGCTTATAGATGAATGAGGATTCTTGATGCAGCGCAGGGATCGGAGATCACGGTTGTTCAGCTTAGACTTGCGCTCTTGTCCTTTACACACTGAAACTCCTCCAGATTCTTCAATCTTTAATGATGTTCTGCACTGTTGAAGGTGAAATATCTAATGTCTTCCTCTCTTTCTCTGAGGAACACTGTGTTTAAACATTTCAATCATTTCCTCACGCATTTCTTGGCAAACTGGTGATCCTCGGCCCATCTTTGCTCCTAAAGGACTAGACCTTTCTTGGTTGCTGCTTTTGTACCAAATCATAATTACAATCACCTGTTGACATCACCTGATTCACATCATTATTTCACCAGTTTACCTGATTACAGCCCTAAACTGCTCCTGGCACAACTGTTTCTGGAGTGTGTTGCAGGTCTGAATTACAGGAAAGGCTGAATATTTACTAATGAAATGAAGTTGACCGGACAAAGCATGAAATATTGTGCGTTTATATTGTCTGCAATTAAATACAAGATAAAGTAAATCTGGAAATCACTACTTTCCTTTTTTTATATTTGCTTTTTTCCCAACTGTTTCTGGTTTGGGCTTATACAGTGAACATTTATTCATTATAGTTCATGGAAATCAGCTTGTTTGTTAGTGGAAGCCAGAGAAAAGTCAGGGAATTTCACATTTGGCTTTGAGTGTGAATTCTGTCTGTAATGTTCAGACGTGTGTATTCCTGCGGGCGTGTGTGATGTGTGTATTCCCGCGGGAGTTTCTGCAATGATGTTGGGAATTGGGGTGAAGCTCTTTTGTTGGAGACTGATAAGAGGTGTTGAAAACTCTTCCTGATCCAATTTCTGTTGTTCATTTTCACTTTGATCGCCTCTTTCGAGGTTCTGTCAAACAGCCGATGCATTTCTCCTACAGAAACGCACACACACACACACACACACACATCGGTGGTGATCCTCACACTTCACTGATTCACTTGCATTCAGAAGGGCTGTGATCTCACTGAATGCTGCATATTAATTTCATTTAATACACACACACGATTTGAGATGTAAAATGGGTTAGGATATTATCTTGTTTTCTAAAAATAAAGTAATTTAATGTTAAATTTTTAATTTTGTAACATTTTATGAATAATGATTTAATTAACAATAATAATCATTAAATAAAATTAATTTTAAAAAGTAATTTTAATTATTGAAATATTTGGTGATTGAAAATAACGGTCTTGAGTAAATGTTTTAACTTAATTTTTAAACTTTAAATTGCAATGGGGAAAAAAGACAAAAATAGAACTAATAAAAGTACATTTGTCTGGATTTAAAAATGTGAATTTAAAAATTTTATTTAATGCAATATTGTATGATTAATTATTTAATTTAATTTAATTTTATTTTAAAAATGATTTATTAAAAAAATTGCACTGGAAAAAATCGTGACGTGTCAAAGTGTTGTGATTACTTTTTAAATTAATTTTTTGTTATGTAAATATTTGCATTGAAAAAAACAATAATAATAATAATAGTAATAGTAAAACAAGTAAATATGTCTTGATTTAAATATTAGATATTTTTTATTTAATTTAATGTAATATTTTATAATTAATCATTTATTTTTAAAATGGAATTTAATGATTTAAATATTTGCACTAGAATATTATATTTTGCAATAAAACAGTAATAAAAGTAAATGTCTTGATAATTTTTTAATAAATTTAGTCATTTTATTAGTAATAATTTTAATAAATTATTAGTGCTGTAAGAAGTGCTTTTCTCATTCTTATATTTTAACAATGAACATTACTCTAGGGCTTCTTTGGTTTTCTTTTTCTTAATTTTTTTACCATATTTAGTGACAGAATCATTACAAAAATATAGTCTGCTACGTTACGTACTGATAGATGTGTGTAACCGTGTTTCTGCAGTGTGTCCGAAGAGTGTGGGCTGGGAGAAAAATGCTAAAGGAGCGATGGGACCCAGAAGTGTTAATCTTAGTGAATGTATGGACCCCAAGAGGTAAAACACACACACACACACACACACACACACACACACACACACACACACACACACACACTGAAAAATAGAAAAAATAGGCAAATTTTACTGCTCTCCTTGAGTTAGGGCCAGTGTTCTGACAATCTGTTATGACATAGCTCAATCTGTCATGTTGCATCTAAAACAACAGCTTTAGTGAATGAAATACCACCTTGAGTAATGGTGTAAAAACAGGTCTATTGAATGAAATACCACCTTAAATAAGGATGTAAAAACAGGGCTATTGAATGAAATACCACCTTAAATAATGGTGTAAAAACAGGTGAATGAAATGCCACCCTAAATAGTGAATGAAATGAAATACCTTAAATAAGGATGTAAAGGCAGGTGTAGTGAATGAAATACCACTTTAAATGATGGTGTAAAAACAGGGCTATTGAATGAAATATTACATTAAATAAGGATGTAAAAACAGGTGTAGTAAATAAACTACCACCTTAAATAAGGATGTAAAAACAGGTGTAGTGAATGAAATGCCACCTTAAATGATGGTGTAAAAACAAGGCTAGTGAATGAAATACCACCTTAAATAATGGTGTAAAAACAGGTGTAGTGAATGAAATGCCACCTTAAATGATGGTGTAAAAACAGGTGTAGTGAATGAAATACCACCTTAAATGATAATGTAAAAACAGGGCTAGTGAATGAAGTACCACCTTAAATAAGGATGTAAAAGCAGGGCTAGTGAATGAAATACCACCTTAAATGAATGAAATACCACCTTAAATGATGGTGTAAAAACAGGTGTAGTGAATGAAATACCACCTTAAATGATAATGTAAAAACAGGGCTAGTGAATGAAGTACCACCTTAAATAAGGATGTAAAAGCAGGGCTAGTGAATGAAATACCACCTTAAATGAATGAAATACCACCTTAAATGATGATGTAAAAACAGGGCTAGTGAATGAAATACCACCCTAAATGATAATTATTTGTTTTCCTGATGTGTTTTCTGATAAATATGAGATGTGTTCTGGTGTGTTAAAGGCTGGCGGAGTCATCTGTGGACCTGAACCTGAAGCTGATGCGCTGGAGGCTGGTACCGGCTCTGGATCTGGAGAAAGTGGTGTCCACGAGGTGTTTACTGCTGGGAGCCGGAACACTGGGCTGCAATGTGGCCAGAACACTGATGGTAGGAGACCTGTACTGCTGATGTACATTACAGACGCGTTGTGAAGGGTTTCCAGTGCAGTGTGTGCATCTGTAATAATGGCCTTTTCACATGTGTGTGTTTCTCCGCAGTAGAAGTGCTCATAGTTGGTAAACTCAGAGCGCAGTGAATATGAGAGTACAACAAATCATTATTCTACAATCCTATTTGCTGAAATAATGACAGAAAAACTGCAGGATGGTGTTATCAAGACTTTCAGAAAGAGGAAAACAATAGTGTGAGACTGAGAACGGCAGACAGAAGAAAGATTTAAGATGCTGATGAGCGTTAAACGCGTCATAACACATTATTCAATGACAAGCAATTTAATTTAATTTAATTTAATTTAATTTAATTTAATTTAATTTAATTTAATTTAATTTAATTTAATTTAATTTAATTTAATTTAATTTAATTTAATATTTTGTAATAAATTAAAATGATTTCTTGTATTAAAAAATAATTATTAGCTTATTAAAAGTATTTAATTTATTATTTATATATATATATATTACATTTAAAATATTTAATTCAATTTAATTAAATTTACCTTAAAAACCTTTTAATTCAATTAAAGTTTTGTTTGTCTGATTTGTTGTCTGGATGGATGGATGGATGGATTGAAGGAAGGTTGGTTGGTTGGTTGGATAGCTGGTTGGAGGATAGATGAATGATGGATGATTAGCTGGTTGATTGGATGAATTAATGGCTGGCTGGCTGGCTGGATAGATGGATGGTTGGTTGGTTGGATGAATGGATGGCTGGCTGGCTGACTGTTTTGTTGGTTGGTTGGATGGTAGGTTGGTTGGTTGGTTGGTTGGATAGCTGGTTGGAGGATAGATGCATGATGGATGATTAGCTGGTTGATTGGATGAATTAATGGCTGGCTGGCTGGTTGGATGGACGGCTGGCTGGATGGATGGATGGTTGGTTGGATGAATTGCTGGCTGGCTGGCTGGTTGGATGGATGGCTGGCTGGATGGATGGATGGTTGGTTGGTTGGATGAATGGATGGCTGGCTGGCTGGCAGATTGAATGGATGGCTGGCTGGCTGTTTTGTTGGTTGGTTGGATAGCTGGTTGGAGGATAGATGCATGATGGATGATTGGCTGGTTGATTGGATGAATTAATGGCTGGCTGGCTGGTTGGATGGATGGCTGGATGGTTGGTTGGTTGGATGAATGGATGGCTGGCTGGCTGGCTGTTTTGTTAGTTGGTTGGTTGGATGAATGGATGGCTGTTTTGTTGGTTGGTGGGTTGGTTGGATAAATGGATGGATGGTTGGTTGGTTGGTTGGTTGTTTGGTTGGTTGGATGAATGGATGGATGGATGGTTGGTTGGTTGGTTGGTTGGTTGGTTGTTTGGTTGGTTGGATGAATGGATGGCTGGCTGGTGGTATGGATGGCTGGTTGGCTAGATTGTTGGTTGGTTGGATGAATGTATGGCTGGCTGGCTGATTGGATAAATGGCTGGCTGGTGGGATGGCTGGCTGGCTGGCTGTTTTGTTGGTTGGTGGGTTGGTTGGATGAATGGATGGCTGGCTGGCTGATTGGATGGCTGGCTGGCTGATTGGATGGATGGATGGATGGATGGTTGGTTGGTTGGTTGGATGAATGGATGGCTGGCTGGTGGTATAGATGGCTGGTTGGCTAGATGGTTGGTTAGTTGGATAAATGGATGGATGGCTGGCTGACTGGCTGGATGGATGGATGGTTGGTTGGTTGGTTGGTTGGTTGGTTGGTTGGTTGGATGAATGGATGGCTGGCTGGTGGTATGGATAGCTGGTTGGCTAGATTGTTGGTTGGTTGGATGAATGGATGGCTGGCTGGCTGATTGGATGGATGGATGAATGGATAGTTTGTTGGTTGGGTGGATAGTTAGTTAGTTAGTTAGTTCTGAATGAAATTTACTCATCCAATAGCATCCAATACATAAAACCATAGACACATAATCACACACACGCACACGCACACACACACACACACACACACACACACACACTGATTAGAGGAAAGAAAATATTTAAACTGATTATTAGCACTTATAAAGTATGATCTTATTCTACATCCCAATACCTAAACCCAAGTACTACCTAACTAGCTATTAATAAGCAGAAAACGTTTAGTTTATTGAGTGTTAATGGATTGTTAATAGCATGATTTGTACAGTAAAATAAAGTGTGACCAGTTTAGCTATTGAAGAAGTAGTAAACAGGTAATATCTTAATAATAGGCAGGTAATAAGCCTAGTAAACTTAAGTGTTATCTATAATAATGTGTGTGTTTTAGGGCTGGGGTGTGCGGCACATCACATTTGTGGACAATGCAAAGATCTCGTACTCGAACCCAGTGCGGCAGCCGCTCTACGAGTTTGAAGACTGTCTGAGTGGAGGAAAGGCCAAAGCACTCGCCGCCGTGGACAGACTGAAGAAGATCTTTCCTGGAGTGGTGAGGATTTACTCTTTCAACAATAATAGATCAGTCACAGGGTTCCTGATATGCTTTTCAAAGCTTCCACAAAAAAAAAGAGCCATTTTCTGCATTGTATAGTTAACAGTAATTGAGGTACATTTTGAGTTTGAACCTCACAGACACATTTTGGAGACACCCGAGACCTATAATAGCACATCTTATAAAAATATAAAACGTTAAATTATGCGTTGTCGCCTGCTTTTATGTTGTACATCAGGATTACAAACAACTTACAGGGAATTTTTCTTGGCCAAGAAGCTTTCAGTGCACACATACATATGTAGTTTACAGTAATGCAATCACTAAAAACAGTGAGACAAACACAGGATAGGAAATGCATCCAATTGTTGAGTCATGGACAGTGCGAAAGTGAAGAGGAGAGCTTACTAAACCTATCATTTATAGAAATGTTGTCTTATTAGGACTGTCCTGGACTAAAGATTTTCTTAGTTGACCTATAGTCATTCATTCAAGCCAATAATCAACCTGAAAATCACCTGTTTTTTAGATTAACTTAATTAGAAGTCAAACAATTTGACTTTTAAGGGCTGAGAAAGAATTTTCTTTTCGGTTTAGTCCCTTTATTAATCAAGGGTCGCCACAGCGGAATGAACCGCCAACTTATCCAGCATATGTTTTATGCAGCGGATGCCCTTCCAGCTGCATCTCTGACACTCAATTCAGCTTATCCAATTCCTCTATAGCGCATGTGTTTGGATTGTGGGGGAAACCGGAGGAAACCCACGCCAACACGGGCAGAACATGCAAACTCCACACAAGAAACGCCAACTGAACCAGCTGGGGCTCGAACCAGCGACCTTCTTGCTGTGAGGCGATCATGCTACCCACTGTGCTGCCTGCTTTTAGATCAATATAGAGTAAGCTTATCATTGTTATTGACATGAATAACACATTGATATAATATGGTTCATCTGCCCAGGCCTGCAATAACATTAAGAGCGGGCTACACATGCTCTTGTTTGTCTTGACATCAAACATGAAATTGAGCCGAGTGTCTTCTTTTTCTCTCAGCTGTTGCCATTTCATTACAGTTTAATCAGACAGACACTCAATGCGGATGATGAGGTATTCGCATCCCGCATCTATTGAAAGCTTCCTTTAGTGTGTGTTGTTGCTGTTTGAACATGAAAACGGTCCTCAAAAGTCTCTCAGAAAGAGTTTCTCTGTGCATCATCTTCAAACAGCTCTATTGTAGCCCTGAGTTTTCTTCTGGGAACAAACACTTCACAGTATCTTCTCTATAAAGGGCATTTAAGGTCCCATAGGAGCCTTTTACACAGTAAGACTGGTAAATTGCTGTAAAATGACTGGAATGGTCATTTTAAAAGTGTGCTGTTCACTAAGTCAGTGGTGTTCGGTAGGTTTTCCATGGTGTAAAGACACCATTTACGTTTGCATTTATTTATTTACATTTATTTATTTATTTATTTATTTATTTATTTTATTATTTATTTATTTATTTATTTTATTATTTATTTATTTTATTATTTATTTATTTGTTTTATTATTTATTTTATTATTTATTTATTTTATTATTTATTTATTTTATTATTTATTTATTTTATTATTTATTTATTTATTTTATTATTTATTTATTTATTTATTTTATTATTTATTTATTTTACTATTTATTTATTTTATTATTTATTTATTTATTTATTTATTTATTAATTTATTATTTATTTATTTTATTATTTATTTATTTATTTATTTATTTTATTATTTATTTATGTATTTATTTATTTATTTATTTATTTATTTATTATTTATTTATTTATTTACGTTTCACTTATTATTTATTTATTTATTTTATTATTTATTTATTTTATTTATTTATTTTATTTTTTATTATTTATTTATTTACTTATTTTATTATTTATTTATTTACATTTCATTTATTTATTTATTTATTTCTTTCTTTAGCAGACACAAATTAAAATGGCCGTGCCCAACTGAGTCTGGTTTCTCTCAAGGGTTTTTTTTTCTTCACTTTCGCCAATTAGTGAAGTTTTTTTTCCCTCTCCGCTGTCGCCACTGGCTTGCATGGTTCAGGATCTGTAGAGCTGCGCATCGTTGGATTTGCTCTTCAGTTTTGGACTCTCAGTAGAGATTATTAAACCACACTGAACTGAGCTAAACTGAACTGAACTTAAACACTACAAACTGAACTACACTGCTCCTATTTACTGTGACCTTTTATGTGAAGCGGCTTTGACACAATCTACAATGTAAAAGCGCTGTACAAATAAAGGAGAATTGAATTGAACACTTTTATTCAAAGCGATCTACAAATGAGGATAAAAGGAGCTCTTCAAATAATCAGAGAGAACTGTTAGATGCCATGGCCAGTCTAAGTTTTAGCTGCTTTTTTAAAGTAAAACAAATAAATTACATTTAAAAAGTACAATTCTGAAAATTATTTGAAATGTAGCATAAAAGTATAAAAGTTAAAGTGTAAAAAATGGCATTTTCATAATATAATAAGTAAATTAAAATAAACTATATTAAAATATTTTACTTTAATGTAATAATTTTTATAAGTACAAGTATACGTAATTTTATATGTGCAATTATACAAATTATTAAATTTATTATTATATTATTATATATAACATCGGAGTATAAAAAGCAACGCTAACACTTTATTTTGATGGTCCATTTGAGTATTAGTAGACTCTCTGCTTAATATCTGCTGATACTGCTCCCTTCAACAGACATTTAACTGACTATAAGAAACTTTGCATGTACATGTCAACTAACCCTAACCCCAACCTAACAGTCTACTGATAATCTAATGAGAATAAGGGTGCTTTCACACCTGCGTTATTTAGTTCAGTTGAATCGCACTGGAGTTCATTTCCCTCTTGGTGCAGTTCGTTTGGGCAGGTGTGAATGTAGCAATCGCACTCAAGTGTGCACCAAAAGCGGACCAAAAAAGCATACCGAGACCTCCTTGAAGAGGGTGGTCTCGGTACGCTTTCAAATTAACCCTGGAGCGGTTCATTTGTGGTGATCCGCATGATCCGCACTAAAACAGACCCAACCACAAAAAGTACTGCGCCTTTTGGACTAATCCAGCTGCCGTAGTCTGAGGTGCTGTCCCATCTCATGAGGTTTGGAGGAAACATACACGTTGACAGCGCTTTACCAACAGTTTTAAACCGAGCGAGCGAGCGAGAGGGAAAACATTCCCTGATGGGTCGTTGGTAGTATTTGCAGATGACCATGTTGCAGTTTAGCTAAATTAATTCACGTCTCCTCCTAACGTCTTCCCCGATTGCAGTGCATTAAAGCATTGTTTTCCAGCCGCAGCCGCGCTTCACTCTCGACATGTTTAGTTTGTCTAAAGTGATGTACAGAAACTATATACTAAACTATGAGCAGGGATACACTCAGTACAGTGACATTATGTGTCTGCCGGTTTTACTTGCAGGACTTCCATTGGCATTTTCCCGCATGTTAATTCTAACCAATCGAAAAGCAGTTCAGGAAATGCGTTCAATAACATCTGGCCAATGAGTGATGTGGATTTTGTCACATGACTGCATTTTGGTTCTTTTCAACTGGGTCGGACCGAAGCGATCAGTGTGGTGTGAAAAGGAGCCAAAACGGCAGAGAAATGCTACAATGAGTCATTTGTTGCCCTTGATCCGGACGAAATGAACCGAACCACCGGTGTGAACGCATCCTTAAGTGCAGTGTAACTTCAATTCAACAAACAGACCATCAAAATAAAGTGTGACCAAAGCAGTCAGTTAGCAGTTATATGTGTGCATGTGTGTGTGTGTGTGCATGTGTGTGTGTGTGTGTGTGTGTGTGTGTGTGTAGATGTGTGTTTGTGTGTATATCTGTTTTTTGTGTCTCTGTGTTTTTCGGTATGTGTGTGTGTGTGTGTGTGACTCCCAAAAATCAGACTGTGACCTGTTCTAACGCATGGATGGGTGTGTTTAATGTGTAGCGTCTCTCCTGGAGGGGTTTCTTGCGCTCTGAGCAGCAGTCTGAGTGTGTTAATGCTGACTGCAGTGACTCAGACTGGATCCGGCCTTGTATTGATGACTGTGTGTGGGAACTGAGCTGCTGGCAGGTGTCTACATCCTCCAGCTCTGCCAATCCTCTCCGCTATCAAACCCCCTTCACTTCCTGTGATTCAGCTTCAACAACTGTCAACCCGCAAACCATCCCAGGAGACAATCTGGCCACGGCTGCAGGCGACAGCGCTCTGCTCAGACTCATTCATTCATTCATCCATTTTCTTTTCAGCTTAGTCCCTTTATTAATCAGTCGTTGCCACAGCGGAATGAACTGCCAACTATTCCAGCATATGTTTTACACAGCGGATGCCCTTTCAGCTGCAACCCAGTACTAGGAAACACCCATACACACTCATTCACACACATACACTCATACACTGCGGCCAATTTAGTTCGTAAATTCCCCTATAGCGCATGTGTTTGGACTGTGGGGGAAACCGGAGCACGTCAACATGGGGAGAACATGCAAACTCCACACAGAAATGCCAACTAGCCCAGCTGGGACTCGAACCAGCGACCTTCTTGCTGTAAGGGGATCGTGCTACCCACTAAACCACCGTGATGCCTGGTTAGACTAATGAACATCACACACCAGAGCAGTTTCTCCTCTTATTCAATGTATCTCATGAACACCTGATGATAATTGTGGTACACACACACACACACACGCACACACACACACACACACACACATATATATGTACATACATACTCGTTCACACACAAGTGCATATACAAACTCAAATATACGCACACAAACATACACACTCACTCAAACATGTACAGTATGCACACAAACAGACACACACACACACAAAGACAGACGCATACTGATGCACACACACACAACACACGTACATACATGCGCAGACACAGAGAATCGCACGCGAGCGCACAAAGATACTCACTCACACACACAAATGGATACACAGACATACACATGCACACAACATAAACACACACACACACACACACACACACACACACAGATACACAATCACTCACTCACGCACATGCGTGCACAAACAAAAACACACACAGATTTACAAGCAACCACACACAAAGATACACACTCACTCACACACTTAGATATACAGACAAAAAGATGCACAGACACACACACACACACAAAACATACAAACGCACAGACACTTATAAACACACACAAACCGCAAACATACATGCACAGACAGAAATACAGATACACACAGACACACACACACAGAGACTCACACAGACACAAACACACACACAGACACACAAAGATACAAAATCGCTCACACACTCACACACATACACGTGTGCTTGTATAGACAAAAACAGACACAAACAACATGCACAGAACATAGATACACACACACACACACACACACACACACACACACACAAACAGACAAACAGACAGACACACACAGAGATACACAATCGCTCACTCACACGTGCGTGCACAGACACACAACATACAGACACACACAGACTTACACAAACACACACAACATACAGACACAAACGGACTCGCACAGAAACACACACAAACACACAAATTTACATGCTCACGAACACGCGTGCACACACAGATACACACTTGCACATACAGACACAGACTCACAGATACACACACAGAGACCCATACAAAAAGACACAGACTCACCCACACACACACACACACACACACACACGTGCATGCACAGACTAAAACACAACACAGACACAGACACAGCTCCACAGATCAGATGGTGTGTGTGTGTCTTACATAAGGATGTCACTGGCGCTCTCGTTTTAGCACCTCCGCTCTTTGCACTGGGAAAAATAACATTTGGAGCAAATGCAGGACTTGGCATGAAGGAGACTCTTATAATGAGGCCCGTCTGAGGTGCGATCGGATAATAACTTGACCAACACCCGCGAGGACTGAGCATTCTGACAAACCTGACGCACAAATCAGCACACCAGCGTTCGCAACAGCTAATCACAAAACAAACGCGACGCAAGACAGAAAGAAACCAACATCTGCAATGATGGCCAAGTAACGGCTCAATAAAGTCCATCTGTAGCAGCACCTACAAACCAACACGTCTCCATGAAGAGGGAAACACATTCCACTCCTGCTGACAGATTGCGGTGGTCTGATGCATATGGAGATCTGCTGTGGAGTTCGTTTATTTAGTTTTATTAATCGCGAAATGGGCGTCACGGTGGCACAGTGTGTAGCACGATCGCCTCGCAGCAAGAAGATCACTGATTCGAGTCTCGGCTGGGTCAGCTGGCATTTCTTCAGGTTGCATGTTCTCCCAGTGTTGCCCTGGGTTTCCTCAGGGTGATCCGGTTTCAAGTCCAAAGACATGTGGTATGGGTTAATTGGGTAAGCTGAATTGTATGTGTGTGTATGGGTGTTTCCCAGTGATGGGTTGCATCTGGAAGGGCATCCGCTGCGTAAAACGTATGCTGGATAAGTTGGCGGTTCATTCCGCTGTGGCGACCCCTGATTAATAAAGGGATTAAGTTGAAAAGAAAATGAATGAATGATTGCTAAATGTAAAAAAAGTAGACCCCCAAATCAGGAAAAGTTGGAGAACACGTATAAAACAGACGGTAGTGATGTCTAAATTAACCTCGACTTGTGTTTCATTGCAGACAAAACAGCAAGTGAAGATTCTCAAACTAACTTCGAGAGGAGCACGTGATATGATTGATCACGGTTGGTCCCTCATCTGTAATCATTAGTGAGCCAGTCGGATCAATCCAAACCCACTATATATAGCCTGTCTAGACTTAGGGCGTACTCACACTATGTACAGTCGCCTTGAACCATGCTGAAGCACGCTTGTCCCGTCTCCCTCGATGGCCTGCACTCACATTACATCTGAGCCTGAGCATGGTTACATCATCGATGATGCGCTGTTCAGTTTATCAGAAGAGAAGCGCTCTCACTCAGTGCAGTGGAGATTTCCTTAGTTATATTGTTTAGTCGTTTGTGATGTGGTGATGCAGTCCAACATTTCACTGAACAGATCCAGCTCTTTTGACGCTCATAAACAATCATAAAGTCCTCGTGCTGCAGGTATGAGGAGGTGTGCTGAAGGTGCAGTGGGGGGTTTGCGTCTTTAATAATCGACGACAGTTTGCGTTCATTAAGTGAAGTTTATTTATAAACTAATTTCGAGAGGATCATGTGCTTATGATTGCTAGCGGCTGGATCCTCACTGTCCAATTCTCAATGCACCAATCAGACGACTCCTAAGCCACTACAAATACCCTGGGTTACGTACCACTGCTATCTTAATTTTGATGAATCCCCCTTCCACCCCTACTCCTCCTCCTTCTTAGATGGGTGACACGTTGCCTCACAGCAAGAACATCTCTGGTTCTAGGCTTTACCGAACCAGCAGATGTTTCTGTGTGGAGTTTGCACTTTCTCCTCGTGCTCACGTGGTTTTCCCCCGGGTTCCCCGGTTTCCTCCCACCGTCCAAAAACATGCAACAAAGTTAATTTACTGATCGAAATCGGCACCACAGACATGCTCCTAGTAAGTAGTTATCTCTCAAGAGCAATCACTATCTGTTCATTAGCTACTACAGCAGGGGAGTTCTCCAGATCTACCTGAGCTCAAACTCCCCTCTCGCCTTGCAACAGGAGGGAGCCCCGGACTCGAGGATCTTATAAGCTCAGGGCTCTCTCTCAGGAACTCTTGAAACTGTAAGAATGCTTAACAAACACATATAAAATGGTCCCTTAAAAGTCACGTCTCGTCTTCAGTTTCGGACTCTGGTGCGCTTTGCACTCACACTACAAGTTTACCGTGCCAAATCCCAAGTTAACCGCGCTCTGGCACACCTCTTCCAACTGGGCCAGGGACGGCTAAGTGAACCGGAGCACTCACACTTCTCAAATGAACCGGGAAACGCGCCTGTGACAATTCGGATAGCATAGTGTGAGTGCGCCCTTACTCACTTATCTTTGTTTTCCGGACAATCCCCCATTCACCCCATCTCCCCCATTTCCCTCTTTTACCAGGGGGAGCTCTCGAGAACTACCTGATCTCGGACCCTCTTACATGCTTTTCAACCAGACAGAAGCCCTGCTCTCAATTATCTCCGAGCTCAGCGTTCTCTCCCGGGACAGCATGCCAAACTTGCTATTATTATCAAGCAATATAAAAGTGCAAACTTAGTATTTAATGTGTTCCTCATGATAAATAAATAAGTAATAAATAAATAAATAAATAAGTTAAATAAATAAATAAGTTAAATAAATAAATAAATAAATAAATAAGTTAAATAAATAAATAAATAAGTTAAATAAATAAGTTAAATAAATAAATAAATAAGTTAAATAAAAAATAAAAAAATAAATAAATAAGTTAAATAAATAAGTTAAATAAATAAATAAATAAGTTAAATAAATAAATAAATAAGTTAAATAAATAAGTTAAATAAATAAGATAAATAAATAAATAAGTTAAATAAATAAATAAATAAGTTAAATAAAAAAATAAATAAATAAATAAATAAGTTAAATAAATAAATAAATAAGTTAAATAAATAAATAAATAAGTTAAATAAATAAGTTAAATAAATAAGATAAATAAATAAATAAGTTAAATAAATAAATAAATAAGTTAAATAAATAAATAAATAAGTTAAATAAGTTAAATAAATAAGTTAAATAAATAAGTTAAATAAGTTAAATAAGTTAAATAAGTTAAATAAATAAATAAATAAGTTAAATAAATAAGATAAATAAATAAGTTAAATAAATAAGTTAAATAAATAAGATAAATAAATAAGTTAAATAAATAAGTTAAATAAGTTAAATAAGTTAAATAAATAAATAAATAAGTTAAATAAATAAGATAAATAAATAAGTTAAATAAATAAGTTAAATAAATAAGATAAATAAATAAATAAGTTAAATAAATAAGTTAAATAAATAAGTTAAATAAATAAATGAATAAATTAATTAATTAATAAAAAAAATTATAAGTTAAATAAATAAATTAATTAATTAAATAAGTAAATAAATAAATTAATTAATTAATTAAATAAATAAGTAAATAAATAAATAAATTAATTAATTAAATAAGTAAATAAATAAATAAGTTAAATAAATAAATAAAGGTTGTAACCGTAATACATTTACTGCTTTGTAATGTTTTTGTTAGTTGACACTTAAAGATGTTTAGGGACTGAAGACACCAAGTGATGAAGTGTGTCAGGTGTAATTTTGTCCCATTCTTCCTGCGAACAAGTCTTCAGGTGGGCAACCGTACGGGATCTTCATTGACGCATTTTGCATTTCAAAATATGCCACACATTCTCTATTGTAGACAGGTCAGGACTGCAGGCAGGCCAGTCCAGTACCTGTATCCTCTTTCTCTGCTGCAGGACTCTGTAATGTGGTTTTGCGTTGTCTTGTTGAAATATGCGTGGGTGTCCCTGGAAAAGAAGGCAGCATATTGTGCTCCAGAATCTCTCTGTACTGTTCAGCATTAATGGAGCATCACAGAAGAGCAAGTTACCTTTCCCAAGAGCACTGACACAACCCCTTACCATGACAGAGCCTGGCTTTTGGACTTGTTGCTGGAAACAGTCTGGAGGATCCTTTTCTTCTTTGATCCGGAGCACACGGTGTCCATTTCTCCCAAAAAATACCTAAATACTGCTTCATCAGAGCACAGTACACGTCTCCACTGTGTGATGGTCCATCCGAGCCCAGAGAAGTCGATGGCGCTTCTGGACACTGTTAACATAGGGCTTCCTTTTGGCACAGTACAGCTTTAACTGGCCTTTGTGGATGTAACTACGCATATTGTGTGTGTGTGTGTGTGTTTGTGAAGCATTATTATTGGATGTTTGAGTACTCCTGGCTAAATAATCTTTTCTTCTCTGTCATATATGTGTGTGTCGTGCTGATATTATGGTCTGCTGTGTTTTATTCATCATTAATTCATCTGCTCATCCTGTATCGATCCGATCCCCTGTTCTGCTCATTACACACACATTTACCTTCACAGGAGCCCTGCGTGTGTCAGGCCAATTAGACCGGACTGATATCCATGCAGTAATTACCACCCATACACCCATACATATACACAAACACACTTCCATACACACACATAAATATATGTACACAAATACACACGCACAAACACACATGCATACATAAATACCTACTGTACGTAACATGCATACAGTACATATGCGCACACATATACATACATACACACAAACGCAAACACCCACACAAACACATTCATAAATACACACATGCAAACATATACACAAACACACCCACACACATTCATATAAACACACACACATAAACACATACACACGCATACAAATACATGCACACACATACATATGCAAACACAGACACACCTACATACACAAAGAGAGACAAACGCAGACACACACAAACACACATACATGTATAAACATGTCACAAAGCGACGATCATCTCAGACTGGTTTCTTGAACATGACAGTGAGTTCGCTGTACTCAAATGGCCTCCACAGTCACCCGGTACTAGTAAGCTGTACCTAATAAAGTGGCCGTGAGTGTATGCATAACTTCTTTTTTGTTTGCAGAGTCCTCCAGGGCTCTGTTATAGGACCACTGCTGTTTACATGTGGCCAAGATAATATAATCAGGAAATGTGGATCAACTATGAGATCATACACAAGTGTTTATCCTCAGACCTTCTGAAGTGCAGAAATCTGTAAACAGCCGGATCGTTTGCTTGTTAGATATCCAAGAATGGAAATTTACCATCGCCAGCAGTTTTACAGTACAGATGATCACTTCATTTTGGGTTCCCTAAATGTGTTCAGCCTTCATGAAAATATGAAAATGTTCGGCTGATGTTCTTTCAACTTACTCCCTTATTTATTAGGGGTTTCCACAGTGGAATGAACCACCAATTATTCCAGCATATGTTTTACACAGTGGATGCCCTTCCAGCCACAACCCATCTGCTGTGTAAAACATATGCTGGAATAGTTGGCGGTTCATTCCATTGTGGTGATCTCTGCTGAATATAGGGACTAAGCCGAAGGAAATGAAGGAATGAATGTATTTACTAACATGAACAAACAATGAACAATACATTTACTACAGTGTTTGTTGTTAGTTGAAAGTACAGTTGCTGATTGTTAGTTCATGTTAACTAGTTACTGTTGAACTATGTTTAATAAATGCTGTACTGCTGAAAAGTATTGTTCATAATGAGTTCATGTTAGATTATTAGATGATATTAGCTAATTAACCTCATTGTAAAGTGACCAAAATATTTGTTGTCTTGAGTTTTTGTCATTACTTTTGTTGGCAGTGTGTGAATATATTATTGTTCTCTGTTGTTCAGAATGCAGAAGGCTTCAACATGAGCATCCCGATGCCCGGACACCCGGTCAACTTCTCAGATCTGACCGTAGCTCAAGCGCAGCAGGACGTGGAGCAGCTAAAAAGACTCATTTCTGAACACGACGTGGTGTTTCTGCTGATGGACACGAGAGAGAGTCGCTGGCTGCCCACCGTCATCGCTGCCAGCCAGAGAAAGGTACAGTAGCGTATCCTACTGCAATCTTTCATCTCTTATTCATCTGTTCTCTCCACACATGCTTTTTTATTGTACGGTGATCAACATTTGAAGGGGATCAAAAATGTTTCTGAGAATTATTTAAAACTATTAAGCAACTCCCATTCTTGTCTTAGCATAACTTTTTTGATCCACTTCAGATGTTGACTGAATTAAACAAATGAGTAAATGATTAAGTAAACGAATAAGTAAACAAAGTAAATAAAAATAAAAAATAAAAATAAAAGTAAATAAAAATATTTAAATAAATAATAAATAAGTAAACATAAAATAGAAGAATAATAAATATTATAAATAAATAAATAAATCCATAAAAACTAACATACATAAGTAACTACATACATAAGTAAATAAATAAATAGATAAATAAGTAAATAAATAAACAAATAATAAATAAATAAATAAATAAAAATAAGTAAATATAAAATAATAATAAATAGATATAAAATGATAAAATAAATAAATAAGGGAATAAAAATAAGTAAATAAAAAATAAATAAATATAAAAGTAATAAAATACATAAATAACGGAATAAAAATAAAAATAAGTAAATAAAAAATAAATAAATAGTTAAATAAGTAAATATAAAATAAATAAATATAAAAATAAATATAAAAATAATTAAATAAATAAATATAAAAATAAATATAAAAATAATAAAATAAATAAATATAAAAATAAATATAAAAATAATAAAATAAATAAGGGAATGTAAATAAAAAATAAATAAATAGTTAAATAAGTAAATCTAAAATAAATTTTAAAATAAATATAAAAAATAATAAAATAAATAAATAAGGGAATAAAAATAAAAATAAGTAAATAAATAAATAAATAAATATAAAATAATAATAAATAGATATAAAAATAATAAAATAAATAACATGTAAATAAAAAATAAGTAAATAAAAAATAAATAAATAGTTAAATATAAAATAATAATAATAAATAAACAAACAAATAAATAAATATGAAAATAATAAAATAAATAAATAAATGCGTGAATAAAAATAAAAATAAGTAAATAAATAGAAAATAATTAAATAAAAAATAGAAAATAAAATAAAAAAACAATAAATATAAAAAAAATAAAAAATAAAATAAGTAAATAAATAAATAACATCAGTAAAACTTATTTTTTAGAGAGAGAGCATTCATTATCTGTCTGCTACTGTTTCTCTGCAGTTAATAGTAAACGCTGCTCTAGGATTCGACACATTTGTGGTAATGAGACACGGCCTGAAGAAACCCAGAGAGTCTGAAGAGTCCAGTCCGATGTCTGCCTCTTCCAACTCCTCATCTTCCAACACACCGGCCGCCACTGTTACTGCAGGTACAGACGCTTTTTACACCACTTTTACTGCTGTTTACATGAAGAGCGCTGTAAAAACCAGCATATAAACACTCAGCAGACGCCTACAGTAAATGTCAAGTGGAAAATGTCAGATGTCGTCACAGAGACTGCAGATATAAAGTCATGAAAAACCTGGAAGATTTCAGAGAATTAAGGGCGTTCAATGAAATAAATTGAAGTTATTGAAATATGTGCATAATAAAATGTGCATATTGTGGTAGCAAATGAGTTATTAAAACTGTAATGTTTAAAAATGTGTTGGAGAAGTTCATGTTAAAGGGTCACGAAACCCTGAAACACGTTTTTATTTGTTTTAATTTACTAAAATATCTCTAAAACAATCGTAAAAACAAGCGCACTTCCGCATTGAAGAATAAGGTCAATATTCTAAACAGGAAAAAAGAAGGAAGGTACACAAATGAAGCTATCTCACATGAAAAATAAATCTTTGCCATCTTATGTAAAATAAAATCACCGTCCAGTTTAAACATCGCTAAATATCTTTGAAATGTTGTATCATAATATATTGTTAAATTAATATATTGTTGTTGTTTTATTTAATTGTATTAATTTCTAATTGTATTTTAACACTTGTGTTATTAGGCAATGTTTAAAGTTTACAGTAATTACAGTAATTACCATTTATTGTTCATTTAATACTGAGCCTTTAATTGTCATTTATTTGTGATTCACAAAGCCTGAACAGTCCTCACTTTAGATTAGGTCACAAAACTGCATGAAGTCGAGTTAATAAAGCATTTATTCACATGCATACTAACCATTACTATACGCCTGAATAATAAAATATAGAAATGTGGATTTGAATAGTTTATTAATCGTGTACTAACTTATTCTGAAGGATTCTCAAAGCCACCCACTACTCTTAAATACTAATAGTTTGTAAATAATGCAATGCTGAATTTAGTAATGAACAATTGATAAGTAATAAATTATGAAAACACAATCATTAAGCACATTATAAATTATAAATGAACGGCTGTATTTATGAACTGCTTACTAACGTCTATAAATGCTTTACAGATAATGAGTTCACTATATGCTAATGCTTAATAGATGATTGATAGTGTGTAGTTATTATAAAGTGTAACCAAAATATTATAGGAAATACTGTGAAAATGTCCTTGGCCTGTTAAACATCATTATCTAGTCTAATATTATGTGCTGTCATCATGGCAAAGATAAAATAAATCAGTTATTAGAATTGAGTTATTAAAACTATTATGATTAGAAATGTGTTGAAGAAAATCTGTTAAACAGAAATCGGGGGAAAATATTCAGGATTGTTAATAATTCTGACTTCAACTGTTCCTTTAACTGGAAGCCAAGCTGAAAACTCATAACAGTCTGTCTGTAGAGCTTTCTAAGTAATCGGCCAAAATCAATTTCCCTATGCGGAGAGTTAATGAAGTTCTATTCCCGGAGCCGACTGTTGTTTGCAGCTCTTTGTTTCTCCAGATCTCAGTCAGTCTGTCAGTATAGCAGAGACTCAAGCATTTATATTGCAGTATTTCTGGCAATAATAAAAGTCTGCACACGAATATGTAGGCTATGGCAAGGTAAACTTTATTTATAGACCCCCATTTTACACTATACCATAGTTGATCCAAAGTGCTTTCCAACAATAAAATAAAATATCAGGACACCGCTGGTATAAGCAATAGTTTCCAGGATAGTCATGATCTTTATTAATCTTTCAAAAGAGGCCTGAATGTCATCAGTGTGCTTTGTCTGTAGCTTTTTTTTTGTATTGTGCTGCAGATCCTAGAGAAGCGGAATATTAAATGAGTAAACAGTGGGCGTGGCTTGTTTTTTTACTGTGAGCTGATTGGATGTTGTAAAGTAGGCGTTTCATTCAGTAAGATGGGAATAGGGTTTGGAGAGAGTTATTACAACCTAACAGACTCCTCCTCCTGCTCACCATTTCTGTTTGTTGACAAAACTGACAGCTGGAGGGGCGTGGTTAAGTATGTTAGCCACGCCCCAATACGTCAGACAGACCTAATCTGAGAATTGAACTGAAAACAAACAGGAAGTGCATTTTCAGGTTTACATTAAAGATTAGAAAGGCAAACTATTGTTTTATCCTCTTAATGACATGCACAGATGAACTGTTCACCACAGAACTAGCAATGTGAGCTAACAAAATCAATATGGTTAGTTCTGATTTCATGTGGGCTTTAAATTGCACTTTAATTTTCACTGGATTCTGATTGGCTTCAATACAGTTCAAAGTTATGCATCGCCTGCACTATACCAAAACCAAATTGCACAATATTGTCCCCTCTATTTCACCTCAGTGTGACAAGTGTCAAATTACAGAGGACACCACAGCTCACGCGTTTTGGTTTTGCCCTACTTTGTTCAATTTTTGGACAAACATTTTTGATTTATACTCCAAGGCCTATAATATTTCCCTCCAACCGGACACAGAGCTTGCTATTTTTGGTGTTTCAGAACACTCCCTCACCCTTCCAAAACATCTACAACAAGCTCTTACTCATGACTGTGGCCAAGCGGCTAATACAAAAAAAACCTGGAAATCTCCTTTACCTTTTCAAACCTGGTTAATGGATACGGCCTCCGTTAAACACTTGGGTAAGGCTCAGATTTATCAGGTCCAATTCCAACAAAAAATTCTTTGCTACTTGGGAACCCTTTCTTAGATACTTAGACCTGAAACATGCTCTATCCAAATCCAGCACTCTTCATGAAAACTGACCGGCACACTACCTTATAAGACTTTGTGATGTCTACATACTGTGCATCACTACATTTTGTATCCCCAACAGCCACATGTATAGCAATTCATATATTTACCTGCAAAATGTGTATACTCTGAGACAATATTGTTTGTTTGTTGTTTTTCTGTTGTACTTAACCTTAAAATAAAAGTATAAAAAATAGAAAAATTGTTCCTCAGTATATCTTTATCGCTGTATTTGTGCTGTAAATTAACACTCTGAACCATGTTTACAACTATATCTTTATTGTTATCATTATAGTTATCCTGCTTTAGTGTGAACAGGCCTTAAATACACACATTTCTTCTGCAGTATTTTTAGCATTTTTGTTTCTCTGAGCTCTTGCGGTCTCGCAGCAGGATCGGCCTGTTTTTAAGACTGCGTGAAGCTGAATATGGAGCCCCTGCTTTCTGCGTTTTTCCGGTTATTGTGCTGTAAAGGCAGGAGTTCGTGCTGTCTGTGCGTCTCCTGTGGGTTTTGGAGCAGGTGTGATGCAGGAAAGATCATCAGCCTGCCCTTCAGACTCATATCTGTGCCTCTGATGGAAAATTCACAATTACTTAGGGCTACTCTGCAAAAAAATGCTTCCTTACTCAGAGCTTTAGTCTTGTGTCTAGTCTAAAATATCTAAACAATCCTTAAATCAAGAAGCGTATTCTGGATAAGGAAAATATATTGGTTTGCTTTCAGAAATAATGAAGTGAGTTTTTCCTTAAAACAAGCTAAATAATCTGCCAATGGGAAAAGGGAAATAAACCTGTTTTTGCTTTGAAATAACATTATTCAGCTTACCCCAATGGCAGATTATTTTGTCAAAATAAACCAGTTATTAGAAATGAGTTATTAAAACTGTGATGTTTTAAAGTGTGTTGAAAATTCTTCTCTGTTAAACAGCACTTGTGAAATACTTGAGCAGTATGAATGAACTCAGATGTACTACATCCGCCATTTTGTTTATAGTGCTATTTTATAATATAATTTTATTCATAAAAGTCAGTCAGTCAAAAATATTGAAATAAAAAAGTTTATTTACAGATTATTTACAGTAACTTTTTTAATGTTATTTTTCTTCACGTGAACTTTGAGCGAACTTTGAATCGTCAAACAGACCCAAGTTAGATCGCTTCATGCTAATACCCTAGAGCAGATGCTAGCCAATCACGTTTACGGAACCCTGGAAAAGTAATGTGATTGGCTGTTGGCCTCTGCAAAGTGTAGACGCGGACATATTTCGCGAATGAACCTTGAAGCACGCGGAAACTGTGAAGTGCGCAGCCGCGGAGGTGTGACAAATTTCACCGCGTGTGTAATTATTATCCCCGGTGAAGATGTGCAGCGAGGAGACGCCTGATGACCAAGACGAGCCAGTAACTGCGAAAATGGCCGACATGAGCAGGAGTTTGAGCAGCGTTCTAGCGTGCACGATCATAGCGGTAAATATGCATCTGAGCAAGTCTCTGACAGTGTAATATAGCTTAACGTAACATTATAGCCTTTGTCTTTCCTACGTTATGTTATGAATAACTTCACATGAATCTGTGTGCTGACGACGTATGCTTTACTTCTGCACTAAACTATCTGTTATTGTTACATTCTTTCTAGAACGTGCAGTGATCAATGTGTTGACTGCATTTATTTAGCAGTAAAATTAGCCTGGGTGCTAATGTTGCATTATTAACGAAATGAAAGTGTTGACCGTGCATGTGTTTTGCACTAAAATCAGTAATTAGTAATGTTGCATTGTTTTGCAACGTGTTATGAGCTGTCAAAGAGCATGTGAATATATTTTGCAAATAAATCACGAATTGTGGAAGTGTTGCAAAACATTTGCGTCTTGTGTTTCATTGATGACGTAAACAACGACTAGTCGACGTCTACGACTAGTCGAAGTCGTTCAACCCCTTATATATATATATATATATATATATATATATATATATATATATATATATATATATATATAGTGTCAAATAAATAAATAAAAGTTCTCCTGGAATTGTCAATATAGAAGAAAGAAATCTTAATTTGCATTCGTTGTGAAACGTTGAGTGTTGAAATAAGCAAATATACTGTCAATCTTCTGTTCCAATCGCTCCATGTGTGAAATATCAGTTCTAAGTGCCTATTAAAAAAGTCCTAACTTGTAAAAATGTCCTAAGCTAGAGCTAAAACACAAAGTTTCTCTAACTGGACTCTTTATAAAGCCAACTTAAGTCTCAAGCTTAGAGAGTCACTGCGGTTGCGTCTGAAATCGCATACTTCCATACTATATAGTACACTTAAACAGTATGTGAGCCGAGTAGTAAGTCCAAATTTATAGAATTTGAAAAACAGTATGCGGAAGTACCCGGATGATCGACTACTTCTGGCGAGATTATGAAGTGCGCATCCAATGCACGCTACGCTATCCCATGATGCCCCATGAGAGAATTCATGAATGGGAGTGAAGCGACGCAACTGAAGTGATTGTCACGTGATTATGACAAAATGGCGGATGTAGTACATCTGAGTTCCATTTATACTGCTCACATTCGTACTGTATAGAACGTACTTTTCCAATGATCGAGTAAATTTGAATTCAAATGCAGTACCTACTGAGATTTCGGTCGCAGCCTGTCTGTTTTTTCTACTACACAGCTGACTAACTACTTCTATCATTGTGCCTGCTTAAGTAACCAGCACATTGAGAATCGAGCGCCCCCTGGTGCTCAGAAGTAACTGACATTTGTTACATCATTTTCATGTGGACAGAGATATATATATATTTTTTAATGAAGGTGGGGAAATCTCAATTGATAATGATAGTCATGTACATGTAAACATGGCCTAAATATGCTAGCATTAGCCATCTTCCAAAAAATGTAATCCTTTCAAGTATATCTGCATATATTCGTTCAACAGACTTCAAATTCAATTGCCAATGCTGAAGTATTTCACTGACCAGAAGTGTGTGAGCTGATGTAGTGAATGCAGAGCTCTGACTCCTGTTTAATGTTGTTGTTGGTATTATTCTGCTGTAAACATGACATATCTGTTTATTCCCAGGATCCTCTCTGTTCTCCAACATCCCTGGTCACCGCCTCGGCTGCTACTTCTGCAATGATGTGGTGGCTCCTGGAGACGTGAGTTTAATCAAGCACATTCACATCTGCGGTCAAATGAGATTTTACTCAGGACCCTTATTATATTAGGATATAAATGTAGCTGAAACCAATCAATCATATGCTAAAGAGACTGTACGCCTGGAAATCATATCCTGAGGCTAAATATTAGCACTGGGAAAATAAATCAATGTGTTAAATTATTCTGAGATTTCTGAATGCATTGAGGAGCAGTATCTGCTGTTGAAAACTTTCTTAGAGCGTCGTCTGCTGTTAAACACTATCCTAGAGCGCCGTCCATCTGCTGTTAAACACTATCCTAGAGCACCGTCTGCTGTTAAACACTATCCTAGAGCGCCATCTGCTGTTAAACACTAGCTTAGAGCGCCGTCCGTCTGCTGTTAAACACTGTCCTAGAGCGCCGTCCGTCTGCTGTTAAACACTAGCCTAGAGCGCCGTCTGCTGATAAACACTAGCCTAGAGCGCCGTCTGCTGATAAACACTAGCCTAGAGCGCCGTCTGCTGTTAAACACTATCCTAGAGCGCCATCTGCTGTTAAACACTATCCTAGAGCGCCGTCTGTCTGCTGTTAAACACTAGTCCAGAGCGCCGTCTGCTGTTAAACACTATCCTAGAGCGCCGTCTGCTGTTAAACACTATCCTAGAGCGCCGTCTGCTGTTAAACACTATCCTAGAGCGCCGTCTGCTGTTAAACACTATCCTAGCGCGCCGTCTGCTGTTAAACACTATCCTAGAGCGCCGTCTGCTGTTAAACACTATCCTAGAGCGCCGTCTGTCTGCTGTTAAACACTATCCTAGAGCGCCGTCTGTCTGCTGTTAAACACTATCCTAGAGCGCCGTCTGTCTGCTGTTAAACACTATCCTAGAGCGCCGTCCGTCTGCTGTTAAACACTATCCTAGAGCGCCGTCCGTCTGCTGTTAAACACTATCCTAGAGCGCCGTCCGTCTGCTGATAAACACTATCCTAGAGCGCCGTCCGTCTGCTGATAAACACTATCCTAGAGCGCCGTCCGTCTGCTGATAAACACTATCCTAGAGCGCCGTCCGTCTGCTGTTAAACACTATCCTAGAGCGCCGTCCGTCTGCTGTTAAACACTATCCTAGAGCGCCGTCCGTCTGCTGATAAACACTATCCTAGAGCGCCGTCCGTCTGCTGTTAAACACTATCCTAGAGCGCCGTCCGTCTGCTGTTAAACACTATCCTAGAGCGCCGTCCGTCTGCTGTTTAAAACTATAAGCTCGGAAGCAATTACACAGAGGAATAGGATGCCTCCAAACAGTGTAAGAATCGTCTTCAAAATAGTTTATCCTTCACCGAGCCAAAATTAAACACACTCATAAGTTCAGCAGTCAGTGATATCCTGATTGTCCAGTAAACTCTTGTCCTTCTGTTAGTCCACCAGAGACCGGACTCTGGACCAGCAGTGTACAGTGAGCCGCCCGGGTCTGGCCATGATTGCTGGAGCTCTGGCTGTGGAGCTGATGGTGTCTGTACTGCAGCATCCAGAAGGGTACGAGCACCAACATTTACTACAGTGTACATTAGGTATAAGAGTCCGAGGTATGATAACATTGGATAAAAATATCACGGTAATAATCACCGCAACTATTCCAGCAAATGTTTTACACAGCGGATGCCCTTTCTGCCGCAACCCAGTATTGGGAAACACCCATACACACTCATTCACACACTCATACACTACGGCCAGTTTAGTTCCTCCAGTTCCTCTATAGCGCATGTGTTTGGACTGTAGGGGAAACCGGAGCACCCGGAGGAAACCCACGCTAACACGGGGAGAACATGCAAACTCCACACAGAGTAACAACCAACCCAGCTGGGACTCGAACTAGCGACCTTCCTGCTGTGAGGCCACAGTGCGACACCACTAAGCCACCGTGCCGCATGCATCCACACTATTAAATATTATAGAAATGTACATCATAGTGATCTGTTAATGCCATATTAGCATTTTAATTTACTAAGTAGCATGTTGTCTGTCCCAAAAGCTTGCATACTCATCTGTTCCTCACAAAAAAGTACACACTATTAAGACGTAGTGCAAGTAGGCGAATTGAGACGTAGCACGTTTGACCAATCAGCAACAGTGCACAGCAGCACTCAGCCAATAGTGTAAGTTTGGGGGCCGGGCTTTCTGACTGGCTGCAGAATAGTCAATAATTTTGCCTTCACAAATGTCACGCTTTAGTCAGCTCATGCCATCTTAACTTCGTTTCCAGTCCTGCATTTCAGTCAGTCAGAATCAGTAAAGTCATATCTGAAAAGCAGAAAGCCTGCGTTATTTCCAGATGGGTGAGAGGAAAATAAAAAG
Organism: Danio aesculapii; assembly: GCF_903798145.1. Lineage (NCBI taxonomy): Eukaryota > Metazoa > Chordata > Actinopteri > Cypriniformes > Danionidae > Danio > Danio aesculapii. Next base: position 742,964 of record NC_079445.1, on the reverse strand, counting down.
CTTTCATCCATGTTTGCTGTTCAAGAAAGAGACTGAATCTGTGCCCCAGATAGTGCTGGTGTCGTCCTGATGCATTACGCTGTTACAGAGCGCTGATAAAAGCCTTCAGATAAGAGCTTCACAACTGCAGGGGGTTTCAGCTGTCAGACAATTCACAAAGCACATAGTCTCCAGGATCGCACAGTACACTTGAGTTCAGCTCACAATTCACCACATTAACAAACCATTGACTAAAAACTTATTAAATTAGCAGTTTTCTGTTTTTATTTTAATTTCCCCAATTTATTTCTGCTTTTGAATTGCATTATGGGACCTTAATCTTTCTTCCAACAACTTTTAACCCTGAAAAGTGACTCTTCTGCACATGTGTGATAGTCTGCAGCGCTATATTGTCTTTGGTGTTGTATATTACGCTTCAGAAACCTTGTAATAAACTGCAGCACATTTTCTGGTATTTTACACACTTATTTCTCTAGATATTATTTCTTATATTATCTCAAATGACTAAAATGCCAATAAAAGTCCCTTTGTTAAACTGTAGAGTTGAATTTTCAACATCAAAAGTGGACAGAGCAGAGATCAACATCCCATAATGCAATTCACCACCGCAAATAAACAAAACACAACATTTAGAAAACATTAATTTAACGTACAGCATGTTCAGCATGTTGCATTCATATCCTGCTTTCATATTGTGCTGTGTTGTTAAGTGAGTTTGCTCTTTACGCATCGCTATGTCTTTACTACATTACAAGGTACAAACCTGGTAAATTGAATGAAGGTCAGCTGCAGAAAGCTGTTATTTTGCCCTCCCGGTGTGCTGATGCTGGGAAAGCACTCTTCAGGTGTGGAGCCTGTCTGAAATCACGCACAATAGGGCTGCACAATATTGGAAGAAAATGTTTATGTAACTGCAATGTATTTACACTCATCGGCCACTTTATTAGGTACACCTGTCCAACTGCCTGTGTATGCAAATTTCTAATCGGCTACAATCACATTGCAGCAACTTAATGCATTTAGGCATGTAGACATGGCCAAAACGATTCAAAGTGAGCATCAGAATGGGGAAGAAAGGGGATTTAAGTGACTTTGAACGTGGCATGGTTGTTGGTGTCAGACGGGCTGCTCTGAGTATTTCAGAAACTGCTGATCTACTGGGATTTTCACGCACAACCATCTCTAGGGTTTACAGAGAATGGTCTGACAAAGAGGAAATCTCCAGTGAGCGGCAGTTCTGTGGGCGCAAATGCCTTGTTGATGCCAGAGGTCAGAGGAGAATGGCCAGACTGGTTCCAGCTGATAGAAAGGCAACAGTAACTCAAATAAGCACTCGTTACAACCAAGGTCTGCAGAAGAGCATCTCTGAACACACAACACGTCCAACCTTGAGGCGGATGGCCTACAGCAGCAGAAGACCACACCGGGTGCCGCTCTTGTCAGCTAAGAACAGGAAACTGAGGCTACAATTCACACAGGCTCACCAAAACTGGACAATAGAAGATTGGAGAAACGTTGCCTGGTCTGATGAGTCTCCATTTCTGCTGACACATTCAGATGCTCGGCTCAGAGTTTAACATGAAAGCATGGATCCATCCTGCCTTGTATCAGCGGTTCAGGCTGCTGGTGGTGGTGTAATAGTGTGGGGGAGATTTTCTTTGGGTCCATCAGTACTAACTGAGCATGGTGTCAACGCCACAGTCTACCTGAGTATTGTTGCTGACCATGTCCATCCCTTTATAACCACAGTGTCTCCATCTTCTGATGGCTACTTCCAGCAGGATAACGCACCATGTCATAAAGCACCAATCATCTCAGACTGGTTTCTTGAACATGACAATGAGTTCACTGTACTCAAATGGCCTCCACAGTCACCAGAGCTCAATCCAATAGAGCACCTTTGGGATGTGGTGGAACGGGAGATTGGCATCATGGATGTGCAGCCGTCAAATCTGCAGCGACTGCGTGATGCTATCATGTCAATATGGAGCAAAACCTCTGAGGAATATTTACAGTATCTTGTTGAATCTCTGCCATGAAGGATTAAGGCAGTTCTGAAGGCAAAAGGGGTCCAACCCGGGACTATTGAGGTGTACCTAATAAAGTGGCCAGTGTGTGTATATTCTATATATATATTAGGATATGAATATAATTTCACCAAATGATTTAAATAGCTGTATTTGTAAAGAATGCATCATTTTTGACTGATTGGGATGATTCTGTAGTGGAGCATATCTGCATAAAATATAATAAATAAGACAAGCAAAGTTAAAACAGAGCAAAGATACTAATATAATAAACAATGATTTGTGTTTTCTGGGGAGGCGAACACTATTTACCTTCTATTTGCCTGTTTGAACTCTATTTTCCACAGGATTTTTAGCGAGTTGTGATTAGTGAAAGGGCTGGGGTCCTCGTAAACCACATATACAAGTGTGTGTGTGTGTGTTTGTTTAGGGGTTACGCAGTGGCCAGCAGCAGTGACGACCGCATGAATGAACCGCCGACCTCTCTGGGTCTCGTCCCTCATCAGGTCAGTTATGAGTTTTTCTTTTGATTAGTTAAGATTTGCTCTTCTGTATTGTGTAAATGCCTTGCTGAAGCTGTCAGTGTTTCCCATCTGATGCATTGCGTGTAAAACATCATCCTCAGTATGAGACGAATGCTCACTGAAACTCATGCCCGTCTATAAGCTGCTCTTTTAAACAGGATTTATGCTGGTTTTAATTAACTTTTGGAGACCTTAATGATTTTCTAGTCTGCCGCAGTAATGTTGAAATTAACCTCACTGTGGGGAAAGGTTCATATAATGTCAAATAGAATTTAAATACAAGTAATAATGTCAGATATATAATTCAATATCAGTCTAAAGTGTCAGATGAAGACCGGGTTCATTTTATGCAATTGTTCTCTCATTAGTAATTTAAAGGGATAGTTCACACACAAATGAAAATTCTGTCCCCATTTACTCACTTATTTGTTCAACACCTGTTTGAGTTTCTCAATAATAACTGCATACTATGATCATTTATTAAGCATTACCTAATAGTTCATTATTAGCTAAGCATTATTTCTACATTAATAGATGTTAGTAAACAGTTTATAACTAAAGCTACCAATGCTGTATTCTTGACATGTATAATGTGCTCAATGATTGTGTTTTCACACTTCCTTAATGATTCATCTTTCATTACTAAGTGAAGAATTGCATTATTTACAGTTTAATTCAGTTTATTCAGAATGCGTAGGTAAATGCTGAATAATCTATTTAAATTAACATTGATATATTATTATGCTTTAATGCATCTGCATCTATATCTAGATATAAAGCTACATCTATATCTACATCTATATGTACATATATAGCTGCATCTATATCTACATATATAGCTGCATCTATATCTACATCTGTAGCTACATCTGCATCTATATCTACATCTATATCTACATCTGCATCTATATCTACATCTATATCTACATCTGCATCTATATCTACATCTATATCTACATCTGCATCTATATCTACATCTATATCTACATCTGCGTCTATATCTACAGTACTGCAGCACCGTGTGTGATCACATTCATTCACTCACGCATTCTCAGTAGCCACATCTGTAGCTGCATCTATATCGATATCTGCATCTATATCTATATATATATAGCTGCATCTCTATCTACATCTGTAACTACATCTGCATCTATATGTACATATACAGCTGCATCTATATCTATATCTGCATCTATATCTACAAATATAGCTACATCTATATCTACATCTATATGTACATATATAGCTGCATCTATATCTACATCTGTAGCTACATTTACATCTATATCTACATCTATATCTACATCTGCGTCTATATATACAGTATGTTCACTATGTTACATAACTGCCCCCTGCTGGTCATGTCTTTCTTGTGTTAGACCATGTTATGCTGTGCCGTGCAGAGCATTCGTCACATTCGTTCACTCACGCATTCTCAGTAGCCACATCTGTTGCTGCATCTGTATTTACATCTATATCTACATCTACATATATAGCTGCATCTATACCTGGAGTATATCTATAGCTGCATCAGTTTCTACATCCATGTCTACATCTTTATTTATATCTTTATCTAAAACAAAAGATAAATAGACATATTCGACACTAGAGTTTATATAATTTTATCATAAGCAGTATAGCTTTCTAAACTTGAACCTTTTACTCGCCATAAAAACAGCCAATGAAATCAGCTCTTCTCTCGTTATTTCTATGTAAAATAGGATTTAAAATTGCACAGACTAAAGCGAATACCAAAACCGCTAATATTTGCTATTTAACAGTGTGTGATTTGGAGCTAATGTGATTCATAAGCTGGATGTTGAAATCCTGCAGTCAACAAAACGCCTCGCTGCTTGTGGTTTTGCTGGTCGTGTCGCAAAATCTCTTCTATCATGGAGAGCTTTAATAAAAGAGAGCTTTCATCACTTGTTGCTTTCATTGCAGATCTAAAAATGTTCCTGTCGTGCTGTTTATTTGCTTGGGTCAATAAATACCCGGTGCTGCAAAAGTCATTGAAAACCTGTCCTTAAATCTCAGTCTCGCGCCTCAAACTTCACTGCACCACACATTTTTCTCTTAATATTTCAGCTGTATTTATAAACTGCTTGCTAACATCGGACTCGAATTTTCGGATATGAATATGAAAAAAATGCATACAAAAATTGCGGGCTTCAGTGTGCAAAGAGCTTTACAATTGAGAGTCACGGTTCAGGACGAACACATGAACAGTTACACCCCTAATATTGATGCTACAGAGTGCCATAGAACAGTGCATTAGTGCGCGATAGTGGGATGATCTGCACATTTGAGGTCTGCACATGCTCAGTAGCGTCCAGCCGTGTGTGACATTCAGACGGGCAGCAGGCGGCATCTGGAGCCCTGTGAAAAGCAAACACACACACACACACACACCTTGTCTCGTTTTCTCGTTTTATCTGTCAGCTCCACTTCTCAAAGCCGTGATGATTTGGCAGATAATTTCCTGCAGTCTCGCGTCCTCACACACACACACACACACACACACACTAGAGCTGACCTTCAGGCCTCTTTGTCCACCGCCAGGAGCCTGTGCATTTGTTCTGCTCATTCACACAGCAGAAGTGTGTGTTTGAGGCTGGAGAAATCAGCTCCACATCAGTCCCAAATCCTGCTGATCAACAACCAGACTGTAACAGGTCAGGATAATCAGACACAAGATTATCATCACTGACTGAGACTATTAAAAACACAAGAGCGCGCTTGTCTAACTTAAAGGGCACCTGTGATGAGAATCATCTTTTGTAAGCTGTTTGGACAGAGCTGTGTGCAGGTTTAGTGTGTCCACAGTCATACATACAGTCTCTTTATTTAAATTTCCTGATGTTAAAATAAGATCCAAATCCCTCCCATTTTGAGGTCCACCACAACATGATGTAGGAGTGTGGTTTCCCCGCCCACTGAATTGATTGACAGCCTTGTATTAACATGTCCCCTTAGTAACGCATATATATATACACACACACACACACACACACACAGTTGAAGTCAGAATTATTAGGCCACCATTGAATTTTTTGTTCTTTCCCAAATTATGTTTAATAGAGCAAGGAAATTTTCACAGTATGTCTGAAAATATTATTTCTTCTGGAGGAAGTCTTGTTTTATTTCGGCTAGAATAAAAGCAGTTTTTAATTTTTAAAAAAACATTTTAGGTCAATATTATTAGCCCCTTTAAGCTATATATTAAGCTATATATAGTCTACACCAGTGTTTCCCAACCCTGTTCCTGGAGGCACACCAACAGTACATATTTTAAATGTCTCCCTTTTCTGACCCATTAACTTCAGGTGTTGGAGTCTCTTCTGATGTTATGATGAGTTGATTCAGGTGTGTTTGATTAGGGAGAGGTTGAAAATGTGTACTGTTGGTGTGTCTTCAGGAACATGGTTGGGAAACACTGCTCTAGAGAACAAACCATCCTTATATAAGAACTCTCTAGTTAACCCGATTAACCTAGTTAAGCCTTTAAATGTCACATTAAGCTGTATAGAAGTGTCTTGAAGAATATCTAGTCTAATATTATTTACTGTCATCAAAGAGAAAATAAATCAGTTATTAGAGATGAGTTATTAACACTATTATGATTAGAAATGTGTTAAAATAATCTGCTCTGTTAAACAGAAATTTGGGGGGAAAATAAACAGGGGGGCTAATAATTCTGACTTCAACTGTATATGTATGTATGTATGTGTGTATGTTTTTGATGAGATTGATTGTGATCTTTTGACAGCACTAATGTATATAAAATAACAATTCACTAAATATAATAAAACAACCAGCAGGAGTCTGTGGGGAGAAGAGCTAAACATGATTATAGATTAGATTAGCCTTGTTTTATTTATCAGTGCTGCTTGGTCTGATTAAATTAACCTCATGAGTCTGATTTCTGGCCAGGACGTCGAGTCAAAGAGGCTGAATCAGAAACTAAATAAAATGCTGACTTTCAGAATTAATATAATAATAATAAATTATTATTAATAATCTAAAATTAATCATAAATATTATTATTATTATTAAAAAACTATAACCATTCATAATAGTAATCATCATCATCATAAATTACATGATAATGAAATAACCAATACAACTATATAAAGGTCAGTATTTCAACAATAATTTATTACGTTCAGTATTGTCATTATATGTAACATTCAAAATTAAAGTCATGGGAGAGGGCTCACTGTGGCCTCACAGTAAGAAGGTCACTGGTTCGAGTCCCGGCAGGGTTAGTTGGTGTTTCTGTGTGGAGTTTGCATGTTCTCCCCGTGTTGGTGTGGGTTTCCTCCGGGTGCTCCGGTTTCCCCCACAGTCCAAACACATGCGGTACAGGGGAATTGATGAACTAAATTAGCTGTAGTGTGTGTGAATTAGTGTGAATGGGTGTTTCCCAGTACTGGGTTGCGGCTGGAAGGGCATCCACTGTGTAAAACATATGCTGGAATAGTTGGTGGTTCATTCCGCTGTGGCGACTCCTGATGAATGAAGGGACTAAGCTGAAGGAAAATGTCGCCCACTGCTGAAGATGTAACTGTGAAAGTGCGCAGGAGTGTATGTGTGTGTGTGTGCGTGTGTGCGTGTGTGTGTGTGTGTGTGTGTGTGTGTGTGTAATCCTGCTGAAAGCGCCTCTCTGAAGGCTTCAGCTCAAAGTGTTTGTCTTTTAATGTTTATCGCTGCACACTTGGGGATGATCAGCGGCTTTACACACACACACACACACACACACACACACACAAAAACACTGTTCCACAGTCACACACGTACACACACACACACTCTCTCTCTCTCTCTCTCTCTCTCTCTCTCTTATACACGCGTATAAAAACAAACACACAATCACATAGACATATACACGCACTCTCACATAGACAAAACACCCTGTCATACACACATGCACACACACTCTCTCTCTCACACACACATGTACTGTACAAACAAACAACACACTCAAATATACACAGACACAACACAAGCACACACACTCTCTCACCTACACACACACTATCACATACACATACATATATACAACCACACACACACACACACACACACACACAAATACTCTCGCATCCACACATATATACAAGGGCACACACACACTCACACACTAATCGCAGCACACTCGGGGATGTTCAGCAGCTTTATAAGTCTCCAGAGCTGCTGAGAATGTAGAATAGAAGCTTGCGCGCGCGTGTGTGTGTAGGATGAAGAAAGCGTGTTTAAACTCAGCTTGAGCTGAAACTCTGAGGCCTGTGAATGCGCCGCCGCTGCATGCAGATTATTATTGCGGTTATTATTATTACAATATACTTTCATTCTGATTCTCTTCATAATGAGTGTCAGTCAAGCAGAATAATGACTGCTGTTTTATATTTAGCATGACTCACTCTTAAAGTGCGAGTGAGTGATGGAGAGAGAGAGAGTTCATAGAATGATCATGCTGCTCTTTTGTTTGTAGTGGAGTGGTGTTGCGAGAGTCACTTTAAAAAATCCCTACCATTGTGTTTGAATGACAGTCTGAAAGTACTTTAGTTGCTTGATTGAGACTCTGTAGAGCTTAAAAACACGAATGTAAACTTCAGTAGTTGAATAAATATAATTATTATGCATAATAACCATATACCTATTATGTCCAATATATACCGGCCACTTTATTAGGTACACCTCACTCGTCCCGGGTTGGACCCCCTGTTTGCCTTCAGAACTGCCTTAATCCTTGATGTCAGAGATTCAACAAGCTACTGGAAATATTCCTCAGAGATTTTGCTCCATATTGACATGATAGCATCACACAGTCGCTGCAGATTTGTCGGCTGCACATCCATGATGCCAATCTCCTGTTCCACCACATCCCAAAGGTGCTCTATTGGATTGAGCTCTGGTGACTGTGGAGGCCATTTGAGTACAGTGAACTCATTGTCATGTTCAAGAAACCAGTCTGAGATGATTGGTGCTTTATGACATGGTGCGTTATCCTGCTGGAAGTAGCCATCAGAAGATGGAGACACTGTGCTCATAAAGGGATGGACATGGTCAGAACAATACTCACGTAGGCTGTGGCGTTGACACCATACTCAATTGGTACTAATGGACCCAAAGTGTGCCAAGAAAATCTCCCCCACACCATTACACCACCACCAGCAGCCTGAACCGCTGATACAAGGCAGGATGGATCCATGCTTTCATGTTGTTGATGTTAAATTCTGACCTGACCATCCGAATGTGTCAGCAGAAATGGAGACTCATCAGACCAGGCAACGTTTCTCCAATCTTCTATTGTCCAGTTTTGGTGAGCCTGTGTGAATTGTAGCCTCAGTTTCCTGTTCTTAGCTGACAGGAGCGGCACCCGGTGTGGTCTTCTGCTGCTGTAGCCCATCCGCCTCAAGGTTGGACGTGTTGTGTGTTCAGAGATGCTCTTCTGCAGACCTCGGTTGTAACGAGTGCTTATTTGAGTTACTGTTGCCTTTCTATCAGCTGGAACCAGTCTGGCCATTCTCCTCTGACCTCTGGCATCAACAAGGCATTTGCGCCCACAGAACTGCCGCTCACTGGATATTTCCTCTTTGTCGGACCATTCTCTGTAAACCCTAGAGATGGTTGTGCGTGAAAATCCCAGTAGATCAGCAGTTTCTGAAATACTCAGAGCAGCCCGTCTGGCAGCAACAACCATGCCACGTTCAAAGTCTCTTAAATCCCCTTTCTTCCCCATTCTGATGCTCGCTTTGAACTGCAGCAGATCGTCTTGATCATGTCTGCATGCCTAAACGCACTGAGCTGCTGCCATGTGATTGGCTGATTAGAAATGTGCGTTGACGAGCAGTTGGACAGGTGTACCTAATAAAGGGGCCGGCGAGTGTATGTGCATTGCAGTGAACATGTATAAATGTGCGTGCGTGCGTGTGTGTGTAACAAAAAATCCATGATGCATTTGGCCCAAAACTGAAATCAGAACTACTTTGTAGTAATTATTATACAAGTTATTTATATATATATATATATAGTTGAGTTGTTGAACTCAATTTAAAGGGGCTGTTCACACAAAAATTAAAGCTTACTGTTTACTCCTCAAGTGGCTTGATTACACACACACACACACACACACACACACACACATTGTCTCTCTCTCTCTCACACACACACACACACACATAAACAATGTCACACAGTCAGACACATTGTGTCTCTCTCAGACACACACACACACACACATACACGGTCCCTCTCTCTTACATCCACACACACATACTCTCTCTCACACACACAATGTATCACAGATGCACAAACATGCACACACACTCGCAAACTAATTTACTCTCACATACACAGGCACATACACACACACACACTCTCTCACACATACACACAAACGCCGTCAAACAGACAGACACACACATTCACATTTACTTCCTCTCATTTATACACACTCTCTCACACACACACACACGTTCTTACTCTTACATACACACACAGTGACGCAGACACAGGCGTCAAATCTGCTCTTCTTTTTCAGTTCTGCTGCAGTGTTGATGAGCTCCTCCTCCTCATGTAAAACACACACACACACACACACACAGACACACACACAGACACACACACACACACACAGTATAATCTCTACTAGTATTGTGTTGAGCTGATGATCTCACACTGACCCCTGCTGGACACATCAGCAACTGCAGCAGAGCTCTTCATAATCAACCACATCATATTATTCATTCATTCATTTTCCTTAAGCATAGTCCCTTTATTAATCCGGGGTCGACACAGCGGAATGAACCGCCAACTATTTCAGCTTATGTTTTACACAGCAGATGCCCTAACAGCTGCAACCCAGTACTAGGAAACACCCATTCACACTCATTCACACACACACTCATACACTACGGCCAATTTAGTTCAGCAGTTCCCCTATAGCGCATGTGTTTGGACTGTGGGGGAAACTGGAGCACCCGGAGGAAACCCACACCAACACAGGGAGAACATGCAAACTCCACACAGAAACACCAACTGACCCGGCTGAGACTCGAACCAGTGACCTTCTTGCTGTAAGGCGATTGTGCTAATCACTGAGCCACCGTGCCTCCCTATTATCATCATCAATAATGCATACAAACACACATTATTATTAATATTAATATTATTGTTCTGTGTTATTATTTATTATTAATTGTGCTTCGTCTTTTAAATTGATTCATGTATTTTTAAATGAACTTAACCGAGGCAAACCACAGACCCAGCACCGTTTGTTTACAGAAGAACATGTGTAAAATACTCTAAATGGACAATATAAATACTGCTTTTACATAAGAATGAAATCTCTAGAGCAGGGGTCACCAAACTTGTTCCTGGAGGGCCGGTGACCTGCAGATTTGAGCTCCAACCTTAATCAAACACACCTGAACAAGCTAATCAAGGTGGTCTTAGGCAGCGTTTCCCAACCCTGTTCCTGGAGGCACACCAACAGTACATATTTTGGATGTCTCCCTTTTCTGACCCATTAACTTCAGGTGTTAGAGTCTCTTCTGATGTTATGATGAGTTGATTCAGGTGTGTTTGATTAGGGAGAGGTTGAAAATGTGTACTGTTGGTGTGCCTTCAGGAACAGGGTTGGGAAACGCTGTTCTTAGGTATACTTGAAATGCCCAGGCAGGTGTGTTGAAGCAAGTTGGAGCTAAACCCTGCAGGACACCGGCCCTCCAGGAGCGAGATTGGTGACCCCTGCTCTAGAATATCTACTTGATGTTTAAAGTGTGATTTCTGCCCTATTACAGTGTTTTCTGATTGCTTAAGCTTTGAAATTAAGGCTCATTTTGTTAAAACACCACACACTGTTTACACATCCACACACACAAACGGCAGAACACTTCAGTAGTTTTCCAGCATAACACACTTCATCCAAAACTTTACAACACTATAGCAGAACACACTTTTAATAGCGTACAGAACACACACACACACGCCTCAGTCAGTAAAAATATGTTTGTTTCATTTACACACTGCTGTAATCAATCTTAAACACTCATATCATTTCTAACTGACTAATGCTGATATAATCAGGGTTTGAGAGGTATTGCTAGGCCCACACGGAATCTGCGCGCGCAGAACTCTGCAGATTTTAAGCCCATCATTAATTCTGTTTATTTACTAGAGTAAATGTGTGTAAATCTGTATATTTATTCAGTTTTTAAATTAATTACAGTAATATTATTGTCTAATATGAAAATGTTCATCTGATTTATGTACAATAGAGTGTGTACAGTAATTTTTCAGTCCTTTAGTAGAGATACTATATGAGAGACTTGCTTTGTTTACCAAATAAAGTGAGTCTAATTGGATTTGCATTGTAAACATTAAAGTTAAAGAGATGATTTTTACTTCACATATTAAGGTTTGAGTTATGATACTCCCAAAATAATTACGCAGAAATCCACAGATTTTTACCAAAATTCTGCACAGAAATAGCAAAAAACGTCCGCAGACCCTAGGTATTGCTATAGTACATGAACATACTGTATTCACCAAACAGTGATAGCTAAATATTATTATATCCTAACAAACCTTACAACAATGTAAAGCGTATTTATTCAGCTTTCTGCTGATCTATACATCCCCTGTCTCCTGTTTACCAATCACTTTCATGCAACATGTTTATTGAAGACTACTATTTATAGTAGACTACTGTCATCTCAAAAACATTGCAGGAATTAGATGCTTTGTTTCCAGTGAAGACTTGTTGATGCTTTTATCAGCAGCAGGGTGGATTACTGTAACGGCCTCCTCACTGGCCTTCCCAAAAAGACAGTCAAACAGTTGCAGCTCATCCAGACCGCTGCAGCCAGAATTCTGACCAGAACCAGTAAATCAGAGCACATCACACCTGTCCTCAGGTCTTTACACTGGCTCCCAGTTACATTCAGAATAGATTTTAAAGTATTATTACTGCTCTATAAATCACTAAGTGGCCCAGGAGCTCAATACATTACAGATATGCTCACTGAATACAAACCAAACAGATCACTCAGATCTTTAGGATCATATAAACTAGAAATTCCAAGAGTTCAGTCAAAGCAGGGTGAATTGGCTACTAACAGCGCCCCCTACTGCTGGAATCAGCTTCCAGAAATGATCAGATGTGCTCCAACATTAGGCACATTCAAATCAAGACTGAAAACACATCTGTTTAGCTGTGCCTTTACTGAATGAGCACTGTGCTACGTCCGACAGATCGAACTACTATGTTTTTCTCTTCTTTTTCATTCTTTTATAACACATTTAATCTGCTTTTATTCTTATTTATTTTATTTTTATTTTTTTACTATTTTTATTATTTGTTTTTATTTCTCTTACACTTGTTTCTTTTATTCCTGTTTATGTAAAGCACTTTGAATTGCCACTGTGTATGAAATGTGCTATAGAAATAAACTTGCCTTGCCTTACTATTTACTGTACAGCTCTATTACTGTTTATTGAAGTCTAATAGTTTATACCGATTGCTTTTTGATTGTGGTTCCAGCTGATTGGTGTGTCTACAGTTTTGCAGCAGTGTGTGTGTGTGTGTGTGTGCACCTGAGGGCTGTGTTTAACCTATGGTTCATGTGTGTGTTCATTTGAAGGCCTTTGCTTCGATATTGCGAGGAAATTCCATCATGAAAATATCTGTGTCGAAAGCATCCGAGTGTGTTTAGTGATTTGCAGATCACTGTGTAATGGTGTGAAGCTGACAGTGTGCTGACAGTGTGCAGATCTGGCTTTGTGTTTTGCTCCTTGAGTGTACGCTTTTGCTAATTGAGGGAAAAGTTTAATTATAGTGTGTTAGCGATTATGAAAATCTGTAAAACGAGCATGCGGGTTATAGAGAAGCACACACAGACATCAATGATGTGCACAGCCTGTTGTTTGACCAGCACACAGCAGATGGCGCTAGAGATTCATTTATTTCATGTGAGATTTTAGTCTGTACCCACATCAGTATCAGCAAGTAGGTCGCTGGTTCGAGTCCCGGCTGGGTCAGTTGGCGTTTCTGTGTGGAGTTTGCATGTTCTCCTCGTGTTGGCGTGGGTTTCCTCTGGGTGCTCCGGTTTCCCCCACAGTCCAAACACATGCGGTATAGGGGAATTGATCAACTAAATTATCCGTAGCGTATGAGTGTGTAT
>NC_079445.1:706724-719224 GCF_903798145.1 Danio aesculapii | reverse complement strand
TAAAATAAAATAGATAGATAAATAATATAATATAATCCTTGCAGTGTGGTGGCGCAGTGAATAGCGATGTCGCCTCACAACAAGAAAGGTCGCTGGTTCGAGTCCCAGCTGGGTCAGTTGGCATTTCTGTGTGGAGTTTGCATGTTCTCCCCGTGTTGGTGTGGGTTTCCTCCGGGTGCTCCGGTTTTCTCCACAGTCCAAACACATGCGCTATAGGGGAAATGATGAACTAACGAGTGTGTGTGTGAATGAGTTTGTATGGGGGTTTCCCAGTACTGAGTTGCAGCTGAAAGGGCATCTGCTGTGTAAAACATATGCCGAAATAGTTATCGGTTCATTCCACTGTGGCGATCCCTGATAGGAAAATGAATGAATGAAATATAATTCTACCATTTCAATGTAATTTAAATGTAGTATGAATTAAATAAATATAATTTATTACATTAACAGAATTAAAGTAAATAAATCAATCAATAAATAAATAACACAACAAATAAAGGGATGCATACGCACACACATCTGCATACAAAAATAAGTACATTCATTCAGTCCCTTTATTCATCAGGGGTCGCCACAGCGGAATGAACCGCCAACTTATCCAGCATATGTTTTACACAGCGGATGCCCTTCCAGCCACCGTGACGCCCAAAGTAAGTACAGACATGAATAAATAGAACTACAAGACAAAATAACATAAAATTAATAATAAAACAGTCATATTTAAAACAAAAACTAGTGAAAATGTAAAAAGCAGACAACAAAATGAGCAAAACGTGTGTGTGTGTGTGTGTGTGTGTGTGTGTGTGTGTGTGTGTGTGTGTGTGACATAAGAGTGTGTAAGTGACAGCACATGTTTCCAGCATGTGGACTGCTCTCTCCTTCAGTCTGGTAAATGATCCTGTTATCTGCGGTAAGAGGCGGTAATGTGTGAACGCAAGCCGAACACAATGAGCTCTGTGTCCACACACACACACACACACACACACACACACACACACACACACGCATTCACTTCCCTTCATTTCTGACTCCAGCCGTCACTCTGATAAAGATGCCATTGTGTGTTTCAGTGAAATGATCCCGTTATGATCACCCACACAAACAAACCTGGCAGAGCATTGCAGGAAACAGACGCAAACTCACACCGCCGTGAGGAACACTACCACAGAAGAAGAGCTGAAGTGAATGATGCGCGCTGATGCACACTAGTCCTGTTAAAGGATGATATACAGCACAGGCTCTTTAAATGCAGCGACACGACAATGAAAAGCTGAAGGAATCAGCCAGATCTGTGCGTCGTGGCACTGCGCCGTTCCACAATACAGAGGTCACCTACACCACTGTGGGGTTTCTAGGCAGTTGTTATGGTGTTCTGGGGGGTTACCAGGGTGATGCCAGGCATTTCCTGTGGTTGCTATGGTGTTCTAGGTGGTTACCAGGGTGTTGCAAGGCAGTTGCTATAGCATCACTATGTGGATTCTAGGCAGTTGTTATGGTGTTCCAGGTGGTTACCATGGTGTTGTCGGGCAGTCGCTGTAGGGTTTCTATGTGGTTGTTACGGTGTTCTTGGTGGTTACCAGGGTGTTGCCAAGCAGTGGTTGTAGTGTCTCTATGTGGTGTCTATGGTGTTTTAGGTGGTTATTAGGGTGATGTCAGGCAGTGGTGGTAGTATCACTATGTGGTTTCTAGGCAGTTGCTATGGTGATCTAGGTGATTACCAGGTTGTTGCCAGGCAGTCACTGTAGGGTTTCTAAGTCATTGTTATGGTGTTCTTGGTGGTTACCATGGTGTTGCTAGGCAGTCGCTGTAGGGTTTCTATGTGGTTGTTATGGCGTTCTAGGTGGTTACCATGGTGTTTCCAGGCAATCGCTGTAGGGTTTCTATGTGGTTGTTATGGGGATCTATGTGGTTACTATGGTGTTGCCAGACAGTTGCTGTAGTGTTTCTATGTGGTTGTTATGGTGTTGTTGGTGGTTACCTGGGTGTTGTCAGACAGAGGTTGTAGTATTGCTGTGTGGTTTCTAGGCAGTTGTTTTGGTGTTCTAGGTGGTTACCATGGTGCTGCCAGGCAGTCGCTGTAGGGTTTCCATGTGATTGTTATGGTGTTGTAGGTGGTTACCAGGGTATTGGCATGCAGTGGTTGTGGTATCACTATGTGGTTTCTAGGCAGTTGTTACAGTGTTCTAGGTGATTACCATGATGTTGCCAGGCAGTTGCTGTAGCATCACTATGTGGTTGCTAAGCAATTGCTGTGGTGTTCTAGGAGGTTGCCAAGGTTTTGCCAGGCCGTCACTGTAGCATTGCTTCATGGTTGTTTGGCAGTTGCTATAGTGTTTTAGGTGGTTACCAGGGTGTTGCTGTAATATAGGACTGGCAGAAAATCTGTAGAAGTGACCACATGCTCTTCAGGTGTCTGTGTGTGTGTATCAGTCGATTCTCTCAGTATCATTATAGTAATAGAGTTGTTGTGGGTGTTATATGAGGATTGATGTGGTGTCTGAGATGCTGACAGAGCCGTTCATCATTCTGACCTGAGAACAGCGTCTTTATACATCTTAATCACACTCGGGCTGAAAGCTGTGGCTCTGCTTCAGATGTAGTCAGAAGAAAAATAGCAGATGATGAGGATGATGAAACGCTACAAGACTCTGTTGCACCATCTTATAAAATAAAAGAGTAATATTGCCCAGAAATCACATCTTAATGTTTTATTTAGTTTTAATTGTGATATATGCTGTACATCTCTCTGTTTTTATTTATATAAACTCAATGCAGTATGTGTGTATGTAACATAACTTGTGTAAATGCATTAGATTAGTCAGTACCAAAAGCAAAATTAGGAATTAATGTAACAAAATAGCAACGTTACAGTGCAAAAATATTTGCAGTACACACCAATGAATGCTACAGATGAATAAATAATGAGGAAAAATCCAAGTTTAGTTTTGTAGTTTGTTTTTCATTCAGTTTAATTTGAATTTAAATGCATTTATTTATCTATTTATTTCTATTTTATTTATTCCTAATAATGTTCGGTGCAAAACTCTTATTTTAATGCATGTAACCGTTTATTAAAACTGCTTTATTTAAATGCACCAAAATATATAGTCTATATTCACTGGATGAAAACATTCACAGCAATAACTTCACTTCACACAGTTATAACTTTATTATTATTTAACTGTTTTAAGGCGGTTCATTCCACTGTGGAGACCCTGGATTAGGAAAGGGACTGAGCCGAAAAGAAAATGAATGGATGAGTTGTTTTTTTAAATGACACACATATGGAAGACACTCATTTGAACATTGACTTCACCTTTGTATGGAAGGTAAATCCTGCCAATTTGAAATAAATCAAATAAACATTGGAAGTTAAAATCAAAAGCAGATTAACAATTTCATTACAAAACGCTGTTCTCAAAATATCTGAAATGATTTAACTTTCATTTTCACTGTGACAACACATCGTCCGTGTCAAATCGATAATTAAAGTTGCCGATTTAACTTTCATTTTCACTGTGACAACACATCGTCCCTGTCAAATCGATAATTAAAATGAAGTTGCCGATTTAACATTTCATTTTCATTGCCAATATTACAACGAAAGACCAAACTGAAAAATAAAATGCACACCCGATTTTCACAAAGCTCGTTATTAACGTTCACGCTGTAATAGTGACACAGTTCAAATTAAAATGTACATTTAAGCTTCCCTTTTATTGACACTTTCCTTAATTTCAGTCTTCGATTACATTTTCAACGTCAACCTGTATGCGAAGCTTATGCTAATCAGTGGGAGGGGCGTACTCAAGTGACGTCGAGTGTTTTCATTGGCCGAGGGCAGAAGCACGGTTTTGATAGATGGGACAGCGCGAGTTGTTAATGTTATGTATAACAGACGTCAAATGGCAAAAACTGTTGGTCAGCGTTTACGTGAAGCCAGGGGCGGAGCGGACATTTTAAAAGTGGGGGGGGCGGCTATATAAGATCATACCTTCATATAATTATAATAGTAAAAGTGAGGGGGACGGGTCCCCCCCCCGTCCGCCCCGGCTGCTATGCCCCTGCGTGAAGCAGCTGCTGCATTGGTAAAAGAGGAACAGAGGGACACAGGATAACTAAGCATCAAACATTCATCCCACAGCAGGAGTCGCTGGCTTCTTCGGTGGGCAGAGAAACAGTGCTGTAGTGCAAGTACGGAAGGCCTTGTGATGAATTCATATACTGTATTACGTCTTGTGACGATAACAACTAGTTAGTACTAATATCTTTGAAAGACAGCGAAATTAGCTTGGTAAAGTTGATTTTAGGTTTGATGTTCGCCGGACATTCGCACACGCAGACCTTTGCAGGCTTACACTCAAAACTGTGCAAGGTAAAACAGCAGGAGAAAGGAGCAAAGCATTGAAACTAGTGTGAAACCAGCGAAAGATGCGCTGTATGATTGCTCTATAGTTGTGTGTTTTCACTGTCCCTTTATTTTTGATATGAGCCGCTCTCAGACGTGAAGTTCATTGACTGGAGTGTGTGTTATCTGCTGAGTTCTGACTTCTCAGAAGTGTTTGGTTTGACTGTATCTTGGTTGAGTGTAAATCCAGCTGTGTTGTGTTTACAGCCGCTCGTAGTTCAACACATTCGTCTTTCATCAAGAGCCGCTGAACTCTTCACAGAGCTTCTCATTCACAGATTTACTGTCTGCAGAGCCGCTGTTTAGATTGCACACCTCCAGTTTCTGCCCTCACATCTCGTTTGGCCTTGATTTGATTTTAAGGACGCCCCTCTGGAGAAATCTCAACACTAACAAAACCGTCTACTTTCTAGTGAACACTGCAGCTGGAGACAGAAACAAAGCTTACTGTAGTTCACCAAACATTTACAGAGGAAAGTTCTGCTTGACTGACATTTTCTTCTCGTTTTCTAACTGAAGAGAACGGTTAAGAATAATTTGTGTTGTGTTTGGGAATCAGATATTTAGAATGAATCTGTTTCTGAACGATTCATTCGAGTCAGTGATTCAGTGATCTATTCGTAAAGACTTGTTTTATTTATAAATCAATCAGTTATTTATAATGAAATTGTTACTGAAAGAATCATTTGAGTCTGTGATTCAGTGATCAGTTTGTAAAGAGTCACTTGCTTCATTTATGAATGAATCAGTTATTTAGTATGAATCTGTTTCTGAATAAATCATCTGAGCAAGTGATTCAGTGATCTATTCGTAAAGACAGTCACTTGCTTTATTTCTAAACGAATCAGTTATTTAGAATGTAAGTGTTCCTGAACGTATCATTTGAGTCAGTGATTCAGTGATGCATTTGTAAAGAGTCACTTGCTTCATTTATAAATGAATCAGTTATTTAGAATGAATCATTTGAGTCAGTGATTCAGTGATCTATTCGAAAAGACAGCTTCTTGCTTCATTTATAAATGAATCAGTTTTTTGAAGGAATCCGATTCTGAACGAGTCATTTGATTCAGTGTTTCAGTGATCAATTTGTAAAGAGTCAGTTGCTTCATTTACAAATGAATCATTCATCTTTTCGGCTTAGTCCCTTTATTAATCCGGGGTCGCTACAGCGGAATGAACCTCCATAAATAAATCAGCTATTTAGAATCAATCTGTTTCTGAACAAATCATTTAAGTCAGTGATGCATTCGTAAAGACAGTCTCTTGCTTTATTTATAAATGAATCACTTTATTAGGATGAATCAGATTCTTAACAAATCATTTGAGTCAGTGACTCAGTGATCTATTCGTAAAGACTGTCGCTCACTTCATTTCTGAATGACTAAGTTATTTAGATTGAATCAGCATCATTTGTCTGTGACTCAGTGATCAATTCTTAAAAACCTTACTCATTTAATTTCTAAATGAATCCATTATTTACAATGAATCTGTCTCTGAATGAATCATTTGAGTCTGTGATTCAAGTAATCTATTCGTAATGACGGTCACTTCATTTCTAAACTAATCAGTTATTTAGAATGAATTTGATCAGAATGATTCATTTGAGTCAGTGATTCAGTGATCCATTTGTAACAAAAGTCACTCGTTTCATTTCTAAATGAATCAGTTATTTTGTATGAATCTGTTTTTGAACAAGTCATTTGAGTCAGTGATTCAGTGATCTATTCGTTAAGACAATCACATGCTTCATTTCTATATGAATCAGTTATTTAGAATGAATCGGTCTCTGAACGAACAGTCAGTGCTTTCCTAAAATATAAACACCTATAAAATATCAATACAGTTAAAGCAATAATCTTAAATTATACTGTTCCAAAATATAATCAAGAACTTTATATAGATAGTTTAGAGAGTGTATAACAAGTGGGTGGAGCTAAAGATTTATTTAGCTTGGCTTGCTTTGATTGGTGACATTTTCTGTGCAGCATTATGGGTAATGTAGTCTTTCAGCACATTTTTCGATTAAGCATTACCTTCATCAGTTTTTACTTCCAAATCTCTCAATATTTTCCCATACTGTTGATTTCTGTCAGATCAGTCAGTCGTTCACTGGGTAGTGAATGTCACAGTGCGCTATTAAGGGAACAGGGAGCTTGTGTGTGATTATTATCAGCATATGTCAGTGTTCGTTTCTATTTGTGAGCGCCTGCACAGTTACTCCAGACTTTATTCTGTCCGTCCGGCTGAAGTTAAAATACTCCTTTAGAAATATCTGTGTGAATTATTACTCTGTATTTTTGGTGCTTATATATTTAATTAACTCACAGATTAATCAAAGCCAGAGCTTGATGATTCTGGTGTGCTGTATGTAGTTTACAATCAGACTCAGAAAATTAAATCAAATAAATGCATTCATTCATTTCCTTCGGCTTAGTCAGGAAGGTCGCCACAGCGGAATGAACCGCCAACTATTTCAGTATATGTTTTACACAGTGGATGCCCTTCCAGCCAATTTAGTTGATCAATTCCCCTATGGCGCATGTGTTTGGACTGTGGGTGAAACCGGAGCAACAGCCAACTGACCTAGCCGGGACTTGAACCAGCAACCTTCTTGCTGTGAGGTGACATCACTGAGCCACCGTGTCGCCCAATCAAAAACATTCAGATCTAATTTATTTATTTAAATTGAATAATTGATAATAATGACGTACTAATAAACATAATGTGTTAGCGTACATACACTTGAATTGGTACTTATAGAAATATTAGCATATTTTTATTGTGTAGTTGTTTATTATTATTATTATTACTATTGTTATAATAATAATAATAATTATTATTATTATTATTATTAATATTATTATTATTATTATTATTACTACTATTACTATTATTGTTATTATTACTACTATTATAATTATTATTATAATTATTATTATTATTATTATTATTAATATTATTATTATTATTATTATTATTATTATTATACAATAACCAAGTTTATATGTTTAATCTGGTTTGTTTCAGTCTTTTATTTAAACTACTCAGGTATTGATAAATTTGTTAAAATATTATAAATCAGTTGTGTGGAAATGTATGTATGACTACACACTCTACATAACAGACATTAGAATTAAAGTTTGATTATTTTATTGTGTTTTGAATTAGTACTAATATTCATTTGTGTTTATTTTGTATTATTATTATTATTATATAGTAACGAAGTTGCCAAGTATTGATATATTGGGTAATATATTATATTATAAATCAGATTCATTGAAATGTATGTATGTATGTATGTATGACTGACAAATATCAGGTTTAATATGATGTAACTGAGACATTAGAATTAAAGTTAGTAATATATATTTATTCTATTTCCTTTTATTTTATTAATTTTTTTAGTACAAGTTACACTAAATAAATTGTGTATCCAGGCTTTTAAGCTGAAAGAGTATTACATTTGTTATAAATTTATTTTAATTTTTATTTTGATTTATTTTAGTCCATGTTAAATGTAACTTAAATTTTCTTGGCATCGAGATGAAAATGCAATATTTTTAAATTAATATATTCTATTTTATTTGACATTTTTGGTTTAATTTATTTTAGTTAAGTTAAACTAAATAAAAATGTTTTCTCGGCATTTAGTTAAAAGGTTAATATTTTTTAAATAATCTATTTTATTTTATTTTATTACATTACATTTTTAACAGAAATGTTTAATGGTTTAATTATAGTGAACTATACTAGCCGTGATGGCAGATTCTCTGGATGTGCAGAAGCTGGTGTTCACAGCAGGAGCAGCACATTTATAACAGCACAGATCATCACATTACAGTCTCTCGCGCCGTCAATGAATGTGTTTTATTAATAACTGTGTTTAACCTGCAGATGATGAGCACAGTTCTCTGGCTCAAATCAGCCTGTTACATCATGAGATATTAACAAATCTTACTATCAGAAACACCATCTTCAGTGATTAAATTGTTTGAAAACATCATCATCATCATCATCATCATCATCATCATTATTATTATTATTATTACAACTTTTATTATTCATCCTATTTTTAAAAATGCTCTTTTTAATTTGGAAGTCTAAAATGTGATTCTGATTGATCATGTGACACTGAGACTGGAGTAATGATGCTGAAAATTCAGCTTTACATCACAGATATAAGTTAGGGTATAGTGTGTTGTACGTTTCAGATGACAAATCCACTAGAGGGTGCTGTCTACATGTTTGTTAATCTGAAATACGTTACTTAGTGTACCTTTTGTTGAACTTTCAGATGAAAAATCCACTAGGGGGTGCTGTCTATATTTTCTGATAATGAAATACACTAATTAGGAAGCGTTGTGTTTTATGTTTCAGATGACAAATCTACTAGAGGGCGCTGTCTGCATGTTTGCAAGTCTAAAATGCATTACTTGGCATATGTTTTGTTGTACATTTTTATGACAAATACACTTGAGGATGTTGTCGACATTTTCTGATAATAAAATACACTAATTAGGGAGCGTTGTGTTGGATGTTTCCGATGACAAATCCACTAGGGGGCGCTGTCTACATTTGTGATAATGAAACACTAATAAGGGAATGTTGGGTTGTACTATTCAGATGACAAATCCACCAGGGGGCGCTGACTACATTTTTGCAAATCTGAAACGCTTAGGTTGCATTTCGCTGTTGGTCTCAGACCACTAACCCACTAGTGGGCGCTGTCCACATTTTTGTCAATCTAAAATATATTACTTAGTGTACCTTTTATTGAATGTTTGATTTGACAAAATAAATCCACTAGAGGGCGCTGTCTACATGTTTGCGAATCTAAACTATGTTACTTAGTGGATGTTTTGTTGTACTTTTTATATGACAAATCCACTAGAGGGCGCTGTACATTTTGCGATAATGAAATACACTAATTCTGGTACGTTTTGTTTTACGTTTCAGATGACAAATCCACTAGAGGGCGCTGTCTACGTTTGCAAATCTAAAATACATTACATAGGGGAAATTTTATTTGAGTCATTTAACAAAAAATCCAACAGAGGGTGCTTAATGTACATTTTGTTGTATGTTTTAGATGACAAATCCACTAGAGGGCGCTGTCCACATTTTTGTCAATCTAAAATATATTACTTTGTGTACCTTTTATTGAATGTTTAATTTGATCAAATAAATCCACTAGAGGGCGCTGTCCACCTGTTTGCTAACCTTACTTTGGCTGCGTCCTAAACCACCTACTACTAGTCAGTGGGTACTGCATTTGAATTTAAACGTACTACTTGGCCGTTAGAAGAGCATGTTCTATACAGTATGAATGTAAGAAGTATGAATGGAATTCGCACATACTACATCCGCCATTTTGTCATGGTCATGTGACCTACCTGCGTCAGTTGCGTTGCTTCACTCCCATTCATGAATTCTCTGGTGGGGGATCATGGGATAGCGCAGCATTCATAGGATGCACACTTCAGAATCTCGCCGGAAGTCATCCGAGTACTTCTCGCATACTGTGTTTCGAATTCTATGAATTCGGACATACTACTCGGCTCGCATACTGATTTTAGCGTACTGTATAGTATGGAAGTATGCGGTTTCGGATGCAGCCTTCATGTACATTTTGTTGAACGTTTCCGATGACAAATCCACTAGAGGGCGCTGTCTACATGTTTGCTAATCTGAAATACGTTACTTAGTGTACATTTTGAACGTTTCAGATGACAAATCCACTAGAGGGTGCTGACTACATTTCTGAGAATATAAAATACTTGGTCTACGTTTTATTGAATGATTAATTTGACAAAATAAATCCATTAGAGGGCGCTGTCTACATTTTTGCGAATCTAAACTGTTACTTTGCGGATGTTTTGTTGTACTTTTCAGATGACAAATCCACTAGAGGGCGCTGTCTATATTTTCGTAATTCTAAAGGACGTTACTTTGGGTACATTGTGTTATCCATTTAAGCAAATAAATCCACTAGAGGGTGCTGTCTAAATGTTTTACAAATATAAAATACATTACTTAGCTTATGTTTTGATGTACATGTCGGATAGCAAATCCACTAGAGGGCGCTGTCTACATTTTTGTGAAGTACAGCATCATACAAAACTAGCTACCAAGCAGCCTGTGTTATAATGTCCAGTGATGTGGCTGTGGTTGAATATTGTCTGTGGATGCGGCTCTGCTCTGGATGTTTTATCATTTCTCACGGCTGCAGATGGGGCTGGGCTGATCTGGCTCTGGAAAACCAGGAAAAAAAAAAAAAAACCCAGCACCTCCTCTTATCTTCCAGCGCCGCATGGGAGCCACAGATAGCATCGGCCCCACGTTTGGCTTTTCCATGCTAGCTGCAGATAACGCTAACACTTTTAAACCATGACTGTTTAATCATCTCCAGCTATTGTGAGTTGTCTTCGCTAACTGCACATTACAGATTGTTTTCAGCCCACATGATGCTTTAAATGAAGAATATACGCCATCCACCAATGACTGCTGCTATGAAATCTGTCATTTTGCTGTGGTGGGATTTAGCCGTTAGCTAGTGCACACAGTAATTAGCGGTGTTTGCTAGGGCGAGCCTTGTTATTACTGCTGCTTATAAGGTGGAGGATGAGATCAGAACTCCAACAGTCTTTATTAAACAGTGGAGATGCTTACACACACACACACACACACACACACAACACCCCAACTTATCCAGCATATGTTTTGCACTGCTCATGCCCTTCCAGCTGCAACCCATCACTGGGAAACACCCATACACTCTCAATCACACACATACACTACGGACAATTTAGCCTACCCAATTCCCCTATAGCGCATGTGTTTGGACTGTGGGGGAAACCGGAGCACCTGGAGGAAACCCACGCCAACAAGGGGGGAGAACATGCAAACTCCACACAGAAACACCAACACTGACCTTGGCTCAAACCAGCGACCTTCTTGCTGTGAGGTGATCGTGCTACCCACTGCTTAATCTTTACGCCCAGGGCTTATGTTTGCCGGCATCTCATTTTACTGATCCCCCTCCTCAACTGCCCTCCTCCCCCATCCGCTGTTCACTTTCACTATCATCTTCCACGACTCCACAACTCTCTCCACACACACATTTACACACTGAAGACTGATCTAACATCTTGAAAAGAGGTCATATAGGAGCCATTTAAGGTCAATATTATTATCCCCCTTCAGCAATATTAGTTTTGGATTGTCTCCAGAACAAACCCCTGTTATACAATGACTTGCCTAATTACCCTAACTTTACCCTAATTACCCTAGTGAAGCCTTTAAATGTCACTTTAAGCTGAATACTAGTGTCTTGAAGAATATCTAGTCTAATATTATGTGTGTCATCATGGCGTTTGTTGTTGTAGTCCTGGTAATGGTATCCTTTGAAACATACTGCAGTGTGTGCTTTGGATCTGCTGTTGTGTTCTCCTGTTATGAGCTGGGTGTGTGAGTGTGTGTGTGTGTGCGCGGGCGGGTGGATCGCTGTGGTCAGGACTTATTCTCTGGAACAGCACTGTGTGTGTGTGTGTGTGTGTGTGTGTGTGTGTGTGTGTGGTGTGTGTGTTTGATCTGCGCTGAGGCTGCTTGAAAAAGCTCCTCTCTGGTTTCAGATAATTCTCCCTCGTCTTTGAAAGTCTTCCAGTCGTTCTCATTAAAAGAGCTGCTTTACTGTGCTGGGTTCAGGGAGGTCTGGAGGGTGTGTGTGTGTGTGTGTGTGTGTGCGTGTGCGTGTGTGTGTGTGTATAAATATATGTAGGTGTGAGAGTGTGTGTATATGCATATATATATATATATATATATATATATAATTGTGTCTTAGTGTGTGTGTGTGTAAATGCATGTGTGTGTGTCTGATTTCCAGTCTGAGTATACACTCACTGGCCACTTTATTAGGTACACCTGTCCAAATGCTTGTTAATGCACATTTGTAATCAGCCAATCACATTGCAGCAACTCACTGCATTTAGGCCTGTAGACATGGTCAAGACGATCTGCTGCAGTTCAAAGTGAGCATCAGAATGGGGAAGAAAGGGGATTTAAGAGACGCTGAACGTGGCATGGTTGTTGCTGC
>NC_079445.1:669224-701724 GCF_903798145.1 Danio aesculapii | reverse complement strand
AGCGCTGCTTGGCCTTTATTGGTTCAGGTTACTCCACAGCGCCACACGTGTGCATTGGTTGAAACATCCTTTTACTGTAAACTGAGTTCTTATTCATTTAGCTGTAAATAAACTACAATATAAAGGGAATTGTTGTAATTGTGTTTTCAATAGGAAACTGATTTCTAGTGACGGCTGTAATGGTTTCACTTTATAATATTATTGAAGAGAGACATTATTGCTGGAGAGCCGTGTGTTTTTGGTCAGACTCGCAGGTTCTCTCCCCCTGGTTTATGCATTTACTATCATGAGCCAGTCCCTTTATTACAGTGTTTGTTCAGAGATAATGTTAGATCATTAATTTACAGTTGTTGATTGTTGATGTTCACTCACGGTGCATTAACTCATGTTAATCAGCATGCATTTAGACGTTAATAATGCATTAGGTAATGTTGAACTGATTAATAAATGCTCTACAAGTATTGATCATTATTAGTTCATGTTACAGAATACTTTAACCTCTTAAAGTCAAGTGATATTTTGAGGTTTCCGTCTAGATTCTGAAAACATTCCTCCTGTATGCGTTTCTGGACACCGTGAAATGCATCCCGGCGGCACGTTTTTCTGCAGTTTTCGTGACTCCACCAGAGAGCACTGTTTACGCTTTTTGAGACCTCAGATTTCTCTCACGAGTGCCGTTCGCTCCTGCTGCATAAATCCACCAGAGGCTGCTGTTTGACTGACTGAATGACTGACCGATCGACTGACCCGCTCACCTACTTCCCTAAACCCAACCAACATATCTCAAAAGCAATCCAGGAAAGCTGATTTTTACCACGTTTTCAGATTTTACAACATTCTCACCCTGTTATTTACTTGTTTATTTTATTTTTTTGAATTATCCCTGTCGTCGTGGTCAGCTCCTCTCTCCGTCTCAAGTCCCCTGACGTACATGGCACACTAACAGGACAGGACAGGTTGTAGCAGGAAAGCCGTCTATACAGAAGTGAGCGGTCAGTTAGTAAGCGTAAGAAGGAATAGCGTCGCACCGCCTCATAGCGTTTGTTTACAAAAATGAAACACAGCCATACGTACATCCGGCTACATAGTTCATGAGCTCCAGAAACGTCTGTAAGGCTACGCTCTCAGAATGAGCCTGTGTTGGGATTTGACCTTCCCAAATCCACATGCAGAAGTGTAAATGCAAAGGTTTGGTCTTATTTTAAAGAAAACACTGTTGAAAGTGATCAAAATAATTGTAGATGTTGTCTGTGTTGTAATAAATCCCTCCAATAAAGAGAATCCCTCAGGTTCTGTGTGGTTGAGGTTGCTGTATTTAACTTTAGTGGTTCCTGCACATGTCTGTAATCATAGGAAAACAGACGAATGTCTCTATCATCTATGCAAAACTCATCCTTTTCCAAGAGATGAGAGAACAGAACCACTTACAGGGTTATTGTGCCGCTCAGACCTTTAACAATTAAAGAATGCTGAAGTAAAAGACGACACAGACCCGGTACCCAGAGCTTAGGAGGTTAACTAATGAAACCTCATAGTAAAGTGTGAGTGAACATGCTTCTTGATTTCAGAATATCTTATTTAATAACCCGTTCTAGTCATTAAAACAAGAGTTTGCTCACAGAACAGAGAATACATTTCAGTTCATCTCTTTATTACATTGGTCTCATTATAAATGTCTGATTTCATATCTTTCCTCAACATGTTCATTTGTGCGTAGTGATTTTTGGACTGTGTGTCTTCAGTACTGACTAATCTAATGTATCTGCACTCATATATTACTGTATAGCATCCTGATGAGAATATTCATACACGGTCGATGTTTCTCCACAGTTTTTACCTTCAGCAAAGTTTAAATGCCATAGTTTACCATCATTTATGCTTTATATGTTATGCTTTATACATCGAATACAGCAGTGTTTCTCAACCACGTTCCTGGAGGAGCACCAGCACTGCATCTTTTGGATGTCTATCACACCCATTACAGGTCTGTTATTGAGCTGATGATCTGACTCTGGTGTGCTTGGTTAAGGAGACATGGAAAAGTCTGGTGCTCCTCCTGGAACGTGGTTGAGAAACACTGTACTACAGTATTAGTATTCCCATAGTGTATTTAGTATTGTTTCTTCTGCAGTGTTATTCTTCTCTGTTTGATGAGTGTTATTGATGATGTTTGAATCTCCTCTTCTGTCCTGCAGATCTGGGACATGAGTGACGACGAGAGCATCTGAACATCTTCATCTGTGCGTTCACATGCAGAGACAGCTCAGAGACTGCTGGAAGTGTTGATGTGAAGCTTCATGTTATACCTGTGAGTCTCCATCAGAAACACTGACGCTCTGTATTAAACATCTGAATATATATATATACACACACACACACACACATGTATTACTCTGTTGGTCATTTGCAGCACTCCCCAGTTTCATTCCACAGACGTCATTTTGATGCATTTTCCAAACACAGATGATTAGTTTTATATATCTTTAATGAAAGCTAAGACTGTTTAATTCCAGCAAAACCCTTAAACATTCATGAAGACATCCTAACAGCAATTATTGTCAAACATGTGCTTCAAATGCTTTCATATTAAGATCTACGCTGTAAAAACAGAGCTTCTCTGAGAGTTTAGTCTTGTTTTTAGTCCTTCAATCAAGAAGCTTTATCTTCATATGGGCTTGTTTTTGAGTCTAAATGAAGCGAGTTTTTCCTTTAAACATGTCAAATAATCAGCCAACGCTGGTAAATGAAGTAAACTAGTTTCTGTTTAGCGGTAACATTATTTTACTCGCCTCTTTAGGAGATTATTTGACTTGTTTTAAAGAAAAACTCAATTCATTTTGACAGATTTTCAATAATTGATTATTTTTTTTGCTCGTCTAGAAAATGCTTCAGGAAACAAGACTAACTCTGCGTAAGAAAAGCGTTTTTGCAGTGCAAGTGAAGCTTTTATTAAGTGTATTTATGAACGTGAATCATCATACTCGGGGTGCAACTCTTAGACAAATGTCAGATTCTCTAAAACACTGAATATCACTGACCTGTAATGACCATAACAAACAACAACATGCTGATGTAAGAGTGTGTGTATACACTGTCTGCTTTCTGATCATAAAAGTGAACGCTTCACACACACGGTGCTCCGCTTGTTCTGTGTATTATTTGCTTGCTTTTAAATCTATCGAGAGTAAAGCTCATGCTGTATCCACATATTTGACCAGAACTCCAGATCCTTCATCAGCTTCACATTCTGGGTTTTGCCATGAATAATGATGACCTGAAAGACTATAAGGTTAGCACTGTGGCCTCACAGCAAGAAGGTCTCTGGTTCAAGTCTCGGCTGGGTCAGTTGGTGTTTCTGTGTGGAGTTTGCATGTTCTCCCCCTGTTGGCGTGGGTTTCCTCTGGGTGCTCAGGTTTCCCCCACAGTCCAAACACATGTGCTATAGGGGAATTGATCAACTAAATTGGTTGTAGCTTCTGTGTATATGGGTGTTTCCCAGTACTGGGTTGCAGCTGGAAGGGCATCCTCTGTGTAAAACATATGCTGGAATAGTTGGTGGTTCATTCCACTGTGGCGACCCCTGATAAATAAGGGACTAAGCTGAATGGAACACTAGGTTTCTTACACACTAGAATATGTGACTGTAGACCACAAAACCAGCAGCAACACGTGTCTTTTTAATGGTGAATTGAGATGTGTGCATTATCTGAACGTTAAATCAGCTTCTATTGATGTGTGGTTTATGGGGACCGGACAGCTGAGAACATTATTGAACATCTGGAATCAGAGGATTAAAAATCTAATCGAAATACTGAGAGAATGACCATTAAAGATGTCAGGTCTTAGGGTAGCGAACTAATCAACATGTGAACATTGCTATATTTACAGTTTACTTAATATCCTAATGATTTTTGGCATAAAGGAAAAACCATCTATGACTTGACTCCTGCAAAATAACAGTGAGCTCCAGGGTCACGTACATCATTTTATTCTGGGGAAAACAAATCGCTTTCATTAATGGATTAATTTTCCATCATTTCCAGAGTAAGTTTAAATGTGCATAAATCTTTCAGGTCATTTTTACTGCAGGACTCATTTCCTGACATACTAATGCAATCTGACTCCAAAATACACATTAATTGTGACCTGAAATCTTCACAGTGTTGCTATAATCAGTAAATCCACTGATATACAGCTTTATTTAAGAATAGGACAGCTCATGTGTTTGACTTTGACTTTTCTGGCTGAATGAAAACAGAACTTTGATTCACACCAATAGTTTTTCCTCTTCATATGCAGACGCTGATGTGAAACCCATGGAGTAAATGTAATACTTTAAGCTGCAGCACCAAAAAAGCCTTTTATTTAAAGACACTTCATATGGAGAACAGTCACATGTTTCTGTGGGTCTGGTCTATTAAATCTGACCTTTAATTTGGATTTTCTATTGGATTGGCATCGGGTGATTGGCTGGGCCATTCTACAGCTTGATTTTCTTTCTCTGAGAGTCTCCTTGGCTGTGTTTTGGATCATTGTCCTGCTGAAATGGTTTCATCTTCATCCTCCTGCTAATGTAGATGTTGGACTGAAGCAGCTGATATTCATTTACAGGGCAGAGGGTTGCTTGTCAGGGAGATTTCAGCTGCTGTCTGGGCTTTCACTGCCCAAATACACCTCCCTTTCTTCATCTGTTCAATACTTTTTCCCTGCGAAATTTAGTTTTTTTACACAGAACTTCATTTGTAAACAGATTAGGTTTGTTTTCTTTGCATATATGGATTGCTTTGGTTGTTACCAACATCTGGGGAAGATTTCAAGTCATCAGCACCTTCATGAATATGTTTTCTGAGAAAATAGTGACGTGTTCAATACTTACAGTATTTCCCGCTGTGTGTTCAAGAGAAGAGAGACTCAAACAGGTTTATAATCCCTCAAGTATGACAAATGAATTATTTTCAATAATAACTTATTCTCCCCCAGTGCATTTGTCGTGTGTTTTAATCTGTAAAGCATGACTATGTAGACGCCGTCAGTGGTTTAAGAGCACTTTATTGTTCATTGAGGCTACTTAAAAGTACAAAACAATGGCCTGCCAAAAGTTTGCTTTATTCCGAGGCCATGAAATGAGTATAATACAGATTTACAACTCATCCAGAGGTGCGGTGAACGTCTGTTCTAACGTTGGTTCTCCTGGAAGCGCACGTCCAATAGAAAACATACATATATATATATAATGTTGGAGTGGAGAAAGATTTGTTCAATTGTCTCCAGAGACAGTCGAAAGCTCCGTTCAGAAGTGTGTCGAGACTCAGTAGCCTTCGAAATAATACACAAGTGGCTATTATTACACTACCGCAGTGTGTGTTCATAGAATAACTGTGTTCCTGCACTTTAACAGACAAAACTACAAACAAAAAAGATCAACTTTTTTACTCGAGAGAGAAACAAAAGAGCATGATTACAATAAAGGGAAATTAAATAGCTACACATCATTAACAAATTAACTGTTCCTCAAAAAATACCTACGATTCGTGTTCTCTGTACATTCGTTACGCACAGCGTAATGATGGTCTTATAGTTTCCTATATAAAAACTTTTTTTGTTGTTTTTAATTAAGTGATTTACCTACAGCGTGTGTGTGTGTGTGTCGTAAGCAGAGTGTGTGTTCTGCGCAGATATCTGGCAGTGAAATGTGTGTGTTTGACGGATTTCAGGAAAATCTGAAAACCTGCGAGAGACTTTGTGAATCTGTCTGATAATGATGATCTGAGCTGAAGGAATGTTAGCGTCTCCCGTTTCTGCAGACGTTAGCGAGTAGCTAAACTGAGTATAATCCTGCAGCACGATCCCTAGCGGAGGAATGTTCTGTGTTTCCGTACAAGCGCTCAAAGACAAGCAGGTCTGAATGCAGAATTAAGATGGCAGACTTCAAACACACAGACGCGCACACACGAACACGCACCCATACACATGCACGCACACAGACAGACACATGCACATATACAGATGTGCGCACACACAATGATGCACGCACACATGGACATAGGGTTGCACAATACTGGAATCCGATACTGAAATTTTAATGTCTATTTCCCGCCAACATTTGAGCGCTGTTGAGCTCGTTCTTAAACAGCACTGATTGGCCATTGTGTTCACCTGCTCAACAGAAATGACTGTGATTGGCTGTGAAGGTCATCAGTTCACCAAACTCACCGCTGTTTACTGAGTGAACACAGATTCAGGGACACTGGAGTGTTTTAAAGCCGCGATTCATCAGCAGATCACTCATATATCAGCTTATAGACAAACCAGCTGATCATCATGACTCTAAAACGCTCCAGTGTCCCTGAATCTGTGTTCACTCAGTAAACAGCGGTGAGTTTAGTGAACTGATGACCTTCACAGCCAATCAGTCATTTCTGCTGAGCAGGTGAACACAATAGCCAATCAGCGCTGTTAAAGAACTCGTTCAAATGTTGGCAGGAAATGGACGTTTTTAAAATGTTAGTATTGATTAGTACCGAATTCCAGTATCGTAACAACCCTACATTGACTCGCATACACACAGACTTGCATGCACATACACGCGCACACACACCTGCACGCATGCGCTTGCCGTTGTTCTGCAGAGTATCAGCGCTCCAGCGGAGCCGTGCAGAGCTGCTGCTGCTGCTGCAGTTTGAGTCCTGCGTCCTGTACCACCCATTAACACCAATACAAAAGCCCAGCGTTCATATATAGACGGCCTGTCCCGAGGCGGATCTCTGTATCTGGCAGCTCCCACCATCAATAATCAAAAGATAATAATATGGAGTACGACTGTACCAGCAGTAAGTTTATCTAGGACTGTTACTGACAAAAATAAAGTCAAATCTGAATAAAGAGAGAGAAGTATTACCACTGAAATGTCTACACAATAATAGATACCAGCTATTTTAAAAACATGCACGTATAAGCACTAGCTTACCCTTAAAGCAGCTACTCTACTCAAACCACAGTGCCTGGAGGACATCACCAACAAACAATGCCCACGTCTGCCGCACAACACAGAAACGTCAAGCGCAAATCAAATCAGGTTCTCCCATAAACAAGTGATCACTTCCTGTCTGCATGAGCCATTTCTGAACATCTAACGTGTGTGTGTGTGTGTGTGTGTGTGTGTGTGTGTGTGTGTGTGTGTGTGTGTGTGTGACACTAAACTGACACGACCTCCATCCATCCATAGTGCAAAATCAGTCCAGGCCCTCCGCTTTCGTTTCTCTTCAAGTATACACATATAGAGGCTCGACCGGGAGAGAGAGCACGCCACAGACAGAACGGCTTGCAATGGCTTGTGGGTAAAAAAACAAAACAAAAGGTTTGCATTAGCGGTTTCTTTGGTATCTGAGGCAGATGGTTAGACGATATCTGGCTGATTTCTTTTCTTTTAAATCTCAAGAACCAAAACAAACAAAATAAAAAGCTGTTTGTGGATATGGGCATCCCATAATGCAACAGCCAAGCTAAAAAAAGTACACTAGCATACTTAGAAAAGCAGTAAAATAAGCAGATTTGGAGAGTTAAGGAGCTCGTCCTGGTGGTATGTACATTAGCGATACGTCAGCGCTGCTAATCGTGTGTGTGTGTGTGTGGTCCTGTTTTCAAGACACCAGGGACGGGGAGTGATTGTGGTTCACCATGTGTGTGTTTGGAGAGGCGTCCGGGGAGTTGGAGCCACCTTTAGCCTTGATCTGCAGCCACGTTTCCCCCAGAGCCTTGGCGAAGTGGTCATCCACGGAGCCAGTGATGGACACAGAGTTTGTGACGGGCTCCGGCTCCTTGTAGTTCTTGCCCAGACTGCGGCGGAAATGCTCCTCGATCACAGGGTCACAGGCGGTGTTCGCTGAGACACGGAGAGAGAAATAAAATACAATGAACACAAGTGGAAACTCCAGACGTTCACGTGTCTATTCAGGCATGACTAGTGTGATTTATTAGTATATGCTGCATCTGGTGTGAACACAGAATTAGAGAAGGTCAATAGCACAGTACAGGATTCTGCAGAGTTCAGCGATGATAGACTGAAAGTGTATTGTGGGTCAGTATTCCTGCTGTACTCACAGTTGGAGACTCTTCTGTAGCTGGCGCTCAGGCCGGGGGAGCAGCCGTTGTGGGAGCCGGTGCAGTGGCTGAGGTTACAGTTACGGTTGTTCGCTGGAGCACAGGTGATCACAGAGGGCCGGTTCTGATCACACACACACACACACACACACACACACACACACACACACACACCCACACACACACACACACCCACACACACACCCACACACACACCCACACACACACACACACACACACACACACAGTCAGAATTATTAGCCTTCCAGTTAAATTAATTCTGTAATATTTTTCCCCCAAGTTCTGTTTAATAGATATAAAGTCATCTAAGTATACAAGAAGAGAGAAAGATTTGGGTTTATTGCAATAGCAGCTTCTTCAGCTATGTCATGGCATTTTATAAACATCACTTTTCTATAATTATCAAAATGTTAACAATAAAAGAGTCATCAACAGATATAAATAATACACATAATAAAATATAAGGTTAAACAATCTAAAACAGTTTAATCTGAGTGAGCATATGCCTAATCACAGGCTGCTTTAAAACAAGTCTCTCTCCTGTAAAGAGATCTCAGGCTCAAAAAGAGAGAGAGACCCCTATTTCAAAACAGAGTATATGCACAGCTACTGTTTTATCCTATAAACGTCCGGAGAGCGGCTAATGTGACGATTTTCAGTCCCACTTTATATTAAGTGTTGCTTATACCTGTGAACTTACATGTGTAAGCAGTATGTAACTACAGCGGTTACATAACTATACACTGCTACATAATATTTACTAGTGTAATACTGGTGTAACTACATGCGT
The DNA here is from genome assembly GCF_903798145.1 of Danio aesculapii. NCBI lineage: Eukaryota > Metazoa > Chordata > Actinopteri > Cypriniformes > Danionidae > Danio > Danio aesculapii. The sequence continues at coordinate 692,813 of NC_079445.1, read as the reverse complement.
AACAACACACTGGACATTGGTAACAATGCTAAAAAAGTACACATCTGTAGCAAGATTTAGATAAGTGCTTTGTGTAACAGCAATATGTGCAGGTGTTTACCCACTTCCACATCTGTTTGCATACCATGTACTTCTGAACACTGTATTAGAATAAGAATGGTAGAACTAAAGGCTCGTACACACCAGGACGCTTTTCATCAGCGTTTTTCAAGACGTTTTTCCGGATTCAAACCCAGGCATCGAGCAGAAGAGTCTGCAAAATCACTCCTTGACATTAGCTGGCGCTACACAACTTTAAGCTTCAGACACCCGCTTGTAACACAGAAGAAGACAAAGTTGACACGCTTGTTGTTATGGATGGTTCAAGCAGCAGCTCTAGCGATGAAGAAATGATTATGGTTCAGCAAAGCCATAAGCAGCTCCACGTTCATATCGCCTCTGGGCATCTTCTTCAATGTGCGCTCTTATTGACAGTTTTGCTCTTGAGCGCCTCCAAGTGCTGTTTACTGTAACTTCAGCAGCTCCGTGCACGTGAACAAAAGTGCCGATCTGATTGGTGGAGAAGGTTTTGAAGCGGCGTGTAAAAACAAAAGACGAGCAGGAGGCGTTTCTTTACAAATGACGCTTTTGCAGATGACGTTCTGCGTGTTGGTGTGCACGATCACATTGACGTCTTATTTAGTCACGAGGAGTTAAACATCGACGGAAAACGCGAGCAAATAACGTCTCGGTGTGCACAGGCCTTAACGCTGCATTAGACCTTGTGATACCAGTGTAATTACAGGGTAAATCCTCAGGAACTGTCCGCTCAATATAAAGCGTAAAATGGTCACGAATTACAGTGTAATATATAACACCTACGCCTTTGTGCAACTGTTTAACAGCAAACGTCTGACAAAAAAAGTATAAGTGTATATAGAAACATCCAAATGCCTTATGTTTACATGTTGTTTTAAGGTAAACCGTTAAACCACATCAGTAATTCACATTACAGGGGAAGTTATCTAAGATTGTGTTATTAATGTCCTGTTACACATTTAAAGTAACATTATTATTCAGTGTGTTGTTACGTGTGTGTAGATACACCAGTGTTTCACAAGTAAATACTATGCTGCAGTGTGTACATACACTGTAGTTACATACTACTTGCACATCTAGTTACTGTGTAAGTTCACAGGTATAAGCGACACTTAATATAAAGCCTGACCCTATTTTCAATTGTACACAGTTGCTTTTACAGCGTGGATGTTGTAACGCAATTAAAATATAATCAGTTAAATAGACTTCAGCGTTTATTTAGTTGTTCAAGAGTAAAACGAGATGAAATATTCATTTACACACCGTAAGGATCAAAATACTGGAGTGAAATAAATGTTTCTATTGAAAGACATGGTGTGGGACAATGTAATGCAGTGCTTCTTGAACATTCTGAGACCCGCTTTACATCGTATATCAATCAGGCAGTGAAGATCAGTCAAGAAAACAGACCTTAAACTAGAACCTCTTGAAATTTGAATGGTGAATGTAAATAAATGCAGCGGTGTGTCTCTGTACCTGCTGGCGCTCCACAGGGCTGGCAGTAGGAGAGATGCCCACGCTGCGGCTGGCATCCATGTTTTTGGTCAGTGCGAGCGGCTGGTCCAGGGCCAGGCTAGGCATGTAGAGATGATGCCCACCAACCAGACTCATGCTGGGGGCCGCCATGCGCTCGATGGGGCTGCGGCTGCGCTCCCGGGGGTCTTTGCGGTAGTCCCCGTTGGCAGGCTTTCCTCTGGAAGAGAAACAAAGGAGGGATTGTACTGAGAAGGCATAGGACGATAACCGGTTTAAGGGTTTTTGAAACGTCAAGGTTTTAAAACTGGTAATATTTTCTGTTATACTGTTCCTTTATTAGCCCTATATACACTACCTGACAAAAGTCTTATCACCTATCCAACTTTTATGAACAGCAAATAATAACTGGACTTCTAGTTGATCATTTGGTGTCAGAAGTGGCTTATATAACAAGGTAAAGGCCTCTAGATGAGGCTTATTTGAGCACAATAAAATATGATCATGTCTTGATGTTGAATGATTTGATTAGGACAGTAAGGTCTGACTCTGCTTAGACTAAAGTCTGCTCACTGAACCTTCAATAATGTCCAGTATAGAATATGTGCTCATGCTGCAGTGGAAACAGAATGAATATTGTGTCTGACTCCATCATGAGCTTGGAGGACTGCATCCATACATCTCTGACATGACTCAAATCACTGATTAATAAAGTCATCTGGAATGGTGAAGAAATGCAGGACTCCCAGAGTTCATCAAGATTCTTTGGATTCATCTTCAGCGCCTCCTCCTTCATCTTACCCCAGACATGCTCAATAATGTTCATGTCTGGTGACTGGGCTGGCCAATCCTGGAGCACCTTGGCATTCTTTGCTTTTAGGAGCTTTGATGTGGAGGCTGAAGTATGAGGAGCGCTATCCTGCTGGAGAATTGGCCCTCTCCTGTGGTTTGTAATGTAATGGGCAGCACAAATGTCTTGATACCTCAGGCTGTTGATGTTGATCATCCACTCTGCAGATCTCTCCATACTGAATATAACCCCAAACCATGATTTCTCCTTCACCAAACTTGACTGATTTCTATGAGAATCTTGTGTCCATGTGGGTTCCAGTAGGTCTTCTGCAGTATTGGTGATGATTGGGATGCAGTTCAACAGATGATTGATGGGAAAAATCCACCTTCTGACACTTTTCCAAATGATCAACTAGAAGTCAAGTTATTATTTGCTGCTCTTACAACCGGGATCCACGACAAGACTTTTGTCAGGTAGTGTATACACACACACACACACAAACTATATGTACTCAGCGAGTACACAAACATTTAGTAAATAAAAACTTTTATTTAGGATGTGATTTATAGTTTGACAGCACTCATAACATTAGTTAATAATCTCTTGTTAGTCTGTTTAGCAGAGCCCACACATTACATAGACACTTAATATTACAATGATTAAATATTAAATGATATGCTAAGTGCATTTATAGGTGATACTTACAATTTAAAGTTCAATTAAAGTTATTATAATATCATAAAGTTACATTTATTTTATTTACATAATAAACAGAAAATATATATTAAGTTGAATTGACTCAGTTTTGATCAGCAGGTGTCTTTAGCATGTGCTGTTTCGAACTCTTCAAAATAGCAATTTCAAATCATTTTGTGTTGCTCAGTTGCTTTACAAAGCTTCATTTCTGCCATCACTAGTCACCACTGCTAGTGTTCAAGCATTCATTTAGGCCGTAATCTGCATTGTTTCAAAGACAGTTTTGTTCCATTTGCTCTCACAACTCTACATCAGCTCAGATCGCTGCTTACAAAAGGCCCTTTCCCTCCGCCGACCTCCTTTCCTGTTTTTCTTTTCCCTCTTAAAAGAATAGACACACACACACACACACACACACGCACACGCACACACACACACACACACACACACACACACACACACACACACATGCAGAAAAGCCATCCACCCTTCCGGAAGGATCGCTCTCCTGCTGCCAGCAGTGCGGGGGCCCAGCGAGGGGCCGAAAGCAGCATTGAAAGGGCTTCATCTGTGCTGCGCAGGAAGAGAACAGAACTTAATACCCTTCAGCGGCACAACAGAGCCCAACAACAGCCACTGAAACTATAATCAGCTATTTGAAGGAGATGCTTTCAGTGCACAATCTGTGAGTTTGAGGCACTTCGTCCACCTTCAGGAGGAGAAACGCTAAAGATTTACTACAGTCTCAGCTTAAAATGAAAAACTTTCATTTATCATAAGTTTAAAATTCAGGTAAATAAATAAAACATTGAATTAACAATAATTTAAGTAGAAAACAATGAATTTTCAAACAATATGTCATAAGCACTGAAATACAAATGTAAAACTTCTAATCAATATTGTTAAAAGGATTATGAATGTTTAATTATTCATGTTTCGTCATTACTACTTCTACATTTTACCATTAAACAATAAACAGGGGTCGAGTATGTTGAGCGTTTTCCACCTTCAGGATTTACTCCAGTCTCAGCTGCGATCCTTGTTGAAATCGTCTGTTACTTGGCAACGCAATTGGCAGGAGAAGCATCCGCAAGTAAACGGTTACGTCCACCGGAAATTACTGTCCTCACAACAACTAATGGAAAGCAGTGGAAGGAAATCTGTCTGACTGTCAGAAACTACTCCTTCACAATCGCTTCCTCTGCGAGATCAGCCTTTACCATAAAAACACACACAGTTTACACATTTACTGAAGAAGTTGAGATATAATGACAGCACCACAGATTTATAACGGCTCAAGTAAACAGCAGGCGATTACTGAAAACAAATGTTTTGGGGGTTTTCTGTACGTTTGATCGCTGAGCTGCTTTTTTTTGTGAAACGGCATTATAAAAGTGTTCACACTTCATTCAGTCAGTCAGTTTACACCTTATAAGCTTGATTTTACAGTAGTTTGCTTTTATACCTTCATAGACTACTGTAGTGTTTAATCAGGTCTGCAATCCAGCATTTCCTTTCATTTAAATGTTGGCTTATTGTGAACTTGCTTCATAATTAAGGCCAAACTTTACATTTAAATTAACTAATTAAATCTGAAAAATCAGCTGGGTCAGTTGGCAGTTCTGTGTGGAGTTTGCATGTTCTCCAAACATCCAAAGACCAAAGACATGTGGTACAGGTGACTTGTGTGAGCTAAATTGTCTGTAGTGTATGTGTGTGAATTAAAGTCTATGGGTGTTTCCCAGTGATGGGTTGCAGCTGGAAGGGCATCCGCTGTGTAAAACATATGCTGGATAAGTTGGCGGTTCATTCCGCTGTGGCGACCCCTGATTAATAAAGGGACTAAACTGAAAATAAAATGAATGAATGAATCTGAAAGATCACCCTGCCCTTGAAACACACAGAAATTTTGCAATGAATGCGTTAGACCGTTTGAGCATCGATACAGCAATATGTGTATCGGCAAGTCACAGCGCAGGATTAGATTATTAATTAAAGATTAATAAATAAGAATATTATTATAGTTTAATTAGTTATACCATGGTGACCATGCTGATTTACATTTGATCGTTTAATTTCTGTAGTTGAATACTGTTAGAGACTGCAGTAAACAATAAAGCACCGTTTATTTAGTTTTAATTGTAGCTTATTATTTTTATGCAGATCTACTGTATTAAAAAGGACTTGAGCATCTCAGTCACTCTAAATTAATGAGTTCTTTCTAAATAGAGCTGTTCAAATCAGCTTGTGAAATTATATTCATATCGCAGTAAAACAAAATATCACAATGTCAGATTCATTCAATATCATGCAGCCCAAGATTACGCAACACAAATCAACCAAGAGAGTACTGCATCTTTAGCGTTTTGGACTTTAATAACCTCCTTGTACTGGAGAAAGCCAGACTTATGTATTAGGAGTGACATGGGGTGGGAAGGACGGGTGAGGATCTAAAATTTACATTGTTACCTATTCATTTTATATTGTTTTATGCTGTATATCAGAGTGAATGTCCAAGCATCCACCCTTAAGGTACAAAGCCATTTAAAGTAAATTTATGCACATTTACACAGGCAAATCTAATCATTTCAACTAAAATAAATAAATAAATAAAATCCCCACTACTGGACATTTCCCCCGGCAGCTTTCATGACATGCTCATGTTGGACATGGATTTGTAATCTCTGTGCTTCATGCATTATTACTATCATCAGTAATTTAGCTAATGTGATGCACATTTAAGTCCAGGAGTTCAGACATCATATTTCCAGCAGAAAGGTCAGATCTAAGAGAATATTCAGAGAAACCTGCTGAAAGCCTCTTTAATAAAGATCCTTCAAAAACAAACAGCAGAGTCCCTCTTTTCTTCCTCCAGATCTTTCAGTTCTCTGCTACTCCTCTCAGATGTCAGCTAAAAACCTTCTGGCAATTTTCCTCGAGTGCTTTCAAGAGCATTTGCTTCAGGAAAATATATTTGCCAATTCTGTTTAGGATTATTAAAACCAGCAGCAGCTCTTCAGAGGCTTCAGATTCAGAATTCTGCATGATATTGGAGAAAATTGACAATTGCAATCCTTTTGGTTTGTCTGCAACATGTCTGAATTTAATTTCATTGTTTGAGATTGATTGGGATTATTTTGATTAGGGGAGCATCTGCATAGAGTATAATAATAATCACAGACTAACAAGGAACAAAGATACAGATGAAATGAACCACGTTTAATGTTTTCTCTAGAATCTAACAGTACTGAGGTATAGAAATTCAATAATCATTGGTATAGTCTTCACTCTATTAATAAATACACTCGATCTGTTAAAGCATATAACATGGATTTAAATTAGCTTGAAATCAGTCACAGGTCTTAAAAAAACACACCCAGATTAAAATCTTTCACTCAATTAGGGTCAAATTGAACGCTGACCCCGCAACGCACACGTTCTGAAGTGTGGTGGCTGGTTATTATAATCCTGACTCGACATTGCAGATCTACTAGTGACTGTATTCATACATTAGCTGAAATGATATACCACGCATGTATAAACGTGTTGTAAATCTGTTTTCTGATGTGCTCATGCAACAACGCAAACATTCAAGAACATGGGTTAAAGCAGTGTTTCTCAACCACGTTCCTGAAGGAGCACCATCTCTGCACATTTTCCCTGTCTCCTTAACCAAACACACCAGATTCAGATCATCAGCTCAATAACAGAGACTGAAAGACATGCAATGGCTGTGACAGACAAAGGAGACATCCAAAACATGCAGTGTTGGTGCTCCTTCAGGAACGTGGTTGAGAAACACTAGGTTAAAGCACACTACACAAACACAAGTATGAAAAGCAAACCTGTGATAAGCATAATTCTCAATATCACTGTAAATAATCTGCTCACTTGTGGCACTGTGCAATGTTTACAAGCAAGACCAAAAAAATGACCACAACAGTTGTGATACAATACATTTTTGGATTGGTATTAAAGGTTGTAGTTGTAAATGCCTTTGCAGTGATATATATACACTGATGAACAAGTAAGATTATTTAGATGTGTAAATATATGCTGCTCTTTCCTCTTAAAAACAAAATAAACTGAATAAAAATGAGAAAACAGCGAGCCGGAGAGCATGTGATATAGCCTGTGATACTCTGGTTATGTGAGAGTTTGAATTACAGATTTAGTTCACCCAAAATTTACGCATAATTGATTCTCCAAACCAGATTGTTTTCTGTTTAACACAAATGAAGATTGTTACGGTTGCCGTATATTGTTAGGATTTTTGCCTCCTGTTCTTTTTCTATCTCTCTCTCTTTCTCTCAGCCAGTCATATCCTTTAGGTCCGCCTTCGCGACAGCCGATTGGTTGGGAGACCCGTCACTCATCATTGGGTGACGTGGCGCGATGACATAAAAGGACGCCAGGGAGAGCGCTTTTCCTTTGATCCTGTTTTTTGTGTGTTTTGCAGACATGATTTTGTCATTCGTTGTTTTTGCTTAACTTTCGTTTGGATAACATTATTTATTATTATTTCTGCCCATTTTTGAACTACGTTGTGATTTTTGTACATCTTAGTTTCGATGGTTTGTTTGTTACTTTTGGCCCAGCTCTTTACCTGGCAAAAAAATCAAGAGTTTGTATTAAGAGTTGACTCTGTCCTCAGAGTAAGGTGGATAGGAAGATGTCATACGACTTCCATTCTGCAAACACGTAGTCAATTCATTGTTTAAAACACCAGTAAGAAGTGAACGCCATCTGTGTATTTATATTTTTGTATACTTAGTGTAGTATAGGTAAGATTATGGTGCTTGGCGCTGAAGATTTTTCTGTTCATGCTTCTATAGGTAGGTAAGGGGTTTGTTTATGAGGTAGAATTGTTTTGTTATATTTATTTCTTTGATTTTGGCTTCACTAGCATCCCCTCACTCTATTTTGTTTGATTCTTGGTTTCATTTCCTACTTTATTATTGTAAATATTTCTTATTTTTGTAAATATATTTGGGCATTCTGGTTTCACTATCTTTGTATATTAAATCACTTTTGTTGGCAGTTTGTTGTTTGTCTTGTTGCTTGAACCCAACACTTGTGAAAGTACCACACCGTTTAAATGTTATTACTTTTACCCTAGACTAACGTCAAAGAGGTTGTAACAAGATGTATTAAAGACTGCTGGAAACCTGTAACCATTGACATCCATACTATTTATTTTTACAACTATGGATGTCAATGGTTACAGGTTACTAACATTATTTTAAATATGTCGACAAAACGAAGTCAGTAAATGACTTTTTTTTTCAATTCAATTTATTTGTATAGCGTTTTTACAATGTAAACTGTGACAAAGCAGCTTCACATAGAAGATCACAGTATATTGAAACACTGTCAGTCCAGTTTTCAGTGTTTAAGTTCAGAAGTTAGTTTCATTAATGTTTTAGGATGACTCAGTACAAAATTTCATTAAAAGTGGTTTAAACACTGGTAGTAAAAAGAGTGAAATGTGTAAAAGTAACTGCACTCTCTTAAAAACACTCCCTCTTTAAGTGCTCTGATCAATGAAAGAGCCCATTGTGCATTTCAAGTCAAGGTCTTGGGTTTGGTAAAACAATTAAGTTAAACTAGTTTTCCCACATTAATCTACTTATTCAAATCAAATGTAGAAGAACCACATGCAAACCCTTCCTACTTTCGCATTTATTATAGTTATTATTATTAATAGTTAAACTAAACAACAAATAAATGAGAACGATCATCTTTTACGCTAACAGAGTATGAAATAGGAGTAGAGTGGGCGTTCTGATCCAGACTTTATAGAAGTGATGTGAACTCCGCAAGACTCACTTTAGTCACAGATGCAGGCCAATAAAACCGGGGACATTTTCTCATAATTGCATTTCATAGCTGTGCGGCAAAACCTCACAATCTTGGCAGGAGGGTTTCTCTCTTATTTCTCCTTCAAGTCACTGGACGCTCGCCCACAAAGATACAGGAAACATCTGGGAGAAATCAAGGCGAGGAAGGCAGAACCACAGGATGCAAACAGTGGAAATACTTCATCTGATAGTATTGACGCTGCTCAATATCACACCCATTTACAGCACCAGCAACAAATAATTACAACTTCTGCTTTAAACTTAAACTTTTTTCACTGTGTTAGTGGCTGTTTTTGCCAAATTGACTTCCATTATTAATCTTTTTTTTTTATGGCAAAGCCTATAATATAATATAAGCATATAATCCTGCAGTTTTAATTGTTGCTGGTTTTTTTGTGCGTTTGTAATTTTTACTGTTGATAAATGAGCATAAACGAGCTCGCCCCATTTTGAAAAAGATTTTTTTCCCATTTCTGAGTGAATATGGGTCACATATTTGGGTGCATTTAAGCAGAACAGATGTATTATACTGATATATTTATTCAAATACTAATTTAGTCACCAAACTAACACCAAAACCAATTTTATTTATTTATATTTTTTGTTTCTCTTGATTTTTGCCCTTTTTGATTGTATTTAATATTTTTCCGGAACATAAATTTGGGCTACAAATCTTGGGACCACTATTGTAAATTATTTAGTCAAATTAGCATCAGATTTGGCTTCTGTACCGACTAATCTAATGCTTTCAGGCTTTCAGCTACTACGCCCCTCACTGCTGGAATCAGCTTCCAGAAATGATCAGATGTGCTCCAACATTAGGCAGATTCAAATCAAGACTGAACACACATCTGTTTAGCTGTGCCTGTACTGAATGAGCACTGTGCTACATTCCACAGATCACACTATCATGTTTTTCTCTTCTTTTTCATTCTTTTAAACCACATTTGATCTGTTTTTATGCTTATTTATTTTATTTTTATTTTTTTACCATTCTTATTATTTGTTTTTATTTCTCTTATACTTGTTTCTTTTATTCCTGTTTGTGTAAAGCACTTTGAATTGCCACTGTGTATGAAATGTGCTATAGAAATAAACTTGCCTTGCCTAATGTATACGCACAAACACAATATTGTAAAATATCTCATAGAAAACATTCATTTAAATGAGATCTGTGAGGGGTATACTCAAAGATGCTGATCACTGTACATAAGTAATATAGAAATAATACATTTAAAAATTGCTATATATATATATATATATATATATATATATATATATATATATATATATATATATATATATATATATATATATATATATATATATATATATATATATATATATATAAAATAAAAGAGAAATAAATAACTACTACAATGCCAGATTTTCTTAACATTGAGCAGCTCTAGTTTGTTTATCGCATGAAATATTGAAATGGTTGCATTTCTGTTCATTAATTCATTCATTCCCAGTTGTGCATATAAAATGTGGTTACTGAAATCACATTTTGGCATGTTGATCATTTCAGGCCGTTGTGGTAAAAGCAGCAGCCAAAAAGGTAAATGTCAGCTTCAGAGTTTGGATCCACAAACACACCGTGTGTAATCAGTTTAAAGCAATTGGCTAACTTAACACTGCACTACTTTGACAAACTACAATCCAAACACAAACGAGCCGCTCCTGTGTGTGTTTATATAGAAAAGTTAGCAGAAAAACATTATTTCATAAACCCTAACCACGCTGGCGGTGCCTTTATTTGGCTGGCCGTGGATGCATGAGAAAGACGCAGATTCCAAGTTCCCAGCAGAAAGACACACAGGCCGCCGTGGATTATTCCCAGATCCAGGAGAACCTAGCAAATCAGACGGCTTTCCTTTAGGCCTGTGCGATATTGAAGAAAAATGCAACATGCAATATTCAGTATGTGATTCAATATTTTGTTATAGGGCCACGCAGAATCTGCCAACGTGTTTATTATTTCTATTTTTATTATTAATTAATCAAGGTTTTGAATTTAGGACAAATCGCCTAGCCCTAGTAGAAGTTAGTAGCTAGTAGTAGTAGATAGAAGTAGTAGTAGATAGTAGTAGTAGTAGATAGTAGAAGTAGTAGTAGTAGTAGTTAGTAGTATGCATATTGCCATATATTTGCAACATCATGATTATTTTGATATACCTCACAGCGCTACACTTCTTGCACATGTCTATACCGGAACACATAAATAAAAGTATGGAATTTGGAAGTTGCATTTATGATCTCAATTGCTGAAGTGTGGACACTTTGGAAGAAAGATGTTATTTTCAGTCACTTAGTGCACTAGAGGGACTCCAGTGGGACAAGCCGAAGCAAGCAGTGGGCTGACCGGATAAGAGGCCCTTTGTTTTCATGGAAGCAGAGAAAATGGCCCCCACCCTGACTCCAAGCCCACTCCACAACAATATGTCTGCCTGAGTTTCTGTGTTTATGAGTCTTTCGTGGGTTGATTCACTGCTGCTAATGAACAGTCTTATCTCTCTGCGTTCAAACTGTTTAGTCTGGCACTGGCAGAGAAGAGCAGACTGAAACATACAATAACAAACACATGGACAGAGTACATACGAAAACACTACAGATTAAAAAAGCATAATCTATGACTAGGGTACGACAGAATCTGTGGACTGTTTTTGCCATCAAAAAAAAACAAAAAAACATCTAAAAGAAATCGATAAATCAAATTATGTGGAATGATTTTGGGAGTAAATATCAATAGTATAGTAAAAGGTACAAATAAAAATTACTTTTTAAACTTTTATTTAAGGATTTTTTTGCTATTTGTGTGTCAAACGTTTTAAATAAATAATTTTGTAAGTACAATAACTTAAAACTTAACATTAAATTAAAAAACTAAAACTTTTAACTTTACAATGCAAATCCGATTCCATCCACTTGTTTGACAATTGTCTCTCATAAAATAAATAAACGAAAATATGACTTTACAAACTGTACTGTAAATAAATCAGTGTTCAGCATAAATGAGTTTAACCCCCCACAAACCTCTCTTTTACAGTAATATTTCCTACAGGATGCTTTACAGTAATTTATATTTGTGCATGTACATTAGACTACAGAACAAAAATTACTACATCCAAATTAATATGTTGGGGGAAAATATTCAATAAAATTGTAAGAAACAGTGAAAAATGCAATAACTTGAATTAATTTAAATGTACTAATCTTTCCATTTCTAATATGTTCAGTTACCAAAGTCTTATTTTAATAAATATAACCAATTTAACAAAATGTATATAGTCGAATAAAACTGCTTTACTTAAATGCACCAAAATATACTCACTGAGAAATTAATCAAAGTGATTTTCAAAAGTGTGTGCACTCTAATGATGCGCACTGTAAACATTTGTACATTAATCAATGTAATATTACTGAAGCGAACATCAGAACTGAATGAATATAGTCTGACACACAAATAAATACTCAATGATGAGTTAAAAATCTGCAGATTTCTGTGTGTGCCTGCTAGGGCTGCACAATATATAATTTCAGCAACAATACTGCTGTGTGCGTATCTGCAATAGTTACATCGCCGTATGTGCAATGTTAAGTCGGGGTTATAATTATGATTTAAACCTTTTGGGCATAAGAAATCTTCAAATTTGTAGCTTCAACAAAGATTAATTGTATTTATTCATACAAAATATTAAATAAAATTGTAAGAAACAGTGAAAAATGCAATAACTTGAATTAATTTAAATGTACTAATCTTTCTATTTCTAAGATGTTCAGTGACCAAACCCTTATTTTAATGAATATAACCGATTTAATATGACCAAATGTATATAGTTTAATAAAACTGCTTTACTTAAATGCACCAAAATATACTGTCTACATTCACTGAGAAATTAATCAAAGTGATCAACACTTGAAGCAGATTAAAAAAGTTGATCAAAATAAGAATGGGTGCTGATGAATAGTTTTAGGACAACCATGTTTTTTTTTTGTGTTGTTTTGCTCCACTTCAGATGTTGACTATACTGTATACAGTGTCACTTTACATTTGATTATTTCATTGCTGTACTCAATACTGTTAGAAAACAATAAAGCACTATTTCACTTGCCTGTGTGTGTTTGCTCTAATGCATTATTGTATGCTTGTCATTTCTCTTTTTATGCATATACACACCAGATCAATGTAAAATTAGGCCTTCTTCTCAAGTAGAGTGGTGAATGATCCCGGGAGCTTATATATTCAAATCACAATATATAAATCGCAGAAATATAAAATATCACAATGTCCGTTTTTGGCAATATCGTGCAGGCTTTATCAGAACTCTAAACACTCACTGGCAGCATTTTGTGGCAGAAATGTTTAAAATAACTTCTGGCTGGACAAAAGCTCATGTTGAGGAGTAGATCAGGAAGAGTTTTCCCAGCCCCCACTCGCTCTTTCCCTTCTTTAGGAAAACCTGAGCCTGTGGTGTCCGGTTTCAGCCGCAAACTCCCAACAAAAACAATCCGGAGCAGCTCTTTCACCTCCGTCCTGAGCAACATTACAGGGAACACAGAGGCCAATTCATGCATTTATACACGTAGCATTAGTATAGTAAATGCTGGATCCTCCTCAATTGTAAGACTAATGACTAAATGTATGCTTGACAAACAAGAAATGGTCTGTGTCTAAAAAACAAACGAATAATGAAACACCACACAGCAATTCAGGGACGCCTTATGATCTCTGAGTAATTCCATCATAACAATTAGTATTTGCTAAGAAACGCCACAGAATTTAGGTGAATTTTTAAGAAATAAATCAAAAATAGGACCGTAAAATTACTCATTGCTAGTTTCGTTAAATACAAAGGTTTAAAACTTAAATTGATTGACATTATATATATATATATATATATATAATTGATCAATTTAACTTTGATTTTGGCCTCCAGTGACTATGAAAATACAATAAGTTGAGAAAAACAATTGCATCATTTGATTATAGAATGAAAATGTGTAATAGTAAAATGGATGCGTACGGCTCTTAAAGTGACAGTGCACTATTGTCCTGCAGCTGCTTTTAGGTGTGAACTCAGTGATACACCCTCTCATTTATTTAATATAATAAGATGTTGCAAACAAAGTGTTAATATTGGGAAAAAGAGCAGTCCCTTATGAAAGTACAGTTTGACCTAAAGCCAGATCAGGTCCTGCTGGTGCTGAGAGCTGCAGAAGGAAATCTTTCAATCTGGCAACAAGTTCTGACGGGTTGCCAAGATGAGGACGAAGATCAAATAATATTTGTGTATCTGAGAGCATTAGCAAATCTATTCAGATGAAGTTTAAAATGCAGACAGAAGGTCAAAGCCCTTAACATTGGAGTCTAATCACAATATAATTATAATCACAATACTGTAAAATGCAACTTTTATACTGCAAAGGTTGATTAAACTGCAGTCATGTGACAACAGTGAATCAGTTTGCTGCTGAAATGTTTTTTTCTGCATTGGGATGACCTATTTTTATATAATGTAGACATTTTTATGTAGTCCTAATGCACACATCTGCTTTTAAATAGCACGTTTAGTAATATTCGTCAGTATTTACATGCACAATTTATTGCAGAAATTAATTATGGCTCATTTAAACTAGTTAAGTGATGAATAAAAAATAAAAAAGCTTTGCACATACGGTCAACCTGATTGATTCTAATTATTTAGGTGACTGATAAAATAATTAACCGCTAAAACTGAGATTGAATGATTATGATTTTATTTTGTGTGGCCGAGTGTTTGATTTAGGAAGATTGTTATTATTAATTTTACAACACTAATATTGTGCTGATACGATATAATGCTTCACTGATAGACGTTCAATAAAGAATATAAGGAGCTTTGAAAAAAACATTTCGATCACAATACTGGTCTAAAGAAAAGGTCAGATTATTTGGTGACTATTTTAAAGATAAAATTCTGACTATTAATAAACGATTAACTATGAATTTTAGCTCAATCAAATATGAATTAGCTGCTTATTGGAAGTTATTTAAGTAGTGGTTGGGTTTAGGATTTGGGGTAGCATTAGGAATGTAAAATAAGATCACACTTTATAAGTACTACTAAAAGGTTATCATCTTAATACACAGTAAACACAATTTATTCATGTTGTCTCAAACAAATATAAGTGGATTTAACATTCTTGAAACACAAATCTCAAGCAGGAGATGCGTCACTATTGCTAAACTTCCTTGTCAAAGTTAACTGACCAGTGTTTTAAACTCAAGTGTTATACACGCTTAAATCACAAATCTCCACTGCACAAAACCTTCATAATGACAAGCCTAGATATTATTATTCTAATAGAAAAGCTCAAGAATTATGTTTCAGCTCATTTTAATTAAGTATGAACAAGCAGCAGTAATATTTATTGAGTGCAGGCAGTAGGGTTGCACAATATATGGTTTCAGCATCGATATCGTATGTGATCATTTGCAATAGCGTAGGATATGCAATGTTAAGCCTGTATTAAAATGTATCATTTGCATGTGTTTTTGAGGCCTGTGCTGATTTTAAAAGCTTTCAGACATGAGAAACTGTAGCATTGAAATATATTTAGTATTTATATACAGTACATGAATACTGTTAGACTCATATTTCTCTTTATTTTATTTTTCTATGCTTGTGGATTGTTTATTAGATTTTATGCAGATGCTCTTTCCTACAGAATCAACCCGATTGATCTGAAATTATAAATTCTTTCCAACATAGAGATATTCAAGTCATCTGGTAAAATTATCTTCATATCGCAATATATAATCGCAGAACAACTAAATATAGCATTGCCTGATTTTTCCACTATTGTGCAGGCACAGTAGGCAGGTAATAAAGTCACAAAGTCAGTGAGAATTGGTGCCTTAGGACTATCTCCTAAAATCAATTCACCCCTAAATCACACTACACTCGCCATGATAACAGGCGGTCTGAACTTCTGTTGTTCTCTTGCTTTTGGGTCCTAATTTACCAAGCAAACTAGTGGTCGTAAATAATCCGAGCTCCAGTGTGTCTTTGCCTGCTGAACAGCACATCTCGTGTCTTCTGAGCGGGGCAGGAATGCTGGGAATGCTCAACGCTCTGCCACGAGGGCACGGACAGGCTCTACACACAGCCCATGTGCTCCGCTCACTGCACCAGAATGCCAGGAATTCCTTCAGCACATTCCCAAACATTCCCGACGCTCTTTCTGCAGAAACACCATCTGCACAGTCCTCATCTAAAGCGGCAGGTCACCCTAAATACACTACTGCATTGTGTGTGGGAGAGGGAGATTTATTTCACATTGTTGTAAAGAAGTGAAAAGAAAGATAGAAAAGAGACACACCACTGTCATCTCTGATTGTGTTTTCTCATTTACACCCTAAAGAAATCAAGAATACTGAATATATATATTTAGAAACGCATGAATTCCTCAAGCTAAATGCACAATTTCTTTAAATTGTAAAAATGCATGCACACCAAATATAGCATGTCGGCTCAAAGAAAGAAGAAATAATCAAATAAACAACTTGCGTTAAGTTACAAGTAAAAGTTACAGATACGACAATAAAATAAGATTATATTACTATATATTCAGAGATAAATACAAGGTGTTTGGGGATCTTTCAGTTTGTTTCTAAAATGCGGCTGGAAATGTGTTATACTGTAAAATGCAACTTTTATACTGCAAATGTTGATTAAACTGCAGTCATGTGACAACAGTGAATCAGTTTGCAGCTGAAATGTTTTTTTCTGCATTGGGATGACCTATTTTTATATAAGGTAGACATTTTTATGTAGTCCTAATGCACACATCTGCTTTTAAATAGCACGTTTAGTAATATTCGTCAGTATTTACATGCACAATTTATTGCAGAAATGAATTATGGCTCATTTAAACTAGTTAAGTGATCAATAAAAATAAAAAAATATACTAAATATTTAGAGATAAATACAAGGTGTTTGGGGATCTTTCAGTTTGTTTCTAAAATGCAGCTGGAAATGTGTTTGATGAACAGGAAGGTCCTAATGTATATTAATATATTAAAGTCTTTTTGTTGTTTTATTTTAATTTTTCTTCCATTTTTGCTCTTTCTCTGTGGTGAACTGAATGTTAAAATGCATCAAAAATCTATACAAAACTTTAATAGTAATCATTTACTCCACTTCTACACCTGTTTGAGTTATATACACAAAGGAATATATTTTGAAGAATGTTGCCAATGACTTCAATTGTAGATTGTTTTCCCCATACTATTGATGTCCAAGGCTAGCAGTTTCAAACATTCTTCAAAGCATCTTTAATGTTGAGGAGAAGAAACAAACTCAGACTTGAAACCAGCCGTTTTAAATACTATTGTGTGAACTATGCAGGCACGGGATGAGAACTGGTTTCAAAGAACAGAAAGATCTCCGAAGATGCCTTTTCAGTCCATGATTTAGTTGAACTATTCAGCCTGACATGTTTACTGCTCCAGAATATTATAAATGTTTCTTAAAATAAAATATATTGTGTTCAATGGGGGAAAAAGTTGTTGTTTTTGCACCCAGACATTTAAGAACATATTTTAGAGCCCTAATCACAATACTGTAATAATTATTCAAGATAATCATACAGTCAGAATCTTATGCGTAGAACTCTTCATTTAAGCGGACTGAAAGACTTTCTAAAGCAGATTTGGGTGTAGGTGGAGAGGACACTGAATGAGACGCATGATAGTAATTGGTTCCACTTACAGCTGTGCGGCGAACAGGCGGCTCATCTTGGCCACATGCTCGCTGTTGCAGTCGATGTCGTCGTCTGCTTGGTCCGCGCTGTGTTTCCTCTTGCTGGGGCTGATAGGAGGAGGGCCGGTCCGGTGGTTGCTAACTGCAGACGACAGAGACTGCATTCTGGACTCGCCTCTCAGAGCCGCCTCTCCTACACAAAACACAATAAAGCCTCCATGAATACAACTCTTACTGTATATTAGGCATGGGATGATAACCGGTTTCAAGGTTTAGATCGGTTTTGGAAAAGTCAAGGTTTTAAAACGGCAAACATTTTCTCTTTTAGCGTTCCTGTGGTATTTGTGTTTTGTTTTTGTGTTTTTAAGGCAACAGTATCTCCAGCAGAAAAGGAGCATCTACATCAAAAGCTACGCTATTCAGCAAACATCTGAAAAATAATTTGCTTATTAACCAACATCCAATCATACTATAGACCTGAACAGTGCAGTGGCTTCACTTTATGTCCACAGAAGAGAACGATCTCCAAAGATGCCTGTTCAAGTAAAGAAATCTGTGTTTTTGACACTAATGAAGACAGCAGAAGTTAATCATTTAGTTTAATTATTCAGCCTGACATGTTTACTGCTCCAAACTATTATAAAAGTTCCTTCAAATAAAATATATTGTGTTCAATGGGAACAAAGTAGTTTACACAGATATTAACATATTTTAGAGCAGTAATAACAATACTGTGATTTGTCATCCAAGGTTATAATACCATCAGGATCTTATACCAGCTCATGCCTAGAATTCTCCCATTAAGCAGACTGAAAGCCTTCAAGCTCTTCTGATTGGCCCACTGCTCTAGAACTGAGTGTGAATGGATTGGTTAATATCAGCTGTCAATCACTTCCTTTCTGCCTTCAGATGATGGTGAGCTACAACCGTGAAACTGTAAAGCGCTGAAGATGAGAGAATGACAATAACACTGACAGATTTTATTTAAGAAATCACCTAAAGTTACTAATAATGGCTCATCCTATTAGTGATCATGTGATGAATGTTAATCCACCTATTACACTTTTCGAAGAGTGGATAAAACACTTCCATTG
Source organism: Danio aesculapii (assembly GCF_903798145.1). Taxonomy (NCBI): domain Eukaryota; kingdom Metazoa; phylum Chordata; class Actinopteri; order Cypriniformes; family Danionidae; genus Danio; species Danio aesculapii. Next base: position 674,071 of record NC_079445.1, on the reverse strand, counting down.
GGTTAAAGTCTGCTATGAAAATTACTAAAGTCATTCACTGTGAAGCTTGTGGGATGGAGTTTGCAGGTAACCGCGTTTGCCACTGAATCTACACATTATAAGAGCGAGATGTTTTAGACCTTCATTTGATTATCAAGATGCTGTCAGCAGCACAAGTGGCAGCTATATGTAAAATTTAACACCAAGTACACCATCGCAGAAGGAAAACATTCACTGAGATTAAACTCATATTGCAGCTCATGAAAAGACCGGTATTGCTATTAAGATGACGTGTGCAAGTAATAAGTTACACATCAATATCATCTGTGCAATATCAGACGGCATGCGTGAGAATAGCAGTTATTATCGTGAATTCCTTCATCATAGTTCATCTTTCACGTCAAGCAGGGGCCGGTGGACACATTAAGGTGCTCCGATCGCTCAGTCAGCGATCACAATCGGCCGATAATCACTTGAGGGAGTTTGATCGGCGGTCTCCATCCAGAAGGGCTGATCAGATGATGCAAAACTCATTTGATTTTCACAGGTTGTGTGAAACGTGCCCTCTGTGCTTATGCAACTGCCTCAATCGATGCTTTCTCTGCAAAAATGCTTTTCTTACATAAAAGTTGTCTCGTTTCTAGTCTAAATATCTAAATTCTTTAACCAAGAAGCACTCTTGTTTTCAGAAATAATGTCAGAAAGTGTTTGTTTTTTTCTTTAAAACAAGCAAATAAATCTGCCAAATGGTAAATAATTCAATCCTCATTTTCGCTTTGAAAGATTATTTTGCTTCCTCCACTCAAATTATTTAGATTATTTTTAAGAAAAACTCACTTAATTGTGACTTATTATTTCTGAAAGCAAACCAGTATTTTTTTACTTGTCTAGAAAATGCTTTTTGATTTAATATTTTAAGATATTTGGACTACAAACAAGATAAACTCTAAATAAGACGAGTGTTTTTTGCAGCGTTGTAAATTCCTTCAATCTTTACCTCATGTCTGCAATCAAACATTCGACAGGTCATTAGACTGCACTACAAGCCTCTTATCTACTACATATGAGCACAGTTAACGCAATAAGCCTCTCGAAGTGTCATTACAACACAGTGCTAAAAGATTCCTCCGTATACTCAGTCATATGAGCTACTGTACAAGGGCAGCGGGTACATTTACAAGCCACTGTGTAGGAGTTAGGCCGGAAAATTACAACTGGCACGCACTCTCCAGTGGGACTTTCCACTTGGGGATGAGCTTCAGTAAGCCTGGGAAACTTTATAAGAACCATTTATTACTCCAAACCTGGATTTCACAGTTATTTACAGAGTAAAATGATCAATAGAGAGGGTAAAATAAATAAATCACCCAACCAGGTGTCCTCTCTCACACTGGAGCCTCAGAAAATAACCCATGCATACATTCACTGGAGTAAACCAATGATAAAGCTCCGAGGTGCTTCCCAAAACAAGCGGCCTATTTTCCCGACTGGCATGTTTCAGCTCGTCTGTCAGCGCGCCATGGCAACGGCGCTGACATCATTGTTTTTGGCAGGACTGGAGCTGCTAATAGAGAAAAGGCTGTGCGCAGTAAACGTCCAGACACATGATAGCGTATCTGTGCTGGAGAGGGCTGCCCTCCACTATTGTCAAAGTTATTGGAGATTCATTTATTATCAATAAAGCACAGCAATCGGAGTCAAATGATGAACTAGACACTAGGGCTGCACACTATATGGTTTCAGCATCGATATTTCAATGTGATCATTCACAATCGCAGGATATGCAACGTTGCGTATGGATTGTAATTCATCATGTGCATTAAAGGATATAAGAAATTGTAATGTTTGTAACTTGAATCAATTAATTATACTTAACTGTTCATACAACAGAGACTATGCAGTATTATTGTACAGCTGAATACAGTTAGACTACTCCGAAAACAATAAAACACTGTTTATTTCACTTGTATAATTTCTTTATTGTATTTATCCATGCTTTTAGATGGTTTATTATATTTTATGCAGATCCCAAATGATCTTATATGATCAATTCTTTCCATATAGAAACTGTCAAGTCATCTGGTGAAATTGTATTCATATTGCAATGTATGAATCGCAGAATAATACAATTTCACTGTGTTGGATTTTTCCAATATCGGGCAGCCCTACTATACACCAGTGTTTCCCAATCCTGTTCCTGGAGGTAAACCAACAGCACTTTTTTTTCCTAATTAAAAACTCCCGATTCAACCCATCAGAGACTTGAAGATCTGAAATGAACAGGTCAGATAAGAGAGACACCCAAAATGTGAACTGCTGCGCGCCTTCAAAAACATTCAACCGTGGTTTGCACAAATATCAATTAGACAGGGTGTTGTCAACAGCACTCTTTAAACCAGACTTGTTTATATGTTAGGCTTTCTCATGAGGATCTCAGGTCTTTACATTGTAATAAGATCATAAAAGAAGTGATGCAACATAGTCTAGAAAGATTAAGACATCTTTAAATGTTCAAGAAGTGTTTAATTAATGCTTATACTGATTTGCTTGTAGTTACTAGTGAGATTTGGCACTGCAAAAGCACAATACAGTAACAACAACAGAATAAAGACTGTGCTCAGATCAGTGTTCTGTCTAATTCTGATCACAAATGAGCCGAAACTAACGATTACAGGACACATCTGGACTTTAAATGGCTTTACTGTGGCTTTAGGATCAATGAAATGAGTTCTTGGTTAACACTTGTGTAAAATAGTCAGTCTGACCGATCCAAGTTGAGATGACTAAACGTTAGTTTGATTTAACAAATTTAGACAGAAAGATTATTTCCAGTGTGCAAATTAAAATAGTTATTTGAGAATGGCACATGAACAAATAGTATGAGCAATGCTTTGGATAACTCACTGCAAATCTAATAAACGCAGTAAGCAGCTGGTATGGATATGCATTTAAAATTTGCAGCCATATTCTGAATGATTTTGCTTCATGGTTGAACCATTTGCATTCACAGTATTTCCACATTCTCCTAAATAAAAGATGCACATTGATTAAAGTGATCACTTGAACACACAATTAATACAACGTTATGTTACTGGATCCTGCAGTTTTTAGTCTCTCAAGCTGTTTTACATAATCTGAGCTCATTGTGACTCAATGTCTCAGAGGACGCTCATGTTAATTGATTTGCTTGTGGGAAGTGTTCAGTTGAAATGGGACAGAAGTCAATATTTGTCTGTGCAGCTCTGATTTACATGTCTTCCTCTGGAAAAACTAACCTGCAGTATGATTTAGGGACATGACAATGTTTTCACCCAAAAACTGGAATCTTTTTTATGTTTTGGCTGTTCATTTACACAACAACAAACTGAACTTCAGTTTCTTTTTGGGGGCTGAAAACATAAACATAAATCTGAAAACTAGTTACAAAGTGGACGATTTTGAAAACACCAGGAAATGACGATGACTTCCCAAGCGTGCATGATATAATGTTAGATTATTTGATCATTATTAGATTAAAGGCAAGAGCAAACAAACACACAACAATGGCAGTGTATGAGGTAGTGTTTTTGTTGCTCAGGTGTTTGCAAATACTTCAGTAAAAGTGTGGATTACTTCACATTAGCTATCCTAAAAGCAGAAATGCATCTTATACACATGGCAAATTATATTATATATATAAGCATTTCAGCACCAACCTGCACATCGTCACTTCCCTACAGGTACTGTTGACTAACAAGGTGCAGTTCCAAATACAGCGCATCAGGGAAATGTGTAAACATCCCATTTTTGTGTAATTGTGTAAACATGTCATTTTTTAAATGCGAAGGGAAAACTTCTCAGGGTTTGGCTACACTGTTGTGTGTAAATGGAGCCTGATATTGCATACATTAAATTTACTAAACACCATTAGAAAAATACATTCTATATAGTATGAATGTTACTATGTATATATATATATATATATATGGGGGGGGGGGGGGGGTTATGGTGCATGTAGCTTAGTAGATTAGTAGGTGACCATTAACAGATTTCTCAGAGGATGACAAGCTGATAAAACATTGCTGCAACTCTGATACAAGTTTTATTTATGGAGTAAATGACAAAGCACTGCAGTGTTTGGGTGTTCTGTGTTTGTCTGGGATAATTATTATACCAAAATGTGTATATTTTATACAAAGTATGAAGCTGATCGGTCAGTTCTTGTCACAGGCGCTTGCGACAATCTGAAAACTTGAGATGTTTTCAATCGGGTGCGCCTCGAGACATCCATGCACATGCAACGAGCCTCAATTGGAAACTTGCACGTGGAAAAGACACGACATGTGAACAAGCCCGCCATCATTTGCAATCTCCAACAGTTGATTTTTCTTGCACAGAGATGCTGGATTTACCTGATTTATTGACAAATGGGCTGCAGATCCATTCCTTGGCTGTTTGTGAGTCCTTCACTGGGTCTTTTCCCCTTTGCAAAGAAACTTTCCTAAGATGTCTGTTTTAAATTTTGGTGCTCAAATTACCGAGATGTAATCAAGAGAATACGGTCATTTTTCAACATAAAAGATCCATCAGACTCAGATAAAAAATAAAACTGAAATAATTAATGATTTCTTGTGTGGCCCGGTCTCACTTGATGCACAGATCGGTACAGGTCCGTAGCCTGGGGGCTTGGGGACCACTGATATATAGGGATGTATGTGATGTCAGATGAGAAGCTCGTTTTGAGTTTGTTGAGGCAGTTTGATACAGCTCACCAAAGCTAAGTTATTAGGGGAGTTAGTTTTGGCTCCTAAACACCTTTAAGCTGCCATTGGTCTGTGACAAGTACACAATCGGTGGGTGTGTCCTGAAACTGTCTTATTGGTCGTGCT
>NC_079445.1:641724-659224 GCF_903798145.1 Danio aesculapii | reverse complement strand
TGAGCTGGACACATGCCTAAAATAAACCCACTCTCAAGCTGAAAACTAAATCAGAAACTAGAATCAATTCAGTAAGAACAGGACAAACCTTAATGTTTGGTAGTCATTTCTATATGCTCTTAGATTAAGAAACATGCCAGGGTTTTTTTTTTCTTAAAAATGTAAACTTTTTGTATTTATTCGCCTGATTTTCTATTCAAATATGACATTGCTGCATTTTAAGCACTATATTTGCTGGATCAGCTTGTCAGATGGTGATCATAACCACACTTTTTCATGTACCAAAAATATATTACATTTAATTTAGTCAAATTGCTTACCATAACATTTTACTACCAAGTATTTATTTACAAATGTGCATTTAACCGTAGTTTTATATCGCGCTCTTATATGTTAATATTATAAGATTATAGCATTTTAAATAAAAAGAAATTAAAGAAATATGAGAAATACTTATTTTTAAAATACAAATATTATCATCATTCATTAATTCCTTCAGCTTACTATTCCAGCATGTTTTAAGTAGCAAATGCCCTTCCAGCCGCAACCCAGTACTGGGAAACACCCATACGTTTTCACACACATGCTCATACACTTCGGCCAATTTAGTCCAACAATTCCCCTATAGCGCACGTGTTTGGACTGTGGGGGAAACCGGAGCACCTGGAGGAAACCCACACCAACACGGGGAGAACATGCAACTCCACACAGAAAAGCCAACTGACCCAGCCGGGACTCGAACCACTGAGCCACCTTGCCGCCAATTAATTATCATCTTTCATTAACATTTTTAATGAAAATTAATAATAATAATAATAATAATAATAATAATATTAATAATAATAATATTAATAATACTAATAATAGTATTAATAATAATAATAATATTAATAATAATATTAATATTATTAACAATAATAATAACATTAATAATAATAATAATAATAATAATATTAATAATAATAATATTAATAATAATATTGATAATAATAATATTGATAATAATAATATTAATAATAATAATAATAATAATAATAATAATAATAATAATAAATAATGATAATAACAATAATAATAATATTAATAATAATAATAATAATAATAATAATAATAATAATAATAATAATAATAATAACAATAATAATAATAATAATAATAGGCCAGCTCAATTAACTTTCCTCAGTCAGAATTTGGCCATTTTGATAATAAAACAATATATCATGATAGTATCATGACTCAAGCAGCATGATAATATGATTTCGTGGAGTTTCATGGTGATTTCCAGCATTACTAGCAAACATTAGAAAGTTCACAGCTGGTTAACCTTCAACAGAGAGCTGAAGACGTTATTCAAAGCCGCTCCATTGATTTGCATTGAGCTCTGATTACAGCCGGCTCTCCAACGGCTCCATGTGGATTGCAGATCTTTGACATCGGGGTAAAGTTGAATGTATATTCGCAATATTTGCACTTTCTCCTCAATAATATCACTTCAGAAAAGTGTTCTTTGCTAATTCTGAATAGTGAAATCACATTAGCGGCTAATGACTATCAACGTACAGCATTGATCACAGTCAGTTCAATAGGGCTGATGTTGTTTTACAGTAATATTTACATGCCATTTCAGACCCGATATTCAAAGTAGCGTAATAAACAATAAAGCCAAAACACTGAAACTGTTCATTAACAGATATTTGTACAGTGTATGCATGTATGATATACAAAATATGTACAATTTCAGAGAAATGTAATTGTGAATGATTATGTGATTGATCTGTAAGAGTGTGATTTAACAAACAGTGCTTATAAAAGAGTCTTTAAGTAGTTTGTTCAGTAATGCCGGTCAAATGTTCACGTTGTTGAAAGATTATTCTTACACGAGGCTTGCTGTGATTTTCTATGGCTCCTGCGGGCGCCAGATTGGATCCAAATTACACCGATCCCTCAATCTGCCTCTTTGAACATCATGAAAACACACCATCATCAAGCTAATTAGTCTATTTCACAGCCTCTCCGTCTCCGGGATCTGATAAAAACAAGTCGGGTTCATGTCCAAACACATAACCAGCCTCAAGATTATGTCATTTCAGGCTAATAATGAGCTCTTTTTTCTCATGCCATTGATCCCTTAAGAACCAAGTCAAATCCCAGGCTGTAATTTGAGACTGGCGTTATGTAAGCAGCGGATTTACACAAAAGTTCACTCAAAATGGATACATTTACTCAACCTTACAGAAGTGATGGAAGACTGAAATACAAGAGAGAAAGAAAAACAATGAATGAATGAATGAATGCATGCTTTGAGTGGATGGATGGGTGGATGGATGGATGGATAGATAGATTATTGAATGAATGAATGAATGAATGCTTTAAGTGGATGGTTTAATGATGGATAGATTATTGAATGAATGAATGAATGAATGAATGCTTTAAGTGGATGGCTGGATGAATGAATGAATGAATGAATGCTTTGAGTGGATGGGTGGATGGATGGATGAATAAATGAATGAACGTTTTGAGTGGATGGATGAATGGATGAATGAATGAATGCTTTGAGTGGATAGGGTGGATGGATGAATGAATGCTTAGAGTGGATGGATGGGTGGATGAATGAATGAATGCTTTGAGTGGATGATTGGATGGATTAATGAATAAATGCTTTGAGTGGATGGGTGGATGGATAAATGGGTGAATAAATGAATGCTTTGAGTGGATGGTTGGATGGATGGGTGGATGAATGGGTGGATGAATGAATGAATGTTTGAGTGGATGGTTGGATGGATTAATGAATAAATGCTTTAAGTGGATGGGTGGATGGATGAATGAATGCTTTAAGTGGATGGATGTGTGGAAGGATGGATGGATGAATTAATGAATTAATGCTTTGAGTAGATGGGTGGATGGATGGATAAATGAATGAATGCTTGGAGTGGATGGGTGGGTGAATGGATGAATGAATGAACGAACGCTTTGAGTGGATGGGTGGATGGATGAATGAATGAATGGATGAATGAATGCTTTGAGTAGATGGTGGATGAGTGAATGGATTAATGAATGAATGAATGCTTTGAGTGGATGGGTGGATGGATGAATGAATGAATGCTTTGAGTGGATGGGTGGATGGATGAATGAATGATTTGAGTGGATGGGTGGATGGATGAATGAATGAATGCTTTGAGTGGACGGGTGGATGGATGAATGAATGAATGCTTTAAGTGGATGGGTGGATGAATGAATGAACGCTTTGAGTGTATGGGTGGATGGATGAATGGATGAATGAATGAATGAATGCTTTGAGTGGATGGGTGGATGGATGAATAAATGAATGCTTTGAGTGGATGGGTGCATTGGGTGTATGGATTGATGGATGGATGGAATGGGTGCATTGGATGTATGGATGGATGAGTGGATGGGTGGATGGATGGATGGATGGGTGAACTGGGTGGATGGTTCCACTGGGTGGATGGATGGATGGATGGATGGATGCACTGAGTGGATAGATGGGTGGATGGATGAATACTATAGTAACCAGCCATACTATAGTAAAGTGTATTATATTGTGTACTGTAGTGTAGTATTTACACCTCAATGAATGCTACATCAACAGTATTAACTGATGAACTGTAATAAATACTGTAGTAAATTACTACAGTAAACTATATATATAGTTGTGTAAAACTTAATAATGTGTTTGTTTGTTTAGTTGTTGAAGCAGCTATAACATTACCTCAACACATTAATTCAGGTTCCCTTTAGCATAGTTCAAAAACACTGCATTTACTATACATGACTATAGTATTGTTTTACATTAGCCATTAACGTTTCAATGCGGTGAATGATCGTAATCTGTTAAACCTGAATGATCTTCTCCTTTAAGAGTGGTTAATAACCGCTCGACCTGACAGATTATAGCCTACATAGGTGTCAGGGAGGGTTTCTAGGGGACGCTGCATTGTTGTGGTTGTTTTGGAAAAGAAAGCGGATCCGGGAGTGTGTGGATCAGCGCTACAGTGAACAACAGAAGGAGCACTTAAAGTATGAACACTACACTGACAACACGATACTGCTGTGAAGATGCTCACTATAAAGGAAACACGAGTCGTTCAGGTGTGATCCTCCTCATGAAGACTGAAAACACTGAGGGAACTCAATACTCACGTGTAGTGAACCACTGTTAGGCATTACGTAACAGTAGTGGAGTTATTTAACACTGTATCAGGACAAGATCTATCTATCCATCCATCATCTGTCTGTTTTCCCGTCAATCCATCCATCCATCCATCCATCCATCCATCCATCCATCCATCTATTTATCTGTCTGTTTTCCCGTCAATCCATCCATCCATCCATCCATCTATTTATCTGTCTGTTTTCCCGTCAATCCATCCATCCATCTATTTATCTGTCTATCTTTCCATCCATTAAGTCAACCATCTATTTATCCATCTGGATGTTTTTTTTATCTATCCATCCATCAATCCATCCATTTGTCTGTCCAATCATCCAATTATTCCTCAATCAATCTGTCTATCTATCTATCCATCTGTTTATTCAACAATCTGTTTATCCATCTGTCTATCTGTCCGTCCATCCATCTATTGATCCATCTGTCTGTCTGTCTATCTATCAGTCCATCTTTCTGTTTTCTCTATCAATCTTTCCATCTACTAATACATCTACCCATCCATCCATCTATTTATCTATCCATCTATCTATCCATCCATCTATTTATCTGTCTTTCTTTCTATCCATCTGTTTATTCAACAATCTGTTTATCCATCTGTCTATCTGTCTGTCCGTCCATCCATCTATTGATCCATCCATCTATTATTCCATCCGTCTGTCTGTCTATCTATCTGTCCATCTTTCTGTTTTCTCTATTAATCTTTCCATCTACCAATACACCTACCCATCCATCCATCTATTTATCCATCTTTATGTCTTTCTTTCTATCCATCTGTCTATCCATCATCCATCTCACCATCCGTCCATCCATCCATCCATTTATTCAGCCATCTGTTTATCCATCGGTCTATCTGTCAATCCATTTATCCATCTGTCGGTTTGTCCGCCTGTCCATCTATCGGTCCATTCATCCGGCTATTGATCCATCCATCCATCCATCCATCTACCTATCTATACATTTAAAGACCTATTTTTATAGGTCATAATATATGTCATGTGCAAAAGTAATAACCCACAGCAACCCTCCTCCCTCCAGTGTTTTTCCAGTCAGTATTTCAGTGAGTGCCCTCCACACTAAAGGGGTTTCCACATGAAAGAAATGAGACTTTATATATATATATATATATATTTACTAAAATATTATATTATATTATATTATATTATATTATATTATATTATATTACATTATATTATATTATATTATAGGCTGCTTCTGTCCTCCTATATAGACTCAGAAACCTACATACAGGGTCATTATTGCTATATGTTCTTGTTTTGTTTCTCTTTCATTTTTTACTATCAAAGTCTAGATCATTTTTTTACATCCCTATAAAATTCCATTATTTTTCTAAATCAGGAATGCTAACTTTTTCACAGGACTTTATGTAGTGATTCAGATAAAAAAACAAGACTCAATGCCAAACTCCAATAAGGAAGAGGAAACTAAAGAACAGCTCTGCACAGCATCTTCAGTTCAAATAGAGTCTAAATGATTTGTGCAGTCGTGACTGAATGTTTGTGCAGCTGAAAGCTCCGCTTGTTTACTCGAGGGCCAGTAAATAAAATGAAAAGGGAACAGATGTTTTCTACACAAACAAAACAAAACAAAACTGAATAAACAGGCAAGTTCACACTCAAGATCGGATTCAGTTCAAACTCTTGAAAATAAAGGTCACAACACAATAAATCATCTTACAGATTTGGAGACTCTATGTGAAATTATTATTTGCCCCTGAATAATTGTAATTATTTTATTTTACTTTACTTTTATTATTTTTACTTGTACTCTGAAGAAAGTCAGAAGAATTATTTTAGGCTGGAACAAAAATTTAAGTATATGTAATCCATCCAGCCATCCGCCCATCCGTCCATCCATCCGTCTATCCATCTGTTCATCCATCCATCCATTTATACATCAATCCACCCAACCACATCCATCCATCCATCCATCCATCCATCCATCCATCCATCCAATTATCTGTCTATCCATCTATCCATCAAAGAAAGTATAATTTCTTTTAGTTTGACTGGAATAAAAAAGATTTATATATATAACATGCAATTTTACAATTTAAAACTCGCAGTTTTATATCATATATATATAGATATATTGTCCTTGAAGTCCCTGATGGACTATTAATTAAATTTAATTATTTGATTAATTTAGTATTCAACTGTATCTTTTAAAGACTGAAGATAAAGAAAAGCGTCATTCTTTCATGATCCTGGAGAAACAACAGCTAATATCCTGAAGCATGATTGCTGGTTAAACACAGTTAACAAGTCATCTATTACAGCTCTTTCTGTGTGTTAAAGCACAAATCACCTCTCTGTGAGAGCCACTGTTTGTTCACCAGACTCAGTGAAGGAAACCTGTTATGATCACTAATAAAGACTCTTATAAGACTCTAAAGAGCATATAGAGTTCAATTATTATTATTAATTATTAATTATTATTATTATCATTATTATTATCATTATTTATTATTATTATCATTCATATTATTATTATTATCATCATCATCATCATCATCATCATCATTATTATTATTATTATTACTATTATTATTATTATTATTATTATTATTAATAATAATTATTATTTTTATCATTATTATTATTATTATCATTATTATTAATATTATATTTTTTAAATATTTCCCAAGTGCTGTTTAATGGATAAAAACAACATTTGATTAAACCTAATCATTTTAAGAACTAATTTTCATTCCTTCATTTTCCTTCAGCTTAGTCCCTTTATTCGTCAAGAGTCACCACGGCGAAATGAACTGCCAACTATTCCAGCGTGCTTTTTACGCAGCGGATGCCCTTTTAGCTGCAACCCAGTACTGGGAAACACACATACACACTCATTCACACACACACTCAACACTACGGCCAGTTTAGTTAATCAATTCCCCTATAGCGCATGTGTTTGGACTCTGGAAAAAACCGGAGCACCCTGAGGAAACCCACGCCAACACGGGGAGAACATGCAAACTCCACACAGAAACACCAACTGACCCAGCTGGAACTCGAACCAGTGACCTTCTTGCTGTGAGGCAACAGTGCTAACCACTGAGCCACTGTGCTGCCAAGAACTAATTTCTAATAACTAATATATTTTGTCCTTGCAATGACGACAGTATCTATTTTTCTATTTGATACTAGAATTCAGCTTGTGTATATAATATTGTATAAAATTAAACATGAACAGGATGATGTGATGTGATGAGATGATTGACAGGTTCGTAACCAAGCAACAGAACGCTCCGTTAATCTCTGTTAATAGATCTCAAAGCTCACACTCTTCTGTTAGACAGGTAAAAACATGAACGTTGTCTTCACAGATAAACTACGTTGTTGGACGTAGTGTAGGTAGGTGAACTGGAAACGCTGATGATTGTTGCTAAGGCAGTCACTGTGGAATCCATGTAACATTAACAGATCCTTACTCTCATGACTCAAGCCAAAATCAGGGCAGACAGCAGATCCTTCAGTCCAACAAAAGAGCAGGAGAGTAATTATTGACTGGCCTGCGAGGCGTCCGAGTGTTTGAGCATTCCTCAGAACAATAACACACAAATATCAATCTTACATGAGAGGGAAAGAAAAGCGGTCGCAGGATTCAAAGGTCAGCTTCCTGTTTGGATCCTGTTTGGGCTGCAGGTGTGAGAATATCAATGGCAGCAGAGCAGAGCCAGCACAAACACATAAAACATACATACATACATACATACATACATACATACATACATACATACATACATACATACATATATATATATATATATGTGTGTATACACACGCTGTACAAATAAAGGTGAATTGAATTTAAATGTATTTTCTTTCTATACCTAGGTGATCAAATGTTTATTAAAGTTTTAATTTCTTCTAAAACTGATAATGGGTTGTAGTAATGACTATGGGATAATGTGGCTAACCCATTAGAGACGTCTAGAAGGGTTTGCAGTTTGTCTAAATGAGTTGTGTGTCTGGAGAAACCACTTTAAAAGTGTTTAAACCATAAAACAGCATAAGTGTGTTGTGTTCGTCTCTCTAATGCTGGGGAACATGCTGTAATTGTGCAGTTTTGCCTGAAGCTTCAGCCCAACACAAGCCGTCGCCCGACATACAGAACCACACCTGCGGATAATGGGAGCGCTCACAGATCTGTGCTGAAATTACACCATCGTTCTGCGCTCCACTACATTACTGTTACACTGAATGAAGTGAAGTTCGGGATTACTTTTCACATTCAGGTCAATTAAATACACACTTTAAAACAGGTGTGGCTTGTTCAAACTGTGCATTTAGAAAGAGCTGAAACACAATTCTCAAGATTTTTCTTGGACTCAACTGAGCTGTTTTAATGTTCAATCTGGCCGGTATGAGCAGCACAACTTTATTTGGTGGTATGAGTAAATGTTTTTCATGATATAGCGTTCATGAAGGGCTTTATATAATGAATATGCTTTAATATTTAAGGAAAGGACTTGATCTTATTTGATTATTGTGTGTGCACACTGTAAACTATTACATCAATTCATGGTGTCCCAACACAGATCATTCATTCTCTTTTCAGCTTAGTCCCTTTATTAATCTGGGGTCGCCACAGCGGAATGAACCGCCAACTTATCCAGCATATGTTTTACATAGCGAATGCCCTTCCAGCCGTAACCCAGTACTGGGAAACACCCATACACTCTTGCATTCACACATATACACTAGATTCAATTTAGTTGATCAATTCCCCTATAGCGCATGTGTTTGGACTTGTGGGGGAAACCGGAGCACCCGGAGGAAACCCACACCAACACGTGGAGAACATGCAAACTCCACACAGAAATGCCAACTGGCCAAGCCGGGACTCGAACCAGTGACCTTCTTGCTGTGAGGCGATTGTGCTACCCACTGCGCCACGTGACGCCCACGATGAACAGAATAATTCTTTTAAAAAAAAGTAGTATTAAGTAATTAAAGGTTCAGTGTGTAAGTCTGACACCCAGTGGTTGAACTAGGTATTGCATTCCTGGATCAAAACAAACTCAAGCGCAGGTTGCCAGATTGATGACACCAACAGCAAGGCTGATTTAAGTTGTGTCCTAAATTAGAGCCATGGCACCCGATAGAAGGGATATTTACTGTATTAAAAGGAGTTTTTGTTCTAAACAACGCCTCAAATGAATATATTAGAAACGGCTTCTGTTTCTCACAGCTGAACAACAGTATAAACTGATCAGCTCAGGTGCAGCTCATGTGCTTTATTCTGTGTTAAATGCTAATAATGTGAGTTTGACTGGCATTTCACATCACATTTATTGCCATACTACTGAAAGCAGCAGTAGATAGTTCACCTCAGATCTGGACAATAAAATAAATCGATTGAGAAGATCTGTAGAACTGAGACTCAAACCAACACATATCAGTGATTCAGCATCTACATTTTATCATGTTAAAGAGGTTTTATAAGTTTTAATTAGATTATAAACCTTACAATTTCGTTGGAGTGCAGTGAGTGCTCATATTCTGTGCTTCTGAATGGCTGTATTTACATTTCTATTGTTCAGTATTTATCACTGTGTATCTCATCACATAGCTTGTTGCAATGTTACAATGTAACCTGCTCACCTAATGTATACGCTCGTAATATTTATTTGCTAATTAATAACCTCATATGGAACAGAATCTGCGTCTCATTTCGGAGTCTGCTACTGTCCACCAGAGGTCATACTTCAGTCACGGACGCATGCTTTCAGAGCCTTTCTGAATGAATGAAATATGCTGTTTTCCAACAAGGCAACCAGGGGTGCTGAAATATAACTGGCTAAATTGGACAGGTTAAAAAAACATAAACAAGACAGCCAATCCGGCACGTAACACAAGTCAAAACAGAATATCTGACTTCAGCATTGTTTTTCAGATAATCAAGAATGTTCACTGAGCATGTTTCTGAATATCTGCACACATATGATGGTGTTTTTATGCTTTAGAGGAGTCAAAAACATACACACAGCACCTTTAAATTCCTTATTCAGTAATTAAACTGCTTTTCAGAGAACGATTTACATATTTAAATGATGTAATTAGTCATTAAATACTTTTTTTTTATCTTAAAGTTTGGCAACTCTTCTAAAATGACCCAAACATTATAAAACATTTATCATTGCTATTTTCATCAAGACTGAACACTTTTAGGATACACACACACACACACACACACACACACACGCACACACGCACACACGCACACACACACACAGTGATAATCTGCTGCTTTATCTCTTATGACTACTCTCTTGCTAAACACTTTCTCCACTTCTGCAGGTGCTCTAATTATAATAAAACACACTCTTTACTGTAGTGAGTGTGGAGTGTTGTCCACTGAGTGAACACTGCTGAAATACTGCACACTGATGAGGGAACACACAAACATTCACAGAGTGCGTGATGAAGATCAGCTTCTTTCTTCATGCTGAACAGATTTGAGGATTGAAATGAAATTGATCTGCTTTATTTGAGAGCTTCACTGAAGGCGGCTCATTTTGACCTGAATGATGAACAGCGTTCACTCAATTCTAAAACAACAAGAGGGTTCAGCTGATTTAATGTTTATTAAGTGAAAAAATAATCCCAAAGGCTCGCAAACGAGCAGCAGGAGCCGGCACTGTTGTGAAAACAGGTCAGACTCATTGTGAAGACACAAAGACGCACACAGGCGCACAACGACATGACATCAGCACACAAAAACACAGCAGGAGGGAGGAAGAAACACAACGGACAACCCAAGCTCCTCCAGATGCACACACACACACATTCGCTCGCTCTGACACCATGACCCACATTCAGATACACCAGAGAAACAGGAGGGTACGAACAGTACACTTGTGCCAAAAAAAATAACCAAACACTTTTCTAATGGGTGAACACAGGCAGCAGTGTGTAAGTATCTCCCGCAGCCTAATAGTCAACATGAGCTAATTGTGTTTGTTCTAATCAGACTTGATGAATGAAACACTTTGATTGACATTCTCCCTCATCAGAGGAGGAAAGCCCCGCCCACTAACGCCCATCTCTCCATCTCATTAGCATAAACAGCAGCCCTGAGTGAGAAGCAGCCGTCTGTCCATTAGCCATTAGAGTGTTTGAGCTGCTGAAGATAATGTCAGCATAGACTAAGAGGATTCTAGATGTGGAGTTTTAGATGAACAGAGACAGGAGTGACATAGACATGATAAATCAATGGGCATGTCTTTGGGATTTGGGCAGTGATGGAGTTATAAATATACAGTGTTGCTAATGGCGATACTTTTTTCAGTAACGAGTAAATAAATGAGTTAACTGTTTCTGAGTTACGTGGGCCAAAGTTGGTCCACTGCAACCTCTGATTTGGCCCACCATCCCATCTGAGAAGAGAGTGAGGATGGTGGAGAGTGCTGGGAGAATGCTTTTAACAGAGATAATCATTTCTGATTTGACAATCTTTGTTTGTTTGTTTGTTTGTGTTATTGTTGAGCTGCAAAAAAAGCTAATTGAAATCAAATTGTATGTGATTTTTTTAAAATGTAAATAAGGTCACTGAGCAGATAGAGGACTATGCAGAAGACATCAGTGAGCAAATCAAGGCAAAAACTATTGCAACTCCATTCTGCTAGAAATGAAATTGTGTTTGTTTTTACTGTAATAATTAACTCTGAAATGTAAAAAGAAATGCTTTATTAGTTAATATAAAGCAATTTTCTAGTTATTTGTAAATATTACTACATAAATTAAGAAATTACCTATGCAACTATATTTTCCTTCAGCCCACGAGCCTCAATCAACTTTGCTTTTTGGCCCTTCATAAGAAAAAGTTTGGGCACCCCTGATCTAAAGCATCGCTTGTGTTTAATTGTGCAACTATAGTAATGATCATATTTATAATGATATGTTGAATTTGATGGTTGTCTCTCACATTGTCCAACAACAATATTAAAATATAGATATTTATTTCATACAGTAGTCTTTTGACAAATTAGATTTTTTTTAAGTAACGCAATAGTTACTTTCCCTGGTGATTACTTTTATAATGATGTAACTCAGTTACTACTGTGAGAAGTAACTAGTAACTATAACTAATTACTCTTTTAAAGGAATGTGCCCTAAACTGATTATGGGGGATTAAACATTTTAAACTATTCATTTAAGGCAGATTTACACCAAAGATGATCACAATATAGCTAAAATCAATAGGAAAATTAATGCATAAATAGACCACGCTACAAATGAGCTTTGTTTTTTCAGCTAACGTTTGCATTTAAAAAATAAATAAATAAAATAAAATAAAAAATAATAATAAATAAATACATTTAAAAAATAAATAAATAAAATTAAATAAATAAATTAAAAAAAATTAATTAATAAAAAAAATAATAAATTTAAAAAATAAATAAATAAAAAAATAATAATAAATTAAAAAAAATAAATTAATTAAAAATAATAATAATAATAATAATAATAATAATAATAATAATAATAATAATAATAATAATAAAAAAATAAATAAATAAAAAAAAAAAATCACAAATTTAACATCTATACAAATTTGGAAAACAAATTGCAGAAATAAATCTGTAAACAAGGCACTGTTTACATCCCTTGTGCTCAAGAGAACAATCCTGACACTTCCTGTCAAACTGGTGCATATGATGGAGAATAAAGGCAGTTTCTGCAATGAGTCACAGAGCAAACCACACACACACACACACACACACACGCACACACACACACACACACACACACACAATAACAAACACTGACATGTGATCCTGATGTTTGAACACGATCTTGCGAGTCAGTTCTGGGATTCATTTATCCAAATCTGGCTTTTCAAACCAACTAAACGGTACATAGAGCCAAACGCACTTTGTTTTAATACTTTATTTTGACCAGTGCCGGTTTGCTAGGGGAAACAACACTCTATTGCTCGCAAATCAGTCAGTACATTTTGTACTTCTAACCAAATCCTGCTGTGTCCAACAGAGCAAGACTGAACACACACATGTTGCACAATGACTTCCAATAACACCGAACGCCTAGTGAGCAGGATTTGTTCATACTTAATCTAGGAAGGAATCTGTGATGGAAAAGTTGGAGAACAACTGCACGGCCTGGCAACACAGGTGACGGCCAACAGAGCGGCTCTTTTATTGTTTGGTAAGGCTCTCGCTGTGATCATATATCAGAGCATTAAGCTGAAAACAGCTGCGCCGAAGGGCATTTCTCATGTAAACGATCAAAGACTCAACAGAAGCAGAGCAAACACTGACTTATGCAAATTCACAAACAGTTCTGAGATCAGTCAGTGCATCAGCAGACCAACTAATATAGCAGAGATTTTGCAGAGTTTGATTTATTTAGATGTGATTTGTAAGGCGTCACGCTTAGATTGACATTAAAGCACAAGTGATTGCATTTATGTAGAATGCATGCTAACTGCAAGTGAAGCATGCACAAAAAAATGCAATGTCAAACCATGGGGGAAATCATCTTCCAACATCACTCAGTGTGATAAAAACATTTGCATAAAAACTTGAAACAACATCATGCTGACTCAACATAATCAACCAGCTGATCATCAAAGTCCATCCCTTAAAATCAAAACTAACTCACGTTTCTCGTCATCTTGATGCACTAAAGACGCCGCTCTTGATAAAACATCCAAAGGCGTTTCCATGCTGGATCAGACCCTGCGCACAAGAGCAAAACAATCAGACAATTGAAAGCACAGTGGGTCATTTTATCCACTAGAGGGCGTGTGATCACAACAAACAAATGAGTAGTTGGATGGCTCTGTGGCTGAGTGTGGAATCATGGGAGTTGTAGTCATCATCCTCCCGCAGAAGTCATGTTGATGATCAGTGGACCAATCAGAAGAGCTCGGAGGCGGGGCAATCATTGCGAGCTTTTGTTTATAATAGAAAGTTGTCATGACAACTGTTTTATTTATTGTTGTTATTGCTAATTGTGCCTTTGTCCAGAATACATTTGTCCAGAGTTATATGCTGTATCTTTAAGTGGTTATCATAGCGTATTTTTTTTCCTATTTCTAATAAGTGTGTTATTACATCATATTCATAATATTGCATCACATGGACCTCGCATTTGCTGTGATTTTTTTTAAACCCATTGCTGAGTGCCGCATCCTGTGCTTTTAGAAGCAAAGACGCATTCGGTATGACTGAACTCAAACAACAGCATGTTAAAGCATCGCTGACTTATTTCAGTATGTAGTTCTAGCTAAAATGGAATATTGAGAAGGGGGCGGGGCTTTCTTTTTGCGTATTCTTGTAGCAAACTAACAGTAAGAGGGGCGTGGCTACAAATATATATTTACTTTTTTATATTATTATTATTACTACATATTTAAACAATAAAATCATATCAATAACCATGACTTTGGATTGACGTGGCTAAGAAAATTGTGGTCGAAGCATCAAACTATGATGTCATGTTCAAACCCAGATGCTCCGATTTTGATTAAAGATTACCCAAACAAACTTGTTTGTTTGTTTTTTCTCCAGTGGACTAAATTGCATGGATGAATTGTTCACCTAAAGAATAACAACGTGCGCATGCAAAATACACATTGTTTTGATTTCACACACACTTAAAGGTCCATTTAAGTGCTTTGACGTGCATTTTTTATTCGATGTTTGACGTAATCTCAACTAAACATGAAGAGAGGGGGCGGGGCACAAAAGTAGCTCCTCCCCTTAAAAAAAACTGTCAATGGTGTTTCATTTTTCTCACAGCCCTGCCAATGAGAGTGGTTGAGCTGAAGCACATCCAATAAACAGCGAATGAGATGAAGGGGGCGGGGAAACTAATAGAAATATCAGTCACTAGAGAGCATTTGATTGGTCAGAAGATTTTGATGAGAAACTGAAGTATGAGCTGACGGCAAAAAATAAATCATTGATCGATTTAAGCGGAAGTGACAAACTAAGCTTTGGAGGTTTATATTGTTAAATGCAAATTTTGTCACTGCTTTGGAAGCCACTAGCGAATAGATATCCTCAACACTAACATCTTTTATTATTATTTTAGTAACATTTTATTTTGAAGTCCGCATGAAACGGAAACTGCGACTGTTTTTTTTCCGTATTGTGCTGAAGTTCCTATAGAAATGTAATATTACATGAGAAAACAGTGGGCGTGGCTTGTTTTTTTTCAACTGCGAGCTGATTGGATGTAGTACAGTAGGCGTGTCATTCAGAAAGATGGGAAAAGGGTTTGGGGAGAGTTCACCATTTCTGTTCGTTCACCATTTCTGTTCGTCAAAACTGACAGCTGGAGGGGCGTGGTTAAGCATGTTAGCCACGCCCAATACCTCAGACAGACCTTATCTGAGAATTGAACTGAAAACAAACAGGAAGTGCATTTTCAGATTTACATTAAAGATTACAAAGGCAAACTATTGTTTTTCCTCTTAATGACATGCACAGATGAACTGTTCACAACAGAACTAGCAATGTGAGCTAACAAAATCAGTATGGTTAATTTCCATTTTATGTGTATTTAAAACGAACAGACTGAAACTAACATCTAAAATAGTCTATTTTAATTTCACAGGACCTTTATAGACTGAATTCAGGATGTTGATAATCCAGCTCGTGTAGTGTTTTTGTCGCGGATTCCCAGAATAAACACTGGAAACATGCGAGTTTGTGGAGCAGCTAGCGTGAGTCCCGCTTCCCACACTCACATTCCTCAGACAGCATTCCTTTACACAGCTGAGTCTCTCAAACACACACACACACACACACACGCACACGCTCTCTCTCACACACACACACACACACACACACACACACACACACACACACACAGACACACACGCACGCTGTGTTTCTGAACTTAGTATTAAACACAAAACGAATTGAATAAACACATTCTAGACGCGCGTCTGCTGCGCGACGCGTCAATACAAGCGTTGCGTTCTACTTAAAGGGACAGTTCACCCCAAAACTGTATTTACTCACTATGTACTCTCCCTCAAGTTGTTCCAAACCCTCATGACTTTTTTCTTTATGTTGAACACAAAAGAAAATTCTTAAATAAAGAGCTGCAACCTGTAAATATTGACTTCCACAGTAGGAAAAAACAAATATATGGACGTCAGTAGTTGTTTTCAGCTTTTTTCAAAGCATCTTCTTTTGTGTTCAACGGAACAAACAAAATCAAGCAGGTCTGAAACAAGTGAAGGGTGAGTATTGACAAATTTAATTTTTGGGTAAACTATCCCTTTAACGGACGCGCGCGATGTTTATTATTATTAATATTATTAATATTATTATTATTATTATTATTATTATTATTATGCTTCACTGTACCACGAGGAGGTCAATGATTTACTTTCAAAGAACTCCCGTTAACGTTACATATTAATGTGCTAACAAACACACACACACACACACACACACACACACACACACACACACACACACATTTTACAAGTGTCCGGTGTTCGGTAACGTAGTGTTGGAACAAGAGTCCGATAATAAAACAAACTTTTAGTTTACAAATACTACTCGGTTACAGCCATAACTCCACACACAATCGCTCTCACACATGAACACACTCAAAAACACGCAGTTTGAAGAGGAAAAAGCACACACACCGTGTAGGGTCTCCAGCCCGGAGAGCGGAGTCCGGCGGAGCAGAAGCCGGAGCGCGGCGCGCGGATCCGGGATTGGGTTCTGGATTCGGCCGCGGCGGCAGGAATGTGTGGAATGACGGAATCCTTTTCCTAGCAGGTGATGAAAGAGCGCGATTCTCATTGGCCAGGGTCAGCCCATGAGGTCAGCATACATTATGCTAATAAATGCGTGACATCATATCCTTGCAACAGGTACAACGTGAAGGGGAAGTAAACAGTCTGCTTACTGTTCACAAAAGCAAGATTTGTAAGTGTAAATCTTCTTATTTAAAATTGAAATTAAATGTATTTGAGTCTAATGAGGGATCAACAAACTTGAAAGCAATAAGAACAAGGACTTTGATGAAGGATTGAGGACTAAATGACTGGAAACCTCGTGAAGTCGTGATTGTAGTTGTTTGATTGATGACATTTGTTGTTAATGTTTTTCAAGCATTCAATAAAACAAAGAAGAAGAATTAAAAACTGAAAAACAACAGTTACAAAGTCCATTTTCTGAATATTTTCCTGATTTTATAACTAATAACTTTATTTTTAATTGACCCTGACATTGTTTGTTTGTTTTAATCTATTATTTTCTGTTTCTCATCTATATTCTGTATATGTTTTAGTTAT